>NW_026606734.1:2277500-2667500 GCF_029890125.1 Rhinichthys klamathensis goyatoka
GAGAAGTTCATCTAGAGTTTCAGAAGAGATCTCAACCGTACCTCAGACTGTGCTCAGATGAGACATATTTTGATTAGTCAGTGTTGGTTATTCAGTATTCATAATAATAATAATAATAATAGTTGTTTTGCTTAGTGTAGGTTATAATATTTTTTAATAATAATAATAATCATTGTTATTATTAATAATATGATAATAACAATAAACATTGTATTTTTTATGAATATTCGTGTAGTCTACAAGACCCACACAATTTGCCGTTATAATAAGCTTCCTCAATTGACCGGCAACACGTCCAACATGCAGATGCATATCCTACGGCACCGTCCCGAAATCAATTTAGTTGGAGCACAGAACACAACCCAAAAGCAATTATTGTTCTTTGGTGTTCAGATTATACAGTTTTTTCCAAATGTTATTTAATAAAAATACCGGTGTATATATATTTTTTCTCTCAAAATCTCTTTTTTTCACCCCAAGCCCCGCCCCCGTGATAGAATCGCGATACGAACCGAATCGTGGGTTTGGTGTATCGTTACAGCCCTATTAAATAATAATAATAGTTATATCAATAGTATTATAATAATTGCTTGGTGTGGGTTATTATAATCGTTATTTTGCTTAGTATGGGTTAAAATGTTCATAAAGATAATAATTATTATAATAATTGTCATTATTTGTTATTTAAAAAAATATATAATATTTTGATTAGTCTGTGTTATTTCAGGAGACAAATCTGAGCCGAAGTTGATACTCGCCACACTCGTCCCTGTTCTCTGTCTGTAGGTCGGTATGGTCTCTGCTCTTCCTCATCTGGTGATGACCATCGTCGTGCCGATCGGAGGACAGCTGGCCGACTACCTGAGGACTCACAACCTAATGACCACCACAAACGTCAGGAAACTCATGAACTGTGGAGGTAAAGCCATTATATAATATATATATATACTGTATGCTTACCCATTCATCTATTCAATCAATAACGTACACAGTCTGGATGCTGCTGTAAATGAGACATCTGAAGGTGTGTGTGTGTGTTTAGGTTTCGGGCTGGAGGCCACGTTTCTTCTGGTGGTGGGTTTCTCTCACACGAAGGGTGTCGCCATCTCGTTTCTTGTCCTTGCTGTTGGATTTAGTGGTTTTGCCATCTCAGGTACTGTAAGAACATACATTGCCTTGCAAAAGCGAGGAATGACGCATTCAAGTGATCAAAAGTGACAGTAAAGACATTTATAATGTTCAAAAAAGATTTCTATTTCAAATAAATGCTGTTTTTTTTTTTACTTTCTGAAAAAATTGCATCACAATTTCCAGAAAAATATGCAGCAGCAGAACTGTATCCAACATTGATAATAAGCAGAAATGTTTCTTGAGCAGCAAATCTGAATATAATATGTATATACATATTTTAATTTATATATAAATTAATTAATACAATTATTTAAATTGGTTTAGTTTATTCATTTATAAAGCACATTTAAAAACAACAGATAAACAACAAATAAATAATAGGGTAAATTATAGGATATATTATAATTTTTTTTAAAATTTTATTTATAAAAAAAAAAAAAAAAGTATGTTAAAAAAAAGTTGGGTGGGAATTTTTATTTTTGTTATTTTTCTTAAAAAAATGCATCACGGTTTCCACGAAAATATGCAGCATCAGAACAGTTTATGAAAATAATCATAAATGTTTCTTGAGCAGCAAATCATCATATTAGAGTGATTTCTGAAGGATCATGTGACACTGAAGACTGGAGTAATGATGCTGAAAATACAGCTTTGATCACAGGAATAAATTACACTTTACAATATATTCAAATAGAAAACAAATAATTTTTTCAAAATTTTTACTGTATTTTTGATCAAATAAAATGTATTTCTTTTGAAAATATAAAAAAATCGTCCCAACCCCCAATTTGTTCACTCTTTTCTTTTCAACCTTCAGGGTTCAATGTAAATCATCTGGACATCGCTCCTCGCTACGCCAGTATTCTGATGGGCATCTCTAACGGCGTGGGCACGCTCTCTGGCATGGTGTGCCCTCTGATTGTTGGTGCCATGACCAAAAACAAGGTATTGACCTTAAACCATAGACACTGAGGAAAAGAGAGTTAGTTGTGCTGGATGTGAGAGATCATGTTTCATTTCACATCTCAATATATAACAGCTCCTTTTCTCATTTTCTTCTCTTTTCTGTTCCTGGCCATCACATTTTGTTCATGCACATCGTCCCTTCTCTTCTTGCTCTTATTTCTCTTAGGTTGCACATACATTATCTGAAATGTTATGGTGACTCATGCACATATATCTCTATACACACACACGTGAACACACGTTCTTGTCCTGTGTATTTCTCTGTAGACGCGGGAGGAGTGGCAATATGTGTTTCTCATTGCTTCACTTGTTCATTATGGTGGAGTTATCTTCTACGGTGAATATTTCTGTCCATTTCCTTCCATCCATCTCTGTCTAATTGTGCATATGTAATATTTATAGTTATTGATCAAAATAAATGTTGGTGTATTTTGTTGTGTGTGTGATATTTGTGGCACTTTGGATTAAAGGTTGAATCTCATGACAAAAATGTCTGGTTTAAGAAAACATTTGCATAAAGAAAATGTATGAAATTCCTTTTTTAAATTAATATTTTTTATTTGATTAAATAAAAATATTTCTGTTATTTATTCAGTAATAATCCTCATGTCATGTTTGTATTAATTAATTATATATATATATATATATATATATACATATGTATGTATGTATATACAGTATATATACTATATATTCAAATTTATATATGAATTCATTAATAAAATTGTTTAAATTATAGAATAAAAAATCATGTTTGTGCGGTCCTAAAAATAGACATTCAGACAATTTTGGGGTGGGAATTTTATGACATTTTATGACTATTTTTGTGAGATTCATCCAAAAGCCCCTTCTAAATGAATAACTGTCCACATAAATCATAGTGATGATGTCACTGCCGATGCGTTTCAGGTATTTTTGCGTCGGGAGAGAAGCAGTCGTGGGCGGAGCCTGAGAACACGAGTGAGGAGAAATGTGGTATATTGGGAGAAGACGAGCTAGCGGATGAAACGGAAGAGCTGTACCGCTCAACGGGAGGCGGCGGCTACGGAGCAACTATCCAATCAGGTGACCCCAATGGGGCGGGGACTGGAGGGGGCGGAGCCGGAGGAAGCTGGGCCTCAGACTGGGACAAAACAGAGGAATATGTCCAACCTGTCGGCACGAATAGCTTCCTATACGGAGGAGAGGAGGATAGGGGACTGACCGAATGATGTTCAGGGATTCTGGGCTCAGAGATCAAGAGTAAAGCTGGAAGAGGACGGGTGGAAAACAAGGACTGAATATTCCTCCCGAGTGGGACGGAGGAAGTGGTTTTGACCCAAACTAAAAAAAAAAAAAAATCATAAATAACATCAAACCTGTCTAGTGATATCACATAGATTCAGCAGAAGTGTGTGTGAGAGTGTGTGTACGTGTCCGTTTGAGTGCATGTGGACGTTTACCAGGGTACGAAAGCCTAAAACCGACTGATCTACATGACCAATCAAACGTATGGATGTCAAGTGTGTCCATACTTTTGACTTCCCGCCCGGTTATGTATTTTAGCAAGTGATCATCAAGGTTTTGACAGTATTACTGTTATGAGATATTACTGCCATTCTGCCTAAATTGTGACAATCATGAAACTGTGTGTAAACGGTGATACTCACATATGAAATAGATGTTCAAATCCACTTTCGCAGAACAACTAAAGTATAATTTCAATTAAAAACAAGATTTAGAGAATTGATCTCATGTGCCAATACTGTGAGGTGTGTTTAGTATTGGTCTCATGTAGACAAATACACATTTAAAGGCTAGTGATATAAACTATTTGGATAAACTTATAGCAGTGTAGACATACTTTGTTTTTGATAGCTAATTCTCTTTAACGATTAATTTTTTGATCTTTAATTTCTATTTTTTTTAATGTATTTAACCTGTAGCCATAGTAAAGTTGTATTCATTTATTCTATTGAAGGAATATTTAGCATTCAATAAAAGTCCATCTCTATTTACAGTGTTTGTGGCACAATAACAATTAGCACTAATTAATTAACAAAATTATTTTCTGTGATAATTGACATTATCCCACAAATGTTGTCAATAGAGCTTTTTTATTGAGACAAAAACATTCTTTTAATTTTCGAATAGTTTAATTAAAACATCATATTCAGCCTTTACTTTTTTGTTCTAAGTCGGACAAAAACGATGCCAAGCGCTGACCGCTAGCGTGGAGGGCTTCCACTCAGCAACATGAACAACATGCTGTCGAAAGATTGCACATATAGCCGAGAGAGAGACCAGGAAATGGTAGCAGAGATCGTTCGTTACAGTATACTGAAAAGAAATAACACAGTTTAACTGAAATTATCGGCACTTCCTCTCTTTCTCCTCAGCATGGCACTTGACATTTTCAATATACTCTTATTTACTCGCACATCAGCAAATTAAAGGGAAAGTTCACCCAAAAATTATTTATATCTTCTGTAGAAGAATATCTGGCACTTTGGATAAATGGGGTGTCTTATGAAAACAAATGTCTGGGTCTTTTTTTTTTTTTATCCCAAAATTAAAACAGAACCTCAATTTTGCATAATTAAAATATTTTCTAAAAATATAAAAAATATATATTGTTCATATATTTTTAATTTGATTCATTTATTCTATATATGTTTTTTAAAAATCGTAATTTTAAATCAGCGTAAATCAATTCCTACCATGCTGTATACATATAATTTTAATAATTGAATCAATGAATTGTATTCCTATATTTCATGTGTGTTTGTTTAGTTTGTAAACCCCTTATGCATATCGGAAATATTGCAATTATGATGAAAGTGAACGTTGATCTGAGCTGTCAAGCTCCAAACTTTTCATAAAACATCCTGAGACTTTGGTGTGCGAGTCATATGAACTGCTGTTATGATGCTTTATGGATCTTTCTAAGCCGGAGAGCTTCGGTCCTAATTCATTATAATTGCATGCATTCAAATGAGCGTCTTTTGTGCTCCACAGAAGAAAGTTAATCATTCAGTTTGGAACGACATGAGGGTGAGCAAATGATTACACAATTTACATTTTTGGGTGAATTATTCCTTGAATATAAATCATGAAGCAGATCCCATAGAAATGAAGTGATATTTCTGTGGTTCTCTCTGAAATATTAAGATAATATAGTCACTTTATGATGAAATCTCTCTGTAGAAGGACGTTCTTCTAACACATCACTGCGGTTTGTGTCTTTTCCTTTCTTTTTGTTTCTTGGGGTTTGTTTCCTACGTACTTGTTCTATGTTGTGAAATGTGAATGTATAAAAAAAAACTTGTGATAAAGCAACTTGTACGATTAAACTTTATTATTGTGGTTATTATTATCATCAAACAGAGAGACTTACGGTAAAACTAAAACTACTGCTAACTATATCGTTATTTGTAATGTAAATTTCTACATACATTATTCACTTATATTAAATAGTTATTAGATACTTAAAATAATATTTTTTTGTGAGTGTGTATACTTACAGTAGTATAGGCCTATTCTGTGAGTTCTTGATCTGCATTTGGGATTCACATTTATAATATCTGGTGTATTATTATGGTGATAATGTTATGAAGGGATCCGTTTCTGCGATCCATAAATGGTGGTCAAACTAAAGATGCAGACGTCAGTGAGTAATGAAAACCATGGTTTCATTTATAAAAAATTTAATTTGAATACTTAGAATTATAAAAAGATACTATACAAAGAACAAGAACAAACCGTGTATAATCCATAGATGGGAAAAATGAGCAACCAGTGTTGCATAACCAGTAAACCCAATCAATCCTGCAGTGACCTCTGGTGGTTGAAACAAACAAGCCTGAATGTGATGCTGGACACCAGTTTGCCTTTTAGTGGAGAAACACAGAACTACAGTTGCATTGCAATAAAAGTTTATTGCTGCATACAGTTATAATTTTGATATACATATTCAATTAAACAAACAGAAAATGCATTGCTTTTTGATAGTCTGAACAAGTTATTAAGCATGAATAAACAACAGTGCAAATGCAAATACTTCAAAGTCCCTTTCCAAAAGTAGAAAGTAGCGTACACTCTCCTGAGCATCTCCACGTATCCCAAAAGTGACTAATTTTATTAGCAATTTGATATTATAGTCGTAATCTTCATTATATTAGAGGGATGAAATGAAAATTTGCTCATGATTTATGCCGTTCAAGTGCGCTTCCACTGCGCTGCAGTTTCATAACGTGCTGACGTTTACCTCAAGCCTGAACCCGAGTGTGACCGATGAAAGAAAAATAGTAGTTTAGTTTAAAATAATCATATTTTTCTCTCACACACCTTTTATTTAGCTTCAGAAGACATTGATTCGTCAGCTTGGGTCGTTTGGATTACCGTAGTGTTCACTTCGTGTGGGAGTCGACTTTGGAGGTCCATGCATTGTATTTGTAAATGTAAATGATGTGTGAATTTGTAGAGTTTATTTTTTATTTTTATATAAACGTTTGACCCCCTTTCGCCTTCAGAACTGCCTTAATTCTATGTGTCATTGATTCAACAAGGTGCTGAAAGCATTCTTTAGAAATGTTGGTCCATATTGATAGGATAGCATCTTGCAGTTGATGGAGATTTGTGGGATGCACATCCAGGGCACGAAGCTCCCGTTCCACCACATCCCAAAGATGCTCTATTGGGTTGAGATCTGGTGACTGTGGGGGCCATTTTAGTACAGTGAACTCATTGTCATGTTCAATGAACCAATTTGAAATGATTCGAGCTTTGTGACATGGTGCATTATCCTGCTGGAAGTAGCCATCAGAGGATGGGTACATGGTGGCCATAAAGGGATGGACATGGTCAGAAACAATGCTCAGGTAGGCCGTGGCATTTAAACGATGCCCAATTGGCACTAAGGGGCCTAAAGTGTGCCAAGAAAACATCCCCCACACCATTACACCACCACCACCACCAGCCTGCACAGTGGTAACAATTTTGGTGAGCTCTTGCAAATTGTAGCCTCTTTTTCCTATTTGTAGTGGAGATGAGTGGTACCCGGTGGAGTCTTCTGCTGTTGTAGCCCATCCGCCTCAAGGTTGTGCATGTTGTGGCTTCACAAATGCTTTGCTGCATACCTCGGTTGTAACGAGTGGTTATTTCAGTCACTGTTGCCCTTCTATCAGCTCAAACCAGTCTGGCCATTCTCCTCTGACCTCTGGCATCAACAAGGCATTTTCGCCCACAGGACTGCCGCTCACTGGATGTTTTTCCCTTTTCACACCATTCTTTGTAAACCCTAGAAATGGTTGTGCGTGAAAATCCCAGTAACTGAGCAGATTGTGAAATACTCAGACCAGCCCTTCTGGCACCAACAACCATGCCACGCTCAAAATTGCATAAATCACCTTTCTTTCCCATTCTGACATTCAGTTTGGAGTTCAGGAGATTGTCTTGACCAGGACCACACCCCTAAATGCATTGAAGCAACTGCCATGTGATTGGTTGATTAGATTTGCATTAATGAGAAATTGAACAGGTGTTCCTAATAATCCTTTAGTTGAGTGTATATTGCATATATTTAGCAAAATGCTCCTTTATATTGTTCATTTTTCGAGCTACGGACACTGAATGGCTTTTCTCGGCTAAATATAACGTTACTTGACATATTACAAGTTGTTTTATTGAGATCTTTTCATGCTTGAAAGCGATTACATGAGACATGAAACATTTCGGCAAGTTGTACTGTATCTTTCAACATACCTTCTGATGTTCATTCATGTTTATGCTATAACTAGTAAAGAGAGATGATCAGTTTCCCCTTAGGTTACTGGTAGGGTTGGATTAGGGTTAGACAGTCTATTGGGAACATTGGTGGAAAAGACTTCGACACAACTAAAAGATTGATTCTTGGGATTTGTGAAATGATGAATGAATGAATGAATGAATTCATTCTTCATTCTTTTTCTTTGCTTGTTTGTTTCTTCACCTGTTTTCCAGTGTTACACCAAATTCTGTGACCGTAGTAGGCGCTGTTGTCATTCTAGCCCTAATTCCTACACTAATCCTACCATCACTACAGCGCCTATATACATATATGATTAAGGTCGCATAATTCAACAAGATTTGCTCACTGCAGAGCCAATTGAAGTCCAGCTCCACCTCTGTGGACCTAAGTTTATGTGGACCTAAGGAGTTATGTTTAGAGATAGGGTTAAAAATCACAGAACTTACACTTTCAGAGCCTCATACCCACCTTGACCTTCTCCAGTTGTAATGGAAAGTTCGGATCATTTTACTGACTCTGATCTTTAAATCTCGTTCATCAAAATGAACAAATCTTTTTTCTAAGTAATTTCTTTAATTTCAGCAGAATATAATTTAAATGTTACATGTTAATAGCCAAATTCCCCAAACACATCAAAAGGCCAAATTATGAGAAACAGAAACGATTAATTCATTGCTTATCTGGGTCTTCAGGCTATGCAGTCTGTTAGTTTTCCTCACCTCCCGATCTGAGTCGTTCGTTCATCACATGACATCCCCATAAATTGAGCTATGCAGTCTGTAGTTCTGTAGTACAGAATTGATTAGTTCATCTCCCGAATCTTCAGGTTCGAGTCGTTCGTTCATCACGTGACATCATGTGAACAAACGACTCGGACCCGAACCCGAACCCGAAGACTCGAGAGGTGAACTAATAATTTCTGTTTCCTGTACAGCGCATGCACGGTCAACACAAAATGAACAAATCACTCTCTGAGACAACTCGGTGTTCCTGAGTCATATTAAAGATTCGTTCAAAACAGGGTATCTGCACACTTTTTAAAGTCAAATTTAAGGCTTTTAAGACCTTTTTAAGACCTGAAGAAATCAAAATTAATAATTTACATTAGGGGTGCGCAATATTGAAAAAAAAATGTCTCAATATTTTCAAAGTTTTGTTGATGATAATTAGATGATATTTTACTGATTGTGTTTGTGTACTGGTACCATGGCTGGTTTAGGCCTGTTGTTGACAGCTGACTCACGAAGATATTCATATTTTTCATATTCTATGCAGTGGTCAGTTCACAGCAGTGAAAGGAATTAACATTTTTTTATTAAAGGGCAATATTTGCAACCTTAAATTGAGTTCCAGGGGCATTTTCACCCATATATGGACTTTTTTTTTTTTTTTACTTAGAGGTATGCATCACCTTTTATGTCAAATTCTAACATTCAAATTAAATTATATTAGAATAATAACACAATGCCACTGTTACCAGTTATATTAAATCATTAAATCAAAATCCATCTTTGCAGTGCAGAGGAGACACAGAAGCAGCATCAGAACTGGCATTAATATATTTATACTCCATTTACAATTGCATAAATAAAGCTATGATATATTCAATTCTTTCAATTCTTAATTCAATATTTAAATATGAACTGATTTCTAATTGTAACATTTTAATTACAGGGTACTTAATGTGAAACTAAACCCGCCAGTAGGTGGCGGCAAGTCACTGTCTCAGGGAGTCATTCATTCAAACGATTTGTTCAAACGGCTGATTCATTCATTCAGCGAAATAAAGGGAAAACAAACAATATTGACAATATTGTTTATAAAATGTAACAATGTTAATTTAACTGTTATATAAAATAAATATCATATTTGCTATTGTGCACGGGAAAACAGCCCTCTTGCTGATGTAGCTAATATTGTATGATAACAACATATGATATATAAAATACAAAAACTTTATACGTCTATAAGGGAACATACCTATAACTGCACTGACACATCACGCAGTGAAAGCAAGCATGAGAGACAAATGCGATGTCAGCTCGCAGTGCGCCCTCGTACATAGTTAACGTTAAAGTAAAACAATGATTACAATATCATAATAGACAATACACATCGCACACCACTACGCACATAAAGAATGAACTTACAATTGAACTGAAATTAACCAGCTTTCGTCTCCTCTCCTGCTGTTTCGCGTGCAGGAGACAGACGTAATGCTGGCGCGAATGTGACGCGAAATGTCACGTGAACGAGCAAATCCACAAAGAACGAATAGTAAATAAAAAAGTACGCTAATTAGATAGTTTTAATTTGGAAAACATTTAGATATGTCTAACTCAAATTGCCATTGAAAATTTAAGACCTTTCATAAGTCAAAATAAGACTTTTTAAGACTTTTTAAGGCCATAAATTTTTCAAATCTAATTTAAGACTTTTTAAGACTTTTTAAGGACCCGCGGATACCCTGTCAAAATGACCGACCGATCATTATTCTCCAGGTCCCATTGTGTGGTCCACCGCCTCCTGCCTCGTAACCCACCTCAGCCTTGTCCTTGCTCTCGACACGCATGTGGTAAACTGATGAGCTGGATTTGATCAAAGTCTCCACCTGTGCACCTGTCAGTCGCCTGAAAACTGAATCCTCCACGTTTTCTGCACTTCAGCGCGATCAGCACCACGATCGGCACCACGATCAACACCACGAGAAGCACCAGAGCCACAGCCACCGTGATGGGCATCACATTTACAGACTCTGACAGTGGTTGTGCTACGAGAAAGAAGGAGGATGCATTTTTTTTAATGCTAAAAATAATGAGAATTGGTGAAGTAAGAATTGGAAGTGACTGTAGTTCATTATGAGTAATGTCAACATTAAAGCTGCAGTCCGTAGCTTTTTTTGGATTAAAAATTATCCCAAATAAATTTGAGCAAATACATAAGCAGCCAGTGTTCAAAACTCTCTGCTTGCCGTAGCTCGATTCAAAGCGGTAAGCTTGTAATAATGTTTTTAACTCCAGTGGTACTGGTGGATTTCTGCGGGAGATTCGAGCATGTCTTTGCGTCATTACGTCACATCTGTACACACACATCTGTACACACACATCTGTACACATAAAGAAGAGTCTCGGCTAGTATAAGCTATATTGCGTGTGAGGATGTTGGAGGTGGAGATTTATAGCCTTTTCTCACAGCATTTGATAAAATTAAACTTATTAATTTGATGGCGGATCGGATCCAGAAAGGTTCAAACGACAATCACCAGTGACAACAGAAAAAGAGACTGCAACCGGCCCATGCGAAAACAAGGATAATATTAGAAGGACATTACATGTAGTCACGCAATGCTGACGTTGTTGAACATTAACAATTTGAGAACAAAGTATAATTTGCACGCTTTGACGTGATATGATAAGCGATTGTTAGATTTAATCACCGCGATTTACTGCAATGATTTTTTCCCCTTATTTGGTCAGAACAAAAGTGGATGTTACTCTTACTTGTTCAGATTACATTTTCCGGTGAAAATTATTATGTTGGTCATACTTCCAAAAAGAATAATCTGTGATTCTGAATGCCAGTATCCACACCGGCGGTGACTGACAGCCTCACACTCTCCTCAAACATTGTGTTCATCCGCGCTGTGCCATGTTGAGGGTGTCGAGGCACAACTCACGTAAAGTTGATAATTCCGCAAATGACTGCAATTGCAGGTTTCGAACAGAGATGGCGACAGAGAGGAAAAACTGCGGACTGCAGCTTTTAAATGCACGGAAAATGAAACTGTTCATACAGTTCTGTGTGCATGCGTTTTTTGCCCTGAAACTGGGTGTAGTCGATACTTCGAGAACCGTTTCTGCTGTTGATTACCACCGAAAATAAATTAGACTTGTCTCTCAGCTTACAGGTTATTATCATTAAACTAAAACCTGAAATTAATTAATAGCTGAAATTAAGTAGCTGAGATTTAACTTATTTTGTTTCAATTAGTTGCCAATTATGCCAAAGTAACATTTCAAATTTTCAGTAGCGTGTGTGTGTGTGTTTGGGGGTACCTTTGTAGCTGTAAATGTTGCTGAAACGGGAGAATCCTTTCCCACACTCCATCCGGCAGCTGAACAGTCCTCCTTCCTCCACGGTAATAATCTGTGTATTTTCAGGTAGTCTTTGGCGTGCAAATGAGTCATTAAGAAATGTTTGATACCAGCAGTAGGACGTGCAGGAAGAAGGACAGTCTCTGCAGAAACACTCCAGACTCTTAGGAGACGTTGAATCCACTGTAGGAGCAGGAGGCCCACCTGTACCACACACAAATATGACTTACAAAAGAATTGATTCAGTGGTTGTTCCTGTAACTCAGTTGGTAGGATAGTGACTTACATTTACATTTAGTCATTTAGCAGATGCTTTAATCCAAAGCGACTTACAACTGAGAACTAAACTAAGCGAGTCTTCGTGAAGAGGCAAAAACAACGCAAGAAGTGCTCAAAATATAAAGTTCAGACATAGCTCGGAGTAGCATAAGCCAGATAAGCAAGGATTTAAAGGAAAAGGATTTTTTTTTTTTATATATATATAATTATGTTGTAAGTGCTCACGGAAGTGCTCAGTTTTCAGTTGTCTTTTGAATGCTGTCAGGGATTCTGCATTTTGGATGAGGGTGGGCAGATCGTTCCACCAGCATGGAACCGTGAATGAGAATGTTCTGGAGAGTGATTTTGAGGCTCTCTGTGATGGTACCACGAGCTCATTGACTGATCGTAGGCTTCTGGTAGGGATGTAGACTTGTAGTAGTGAGTGGAAGTAGGAGGGAGCTGATCCTGTGGTCAATCTGTAAGCAAGTGTCAACACCTTGAACTTGATGCGAGCAGCGAGTGGTAGCCAGTGCAGAGAGATGAGCAGAGGAGTGACGTGGGCTCTTTTGGTGCTCGTTGAAGGCCAGACGAGCTGCAGCATTCTGGATCATTTGTAGAGGTTTAGTTGCACATGATGGAAGTCCAGCCAGAAGAGCATTGCAGTAATCAAGCCTAGAAATGACCAGGGCCTGGACGAAAAGTTGTGTTGCATGATCAGTTAGGAAAGGCCTGATCTTCCTGATGTTGTGCATAGCAAACCGGCATGATCGAGCTGTCTTTGTAATGTGGTCTGTGAAGGTCAGCTGATCATCAAAGATTACTCCAAGATTTCTGACCGACCTTGATGGGGTGATTGAGGAAGACTCTAGCTGGATAGTGAAGTCGTGCTGTAGAAACGGATTGGCAGGGAGGACGAGAAGCTCAGTCTTTGCCAGGTTGAGCTGCAGGTGATGTTCCTTCATCCATACCGAGATGTCCGCCAGACAGCTTGAGGTCCGTACAGCTACTGTGGGATCATCTGGTTGAAATGAGAGGTAGAGCTGGGTGTCATCAGCATAGCAATGGTAAGAGAAACCATGTGCCTGTATGATGGGTCCCAGTGATGTGGTGTAAATGGAGAAGAGGAGCGGTCCAAGAACTGAACCCTGAGGAACCCCTGTGGTCAGTTGATGTGCTTTGGATACCTCACCTCTCCATGTGACCCTGAAGGACCTACCTGTGAGATAGGACTCAAACCAGTGGAGAGGAGTACCTGTGATGCCCAGTGATGAGAGGGTGGACAGAAGGATCTGATGGTTCACAGTGTCGAAGGCAGCAGACAGATCCAGGAGGATGAGAACTGATGATTTGGAAGCAGCTTTTGCGATCCGCAGGGCTTCGGTGACCGACAGCAATGCAGTCTCGGTTGAATGCCCTTTCTTGAAAGCAGATTGGTTGACATCCAGCTGGTTGTTCAGAGACAGGAAAGATGATACTTGGTTGAAAGCAACTCGTTCAAGTGTTTTCGCAATGAATGGTAGGAGAGAGACAGGTCTGTAATTCACTAAAAGTGATGTGTTTAACTTCATTCAAACTTAACGTTAGCTCAGGTCATGGTTTAAATTCCCAGTGAATGCGTATCCTGATAAGGATAAAAGCATCTGACAAATGTATAAATGTAACCGCTCTGACAGATTCAGTGAGTAATTCATTAGACTAATTCTAACGTGCAACCCTGACTGATTCTGTCAGTTGGACCAGAAAGAACGATAGGATTCAAGTGCAATGAACAACTGTTTATTCACAAAAGAATAGAAGTAGTAGGTTCAGATGGAAGTCTCAGTCTCTGGCAGGACACTGGCAACGCAGGGACGCAGATGGGCAGACTCCAGGCAATCCGGCAGGGAAAACAGGCGATCCGGGCAAACGAACAGACAGGATACTGGACAAAAGACAAGGGTGAATCCAGAGAGCCTCGACAACGATCTGACAAAGACAGGACAAACTCACACACAATAAATAGGGTGCCGTGATGAGAAACAGCTGACGCTGATCCGCTCATCAACCTCAATCACGAGCCACGCCTACCAATACACATAACCATACTCACAGCGCGAGGGCGAGACAGTGAATCCATGAACCGTGACAGTACCCCTCCTCCTAGGAGCGCCTCCTGGCGCTCCCAGGAGAACCTACCTGTCGATTGTAAACATCAATAAGGGAATGATCCAGGATGTCTCTAGCCGGAACCCAACTTCTCTCCTCCGGACCGTAACCTTCCCAGTCCACCAGGTACTGAAATCCGCGTCCCCTCCGTCTAGCGTCCAAAATACGACGAACCGAATAAACTGGTTCCCCATCTACGAGGCGCGGCGGGGGGGGAACCGGTGCAGGCGGATTAATACGAGAATGAAATACAGGTTTCAATTTGGACACATGGAAAACGGAATGAACCCTCCTGTACGCCGGAGGAAGTTTGAGGCGGACTGCCACAGGGCTAAGAATCTTTGTGACAGAGAACGGGCCAATAAATTTTGGAGCTAGTTTATTACTGACGGAGCGGAGAGGAATGTTCTTAGAAGAAAGCCACACTTTTTGACCAACGACGTATACGGGGGGCTTCAGCCGGTGGCGATCGGCCTGAGCCTTGGTGCGCGCTCCCACCTGGAGGAGAGTCTCACGGGCTCTTCTCCAAGTGCGGCGGCACCTTTGGACGAAGGCGTGAGCAGAGGGGACCGCGACTTCGGACTCCAGACCAGGAAAAATGGGTGGCTGGTAACCTATACTACACTGAAACGGAGATAGGCCCGTGGATGAGACTGGCAACGAGTTGTGAGCGTACTCAACCCAAGAGATCTGTTGGCTCCAGGAGGAAGGATTCTGGGACACCAAACATCGTAATACCCTTTCAAGATCTTGGTTGGCTCTCTCCGCTTGGCCGTTGGTCTGGGGATGGAACCCAGAGGACAAGCTGACACTCGCCCCCAACAATCTACAAAACTCTCTCCAAAATTTGGATATAAATTGGGGCCCTCTGTCGGAAACCACGTCAATCGGGAGGCCATGAATGCGAAAGACGTGATTCACCACAGTAACCGCTGTCTCCTTAGCTGAAGGTAATTTGGGTAAGGGGATGAAATGTGCCGCCTTCGAGAACCGGTCCACTACCGTCAAAATGACTGTATTACCTTGAGAAGGTGGAAGACCCGTAACAAAGTCAAGTGCGATGTGAGACCAGGGTCTCGAAGGGACAGGCAGCGGTTGGAGCAACCCATCTGGAGGACGATTGGAAGTCTTGCCACGAGCACAAACCGAGCAAGCCAAAACAAATTCCCGAATATCGCGAGCCATCACGGGCCACCAGAATCGTTGCTTAACCAAAAAACTGGTACGTTTAACCCCTGGATGACAAGCCACATTGGAACCATGACCCCACCGTATTACGTCTGACCGGACCCCCTCCGGCACAAATAACCGACCCGGTGGACATTCGGGCGGAGGTGTTACCCCTTCTAAGGCCGTGCGGACCTTCGACTCGACCTCCCATGTGAGTGTAGAGACAACGAGTCTCTCAGGAAGAATGCACTCGGGAGTAGCTGGGCGTTCGGAGCGGTCAAAAATACGAGACAATGCATCGGGCTTGATGTTCTTAGAACCCGGACGGTACGATAGTAAAAAATCAAAACGACCGAAAAAAAGTGCCCACCGAGCCTGCCTGGAGTTCAGTCGTTTAGCGGATCTGATGTACTCAAGGTTCTTGTGATCGGTCCAGACGATAAAAGGTTCCCCCGCACCCTCTAACCAGTGGCGCCACTCCTCCAATGCTAATTTGACTGCCAACAACTCTCTGTTACCAATATCATAATTACTTTCGGCAGTCGATAATCGATGAGAAAAAAACGCGCAAGGGTGCATCTTGTCGTCCGAGGAAGAACGCTGGGATAGAACTGCACCTACCCCCACCTCCGACGCATCAACCTCCACCACAAACTGACGTGAAGGATCAGGGGCTACGAGAATGGGAGCTGAAACGAAGCGGCTCTTGAGGTTGGTAAATGCCGCTTCAGCAGCATTAGACCACCTGAACGTCGTTCTGGTGGAGGTTAAGGCGGTCAGAGGAGCGGCTAGTTGGCTGAAATTACGAATGAAACGTCTGTAAAAATTGGCGAATCCCAGAAACCTCTGCAGGGCCTTGCGGGAATCCGGAATTGGCCAATCTACCACAGCCTTAACCTTGTCAGGATCCATGCGTATTCCCTCGGACGAGACAATATACCCCAAGAATGGAACCGACTGTGCATGGAACGCGCACTTCTCCGCCTTGACAAAAAGCCCATTCTCTAACAGCCTCTGGAGTACTCGTCTGACGTGTTGAACGTGTTCCTGGAGAGACGAAGAAAATATCAATATGTCATCCAGGTAAACATAAATGAACTGATCGACCATGTCTCTCAACACGTCATTGACGAGTGCTTGGAAGACGGCGGGGGAGTTGGACAGGCCGAACGGCATAACCAAGTATTCAAAGTGCCCCCTGGGGGTATTAAATGCCGTCTTCCACTCATCCCCCCTTCTTATCCGAACCAAATGGTAAGCGTTGCGCAGATCCAATTTCGTGAAAAGAGACGCTCCCTGCAACCGGATAAGTATTCTTTACCGTGATGTTGTTCAGCCCCCGGTAGTCAATACACGGTCGCAGAGAACCATCCTTCTTACCCACGAAAAAAAATCCTGCGCCCGCGGGAGATGAAGAAGGACGGATGATCCCAGCTGTTAGAGAATCAGAAATATATTTCTCCATGACCTCCCTCTCAGGTACGGAGAGCGAGTATAACTTGCCCTTAGGCGGAGACGTACCTGGCATTAAATCTATAGCACAGTCATAGGGACGATGTGGAGGAAGAGAAGCAGCCCGAGACTTACTGAACACTTCCTTCAAGTCGAGATACTCCGGGGGCACGTTAGACAGATTCACCGACTCCTCCTGCAACATAGAACAAGAAACAGACGGACACGCAGACAAAGACAAGAGGCATAACAATGATTACTCCAAGCCGACACAGAATTCTGACCCCACTCGATCCTAGGTTGATGCCGTACTAGCCACGGGTGACCCAACACCACAGGTGCAAAAGGAGAGTTAGTGAGTAAAAATGAAGTTCTCTCGGTATGGTTACCAGAGGTAATGACAGTAAGGACACCGGTCTCCTCAGTAATCCCTGGAAGGATCTGGCCGTTCAGGGCGTTAACGGTGATGCGGTGCTGGAGTGTGATGACCGGAATCTGGAGACGTCTAGCCAGAGCATAGTCCATCAGATTGCCCTCCGCTCCAGAATCCACCAGGGCCTGGCAGGTGTGGGCCTGGTCTGCCCATCGCAGTCTTACCGGGAGGAGAGTCGCTGATGAGGATTTAATACCTGAAAGCCCACCCAACAGTAACCTCCGTTCTACTGTCGGGCTGGGTCTTTTACTGGACAGTTGACGAGAAAGTGTCCAGCCTTGCCACAGTAGATGCATAACCCTCTAGCTCTCCGACGTTCCTTCTCCTCCCGGGAAAGCCGAGCTCGACCAACCTGCATGGGTTCTTGATCGAATGAGGGGCTGACCGTGTTCTCCTCTCTGGCGCTGGCGAACTCCGGAAACTCCGGAACCAAACCCCGACGTGAACGATTCCCTCCTTGTTGAAGACGAGCGTCCACGCGTAACGCCAAGCTGATAAGTTCATCGAGACTCCTCGGTAACTCCAGGGTGTAAATCTCTCTTTGAACACGGTCAGCCAACCCATGCAGGAAGACGTCCCACTGCGCCTCTTCGTTCCAGTGGCACTCGGCCGCCAGGGTGCGGAATTCGATGGAATAGTCCGAAACGGTGTTGTTGTTCTGACGCAACTCAGTGAGTCTGCGCGCCGCCTCGCGGCCCACGATCGCGCGGTCAAACACCCGTCTCATCTCGTCCGCGAGTGCCTGGAACGAAGAACAGCAGTGATGTTGATTCTCCCACACCGCCGTTCCCCATTGAGCCGCGCGTCCGGACAACAATGTCATCACCAAGGCCACCTTAGATTGTTCAGTGGCGAAGGTAAGTGGCTGAAGAGAGAAAAAAATGGAACACTTCGTTAAAAATGCTCTACACAGATTGGGCTCACCCGCATATCTCTCAGGGGTAGGGATGCGCGGCTCGTGCAGATGGAAGTTCGGAGGGTCCTGGGGAACGGTCGGCGGGGGTGGCGCAGGGGACGCTCTCATTTGTTGGATCTGAGTGGTGAGCTCGGACACCTGCGTTACCAGTGCTTGCATGGCACGACCAGTCGCCGTCGCTTGTTCCTCCTGATGATCCATCCGTGCAGCACTGCTCGTGAGGAAATTCTGTAGCTCCGTTGTGCTTGCTGAATCCATAATGGTCAGATCGTTCTGTCAGTTGGACCAGAAAGAACGATAGGATTCAAGTGCAATGAACAACTGTTTATTCACAAAAGAATAGAAGTAGTAGGTTCAGATGGAAGTCTCAGTCTCTGGCAGGACACTGGCAACGCAGGGACGCAGATGGGCAGACTCCAGGCAATCCGGCAGGGAAAACAGGCGATCCGGGCAAACGAACAGACAGGATACTGGACAAAAGACAAGGGTGAATCCAGAGAGCCTCGACAACGATCTGACAAAGACAGGACAAACTCACACACAATAAATAGGGTGCCGTGATGAGAAACAGCTGACGCTGATCCGCTCATCAACCTCAATCACGAGCCACGCCTACCAATACACATAACCATACTCACAGCGCGAGGGCGAGACAGTGAATCCATGAACCGTGACAGATTCACTAAAAGAATTGACACATAAGAGTCATTTGTTCATGAATCAGACTATAGGCTACTGCTTTTGTCATTACAATTATTATTACTAGTAATGTTATATATATATAACTGATATATTCAAACATATCTTATTTGTACTGCAAACTTATTTAGTGTTAAGTATAATTATATATAAATATTGCTTAAATAATATTGTTATTTATTTATATCAGTATTATTGTTATTATTATTCATTTAATCCTTCTTTTTTATTATTATTATTATTATTGTATAGTACCACATGGTACTCTTACATATACAGTATTAAGGAATGCCATGGTAACATGTCTAAAAAATACTTACAAGTACTAGTAGTGGTTGTCGTGTATAAATGAAGGGATGAGGTGAGGCAGTGATTGTAATATTGTAATGTTTACCTATAACTTTTAACTCCTGCGCATCAGAATCTCCTTCCTGCTGGACAGCTTCTGCACTGATGTGGCTGTACCTGTAGGTGGCGTGACAGCTGTACTGTCCGGTATGATCTTGTGTGGCGTTGGTGATGATGTATGTGTCTTCTGTTGTGGTTGCGATTTGCTTATTATCCTTATAGAATACAGCTCTGTCCGCTTTCCCACCCCAGACTGCACACCTGAGAGCCACACTCTCCCCCAGCAGTGCAGGAACGGCTGGAGGGTCCAACATCACCTTGAGGTCTGAGACACATAGACACACAGGTCAGACATCCATCATCTACCGCTGCAAGAACCTGATGCTTCATTCAAAGTATGGTGTTACTGACATAAACTACAGGCTATTGGCTGTTTAAGAAAAAGGGATTCAACAGGAAATGTCAGCACTGGAAAAAAAGTATATTGGAAATTTTGAAATTGAATATATTGATCAACTTTGTCTTTGTGATGCAAATGAGTAAATAGTTGCCATACAGTAGGAGTATAGAGCTATAAACCCTGATCTTGGAGAAGAGACTTTATATTGAGATCTGACTTTTATAGACTTTGGTGTTTTGGCAAGTCTGAGCACAGTTTGAGCTATTGATGAGATTCGCCCTGCAACTATAGAGGTGACAGATGTGAGGTGTCTCTTTCTCCACATCTGAGAATCAGTTTCTATTTGCTCTCCAGTTTAGTCTCATGGCTCTTTATGGAAGCCATTGAGATTTAGAGGATATTGTTTGTAATTTTTGAGGAGGACCTGATTCAAGGAGTCAGAAATCCTTAGTAAACCAGAAAACATGGTTTATTACTTGACTATTACATGCAGATTTAATTATTGTGAAATTTCAATATACTCTAACATCACTTGCTTAACATGTTCAAGAGCATGTAAGACTGATGGGAACTAGCTGGCAACTTGTGGTCAGAAAAAAAATTCTAGGAAAGTGAGTGGGATCCAGTGTTGTTTTGGACTCCATTGAATTTAATTGCATGGACACAGATAATCTACAAATCATGGAACTACATGAAAGCGAGTAAATAATGACAGAATTAGTATTTTTGTATTTCCCTTTAACGAAACAGGAAACAGGAAATAAACAGGGAAAGGAGGAAGGAGTCACCTGTCATTTTCAGCGTCACTGCATTGCTTCGTTGTCCACCGTTCTTGCACCAGAAAGTGGCTCTTTTTGCTTCGTTCAATTCTGCAATTATAACAGCCCTGTTCTTCATCTTATCAGCAGAGGTTCCTAGTGTGAAGCCGCTCTCTCCCCGCAACACAAAACACTTCCAGCCATTCGGATCATCGTCCACCTGCAGCACCAGGTTTCTTCCATCACTTTTGGTCATCACAGCGCCACCTATAGATGGAGAGAGCTGAGCGTGAGGCTCCAGCTCTGAGAGAGAGAGAGGATGAGAAACAGCAGGAGGAACTGATGATCGTGAGGGAAAGTTTAGAGTTATTTAGGATGGTGTTCATACCTTCGACAGTGAGTGTGTACGGGTCACTCTTCAATCCGCCCCGCTCACATACGTACTCCCCGTTGTCTTTAGATGTCACTGCTGTAAGAAGCATTGAAGAATTCTGATCTGATTGTAGCTTTCCATTAATGAACCATTTTATCGTTCCACCCCCTCGTTTACAGATCAGAGTGATGTCATCTCCAACAAACACATCTGGGAACCTCGGCAGGAGAGACACTGAGAGAAAGAAAACAGACACATAAGAGACACATCTTCTGTAACGCCAGGTTGTCTGACTACTTTACTATTGTAAAATATTATTGATTGATTTATTGATTGACAATAATTGTAAACCATGGTGATTTAGTTCTGCCTACTCAACAAATATAATAATTGGAGTAATTGGAAAAGTTTGAAATGGACCGTAAAAGGTGCAATTATGAATTAATGCATTTTTTTTATTAATGCATTTATAAAGGCATAAATAAATAATTGATGCGCTTATTTATGCATTTATTTATTTAAAAAGTCATATACCCTTTCATTCATATCAGGTTTTTTAGAAAAAAATATTTTTTGTTGCTTTTTAAAAAAATATCTTAATATTGCTTTTCGCCATTTCACCCTGTCTCTGACTTTAATTAAATTAACAGTTTTTTTGCTGTTTTTTTATTCAAGGGCTTCAGGTATTCGGTCGAGTTCAGTGTAGTTTTTGACCGTCTAATCGATGTGAAATCTGCCATAAGTAATGAGGATCTTGTTAAAAATAAACTTGAGCTGCTGGTTTCTAACATTGGGATTCTTCAGGAGGATCTGCAGATCTTAGAAAATAATCTGATGCTTTTTGATCATGTAGGAGACAGACTCTTCAGTCTTCAGCGAGGAACCACGTCAGGAACTACTTTGGACATGGTTGGAGGTTCATTAGAAACATCAGTATGCTGGTTGGGTGAAGTGATGAGGTTTGCAGATCTGCATTGGTTTTTTCTTAATCCTGTGCTTTATTATAGATTTGATAGTATCTCTTTTTTTTTAGCTCCTCTGATCTTGTGCACAATGAAAATGTGTGTATTTACCTGCTGGTTTTTCTCCCTTGTCCTCTCTTATGAGAGCCAACAGCACTGTGACATAAAAAGATAAATCAGATTATTTCTGCACTAAGAAATTTCATCTTTCATTTTAATTTGCAGCTTCATTGACATTGAATGAGACGGCCGCACCCAGTCAGTTTTGGGTGAATCATGACTCAAGAGTCACTGGCCAGTTGCATTTTCAAAAAAGTAGTTTTGAAAGTAATTCTTGCATATCTTTCTAAATATCTTTGTAAAAATTTGCTTTTGGCAGTGTAATTGAAAATCTGTGTTACAAAATGATCATAGTGCAAACATCACCAAAAATGATATTATTACATAATTAATTCTGTCAAGTTTGCATTGAAATTTAATTGCAATTTAATTTAACTGATAATTTGATATAACTAAACTTATCAATTTGATGGCGGATCGGATCCAGAAAAGTTCAAACGACAATCACCAGTGACAACAGAAAAAGAGACTGCAACCGGCCCATGCGAAAACAAGGATAATATCAGAAGGACATTACATGTAGTCACGCAATGCTGACGTTGTTGAACATTAACAATTTGAGAACAAAGTATAATTTGCACGCTTTGACGTGATATGATAAGCGATTGTTAGATTTAATCAGCGCGATTTACTGCAATGATTTTTTCCCCTTATTTGGTCAGAACAAAAGTGGATGTTACTCTTACTTGTTCAGATTACATTTTTCGGTGAAAATTATTATGTTGGTCATACTTCCAAAAAGAATAATCTGTGATTCTGAATGCCAGTATCCACACCGGCGGTGACTGACAGCCTCACACTCTCCTCAAACATTGTGTTCATCCGCGCTGTGCCATGTTGAGGGTGTCGAAGTACAACTCACACAAAGTTGATAATTCCGCAAATGACTGCAATTGCAGGTTTCGAACAGAGATGGCGACAAAGAGGAAAAACTGCGGACTGCAGCTTTAAAATGCACGGAAAATGAAACTGTTCATACAGTTCTGTGTGCATGCGTTTTTTGCCCTGAAACTGGGTGTAGTTGATACTTCGAGAACCGTTTCTGCTGTTGATTACCACCGAAAATAAATTAGACTCGTTTCTCAGCTTACAGGTTATTATCATTAAACTAAAACCTGAAATTAATTAATAGCTGAAATTAAGGAGCTGAGATTTAACTTATTTTGTTTCAATTAGTTGCCAATTATGCCAAAGTAACATTTCAAATTTTCAGTAGCGTGTGTGTGTGTGTTTGGGGGTACCTTTGTAGCTGTAAATGTTGCTAAATCGGGAGAAACCTTTCCCACACTCCATCCGGCAGCTGAACAGTCCTCCTTCCTCCACGGTAATAATCTGTGTATTTTCAGGTAGTCTTTGGCGTGCAAATGAGTCATTAAGAAATGTTTGATACCAGCAGTAGGACGTGCAGGAAGAAGGACAGTCTCTGCAGAAACACTCGAGACTCTTAGGAGACGTTGAATCCACTGTAGGAGCAGGAGGCCCACCTGTACCACACACAAATATGACTTACAAAAGAATTGATTCAGTGGTTGTTCCTGTAACTCAGTTGGTAGGATAGTGACTTACATTTACATTTAGTCATTTAGCAGATGCTTTTATCCAAAGCGACTTACAACTGAGAACTAAACTAAGCGAGTCTTCGTGAAGAGGCAAAAACAACGCAAGAAGTGCTCAAAATATAAAGTTCAGACATAGCTCGGAGTAGCATAAGCCAGATAAGCAAGGATTTAAAGGAAAAGGATTTTTTTTATTATATATATATAATTATATTGTAAGTGCTCAGTTTTCAGTTGTCTTTTGAATGCTGTCAGGGATTCTGCATTTTGGATGAGGGTGGGCAGATCGTTCCACCAGCATGGAACCGTGAATGAGAATGTTCTGGAGAGTGATTTTGAGGCTCTCTGTGATGGTACCACGAGCTCATTGACTGATCGTAGGCTTCTGGTAGGGATGTAGACTTGTAGTAGTGAGTGGAAGTAGGAGGGAGCTGATCCTGTGGTCAATCTGTAAGCAAGTGTCAACACCTTGAACTTGATGCGAGCAGCGAGTGGTACCCAGTGCAGAGAGATGAGCAGAGGAGTGACGTGGGCTCTTTTGGTGCTCGTTGAAGGCCAGACGAGCTGCAGCATTCTGGATCATTTGTAGAGGTTTAGTTGCACATGATGGAAGTCCAGCTAGAAGAGCATTGCAGTAATCAAGCCTAGAAATGACCAGGGCCTGGACGAAAAGTTGTGTTGCATGATCAGTTAGGAAAGGCCTGATCTTCCTGATGTTGTACATAGCAAACCGGCATGATCGAGCTGTCTTTGTAATGTGGTCTGTGAAGGTCAGCTGATCATCAAAGATTACTCCAAGATTTCTGACTGAGCTTGATGGGGTGATTGAGGAAGACTCTAGCTGGATAGTGAAGTCGTGCTGTAGAAACGGATTGGCAGGGAGGACGAGAAGCTCAGTCTTTGCCAGGTTGAGCTGCAGGTGATGTACCTTCATCCATACCGAGATGTCCACCAGACAACTTGAGGTCCGTACAGCTACTGTGGGATCATCTGGTTGAAATGAGAGGAAGAGAGGTAAGAGAAACCATGTGCCTGTATGATGGGTCCCAGTGATGTGGTGTAAATGGAGAAGAGGAGCGGTCCAAGAACTGAACCCTGGGGAACCCCTGTGGTCAGTTGATGTGCTTTGGATACCTCACCTCTCCATGTGACCCTGAAGGACCTACCTGTGAGATAGGACTCAAACCAGTGGAGAGGAGTACCTGTGATGCCCAGTGATGAGAGGGTGGACAGAAGGATCTGATGGTTCACAGTGTCGAAGGCAGCAGACAGATCCAGGAGGATGAGAACTGATGATTTGGAAGCAGCTTTTGCGATCCGCAGGGCTTCGGTGACCGACAGCAATGCAGTCTCGGTTGAATGCCCTTTCTTGAAGGCAGATTGGTTGACATCCAGCTGGTTGTTCAGAGACAGGAAAGATGATACTTGGTTGAAAGCAACTCGTTCAAGTGTTTTCGCAATGAATGGTAGGAGAGAGACAGGTCTGTAATTCACTAAAAGTGATGTGTTTAACTTCATTCAAACTTAACGTTAGCTAAGGTCATGGTTTAAATTCCCAGTGAATGCGTATCCTGATAAGGATAAAAGCATCTGACAAATGTATAAATGTAACCGCTCTGACAGATTCAGTGAGTAATTCATTAGACTAATTCTAACGTGCAACCCTGACTGATTCACTAAAAGAATTGACACATAAGAGTCATTTGTTCATGAATCAGACTATAGGCTACTGCTTTTGTCATTACAATTATTATTACTAGTAATGTTATATATATATAACTGATATATTCATACATATCTTATTTGTACTGCAAACTTATTTAGTGTTAAGTATAATTATATATAAATATTGCTTAAATAATATTGTTATTTATTTATATCAGTATTATTGTTATTATTATTAATTTAATCCTTCTTTTTTATTATTATTATTATTATTGTATAGTACCACATGGTACTCTTACATATACAGTATTAAGGAATGCCATGGTAACATGTCTAAAAAATACTTACAAGTACTAGTAGTGGTTGTCGTGTATAAATGAAGGGATGAGGTGAGGCAGTGATTGTAATATTGTAATGTTTACCTATAACTTTTAACTCCTGCGCATCAGAATCTCCTTCCTGCTGGACAGCTTCTGCACTGATGTGGCTGTACCTGTAGGTGGCGTGACAGCTGTACTGTCCGGTATGATCTTGTGTGGCGTTGGTGATGATGTATGTGTCTTCTGTTGTGGTTGCGATATGCTTATTATCCTTATAGAATACAGCTCTGTCCGCTTTCCCACCCCAGACCGCACACCTGAGAGCCACACTCTCCCCCAGCAGTGCAGGAACGGCTGGAGGGTCCAACATCACCTTGAGCTCTGACACACACAGACACACAGGTCAGACATCCATCATCTACCGCTGCAAGAACCTGATGCTTCATTCAAAGTATGGTGTTACTGACATAAACTACAGGCTATTGGCTGTTTAAGAAAAAGGGATTCAACAGGAAATGTCAGCACTGGAAAAAAAGTATATTGGAATTTTTGAAATTGAATATATTGATCAACTTTGTCTTTGTGATGCAAATGAGTAAATAGTTGCCATACAGTAGGAGTATAGAGCTATAAACCCTGATCTTGGAGAAGAGACTTTATATTGAGATCTGACTTTTATAGACTTTGGTGTTTTGGCAAGTCTGAGCACAGTTTGAGCTATTGATGAGATTCGCCCTGCAACTATAGAGGTGACAGATGTGAGGTGTCTCTTTCTCCACATCTGAGAATCAGTTTCTATTTGCTCTCCAGTTTAGTCTCATGGCTCTTTATGGAAGCCATTGAGATTTAGAGGATATTGTTTGTAATTTTTGAGGAGGACCTGATTCAAGGAGTCAGAAATCCTTAGTAAACCAGAAAACATGGTTTATTACTTGACTATTACATGCAGATTTAATTATTGTGAAATTTCAATATACTCTAACATCACTTGCTTAATATGTTCAAGAGCATGTAAGACTGATGGGAACTAGCTGGCAACTTGTGGTCAGAAAAAAAATTCTAGGAAAGTGAGTGGGATCCAGTGTTGTTTTGGACTCCATTGAATTTAATTGCATGGACACAGATAATCTACAAATCATGGAACTACATGAAAGCGAGTAAATAATGACAGAATTAGTATTTTTGTATTTCCCTTTAACGAAACAGGAAACAGGAAATAAACAGGGAAAGGAGGAAGGAGTCACCTGTCATTTTCAGCGTCACTGCATTGCTTCGTTGTGTACCGTTCTTGCACCAGAAAGTGGCTCTTTTTGCTTCGTTCAATTCTGCAATTATAACAGCCCTGTTCTTCATCTTATCAGCAGAGGTTCCTAGTGTGAACATGCTCTCTCCCCGCAACACAAAACACTTCCAGCCATTCGGATCATTGTCTACCTGCAGCACCAGGTTTCTTCCATCACCTTTGGTCATCACAGCGCCACCTATAGATGGAGAGAGCTGAGCGTGAGGCTCCAGCTCTGAGAGAGAGAGAGGATGAGAAACAGCAGGAGGAACTGATGATCGTGAGGGAAAGTTTAGAGTTATTTAGGATGGTGTTCATACCTTCGACAGTGAGTGTGTACGGGTCACTCTTCAATCCGCCCCGCTCACATACGTACTCCCCGTTGTCTTTAGATGTCACTGCTGTAAGAAGCATTGGAGAATCCTGATCTGATTGTAGCTTTCCATTAATGAACCATTTTATCGTTCCACCCCCTCGTTTACAGATCAGAGTGATGTCATCTCCTACAAACACATCTGGGAACCTCGGCAGGAGAGACACTGAGAGAAAGAAAACAGACACATAAGAGACACATCTTCTGTAACGCCAGGTTGTCTGACTACTTTACTATTGTAAAATATTATTGATTGATTTATTGATTGACAATAATTGTAAACCATGGTGATTTAGTTCTGCCTACTCAACAAATATAATAATTGGAGTAATTGGAAAAGTTTGAAATGGACCGTAAAAGGTGCAATTATAAATTAATGCATTTTTTTTATTAATGCATTTATAAAGGCATAAATAAATAATTGATGCGCTTATTTATGCATTTATTTATTTAAAAAGTCATATACCCTTTCATTCATATCAGGTTTTTTAGAAAAAAATATTTTTTGTTGCTTTTTAAAAAAATATCTTAATATTGCTTTTCGCCATTTCACCCTCTCTCTGACTTTAATTAAATTAACAGTTTTTTTGCTGTTTTTTTATTCAAGGGCTTCAGGTATTCGGTCGAGTTCAGTGTAGTTTTTGACCGTCTAATCGATGTGAAATCTGCCATAAGTAATGAGGATCTTGTTAAAAATAAACTTGAGCTGCTGGTTTCTAACATTGGGATTCTTCAGGAGGATCTGCAGATCTTAGAAAATAATCTGATGCTTTTTGATCATGTAGGAGACAGACTCTTCAGTCTTCAGCGAGGAACCACGTCAGGAACTACTTTGGACATGGTTGGAGGTTCATTAGAAACATCAGTATGCTGGTTGGGTGAAGTGATGAGGTTTGCAGATCTGCATTGGTTTTTTCTTAATCCTGTGCTTTATTATAGATTTGATAGTATCTCTTTTTTTTTAGCTCCTCTGATCTTGTGCAGAATGAAAATGTGTGTATTTACCTGCTGGTTTTTCTCCCTTGTCCTCTCTTATGAGAGCCAACAGCACTGTGACATAAAAAGATAAATCAGATTATTTCTGCACTAAGAAATTTCATCTTTCATTTTAATTTGCAGCTTCATTGACATTGAATGAGACGGCCGCACCCAGTCAGTTTTGGGTGAATCATGACTCAAGAGTCACTGGCCAGTTGCATTTTCAAAAAAGTAGTTTTGAAAGTAATTCTTGCATATCTTTCTAAATATCTTTGTAAAAATTTGCTTTTGGCAGTGTAATTGAAAATCTGTGTTACAAAATGATCATAGTGCAAACATCACCAAAAATGATATTATTACATAATTAATTCTGTCAAGTTTGCATTGAAATTTAATTGCAATTTAATTTAACTGATAATTTGATATAACTAAACTTATCAATTTGATGGCGGATCGGATCCAGAAAAGTTCAAACGACAATCACCAGTGACAACAGAAAAAGAGACTGCAACCGGCCCATGCGAAAACAAGGATAATATCAGAAGGACATTACATGTAGTCACGCAATGCTGACGTTGTTGAACATTAACAATTTGAGAACAAAGTATAATTTGCACGCTTTGACGTGATATGATAAGCGATTGTTAGATTTAATCAGCGCGATTTACTGCAATGATTTTTTCCCCTTATTTGGTCAGAACAAAAGTGGATGTTACTCTTACTTGTTCAGATTACATTTTTCGGTGAAAATTATTATGTTGGTCATACTTCCAAAAAGAATAATCTGTGATTCTGAATGCCAGTTTCCACACCGGCGGTGACTGACAGCCTCACACTCTCCTCAAACATTGTGTTCATCCGCGCTGTGCCATGTTGAGGGTGTCGAAGTACAACTCACGTAAAGTTGATAATTCCGCAAATGACTGCAATTGCAGGTTTCGAACAGAGATGGCGACAAAGAGGAAAAACTGCGGACTGCAGCTTTAAAATGCACGGAAAATGAAACTGTTCATACAGTTCTGTGTGCATGCGTTTTTTGCCCTGAAACTGGGTGTAGTCGATACTTCGAGAACCGTTTCTGCTGTTGATTACCACCGAAAATAAATTAGACTCGTTTCTCAGCTTACAGGTTATTATCATTAAACTAAAACCTGAAATTAATTAATAGCTGAAATTAAGTAGCTGAGATTTAACTTATTTTGTTTCAATTAGTTGCCAATTATGCCAAAGTAACATTTCAAATTTTCAGTAGCGTGTGTGTGTGTGTTTGGGGGTACCTTTGTAGCTGTAAATGTTGCTAAATCGGGAGAAACCTTTCCCACACTCCATCCGGCAGCTGAACAGTCCTCCTTCCTCCACGGTAATAATCTGTGTATTTTCAGGTAGTCTTTGGCGTGCAAATGAGTCATTAAGAAATGTTTGATACCAGCAGTAGGACGTGCAGGAAGAAGGACAGTCTCTGCAGAAACACTCCAGACTCTTAGGAGACGTTGAATCCACTGTAGGAGCAGGAGGCCCACCTGTACCACACACAAATATGACTTACAAAAGAATTGATTCAGTGGTTGTTCCTGTAACTCAGTTGGTAGGATAGTGACTTACATTTACATTTAGTCATTTAGCAGATGCTTTTATCCAAAGCGACTTACAACTGAGAACTAAACTAAGCGAGTCTTCGTGAAGAGGCAAAAACAACGCAAGAAGTGCTCAAAATATAAAGTTCAGACATAGCTCGGAGTAGCATAAGCCAGATAAGCAAGGATTTAAAAGAAAAGGAAATTATTATTTTTTATAATTATGTTGTAAGTGCTCACGGAAGAGATGAGTTTTCAGTTGTCTTTTGAATCCTGTCAGGGATTCTGCATTTCGGATGAGGGCGGGCAGATCGTTCCACCAGCATGGAACCGTGAATGAGAATGTTCTGGAGAGTGATTTTGAGGCTCTCTGTGATGGTACCACGAGCTCATTGACTGATCGTAGGCTTCTGGAAGGGATGTAGACTTGTAGTAGTGAGTGGAAGTAGGAGGGAGCTGATCCTGTGGTCAATCTGTAAGCAAGTGTCAACACCTTGAACTTGATGCGAGCAGCGAGTGGTAGCCAGTGCAGAGAGATGAACAGAGGAGTGACGTGGGACCGTTTGGGCTCGTTGAAGGCCAGATGAGCTGCAGCATTCTGGATCATTTGTAGAGGTTTAGTTGCACATGATGGAAGTCCAGCCAGAAGAGCATTGCAGTAATCAAGCCTAGAAATGACCAGGGCCTGGACGAGAAGTTGTTGCATGCTCAGTTAGGAAAGGCCTGATCTTCCTGATGTTGTGCATAGCAAACCGGCATGATCGAGCTGTCTTTGTAATGTTGTCTGTGAAGGTCAGCTGATCATCAAAGATTACTCCAAGATTTCTGACCGACCTTGATGGGGTGATTGAGGAAGACTCTAGCTGGATAGTGAGGTCGTGCTGTAGAGACTGATTGGCAGGGAGGATGAGAAGCTCAGTCTTTGCCAGGTTGAGCTGCAGGTGATGTTCCTTCATCCATACCGAGATGTCCGCCAGACAGCTTGAGGTCCGTACAGCTACTGTGGGATCATCTGGTTGAAATGAGAGGTAGAGCTGGGTGTCATCAGCATAGCAATGGTAAGAGAAACCATGTGCCTGTATGATGGGTCCCAGTGATGTGGTGTAAATGGAGAAGAGGAGCGATCCAAGAACTGAACCCTGGGGAACCCCTGTGGTCAGCTGATGTGCTTTGGATACCTCACCTCTCCATGTGACCCTGAAGGACCTACCTGTGAGATAGGACTCAAACCAGTGGAGAGGAGTACCTGTGATGCCCAGTGATGAGAGGGTGGACAGAAGGATCTGATGGTTCACAGTGTCGAAGGCAGCAGACAGATCCAGGAGGATGAGAACTGATGATTTGGAAGCAGCTTTTGCGATCCGCAGGGCTTCGGTGACCGACAGCAATGCAGTCTCGGTTGAATGCCCTTTCTTGAAAGCAGATTGGTTGACATCCAGCTGGTTGTTCAGAGACAGGAAAGATGATACTTGGTTGAAAGCAACTCGTTCAAGTGTTTTCGCAATGAATGGTAGGAGAGAGACAGGTCTGTAATTCACTAAAAGTGATGTGTTTAACTTCATTCAAACTTAACGTTAGCTCAGGTCATGGTTTAAATTCCCAGTGAATGCGTATCCTGATAAGGATAAAAGCATCTGACAAATGTATAAATGTAACCGCTCTGACAGATTCAGTGAGTAATTCATTAGACTAATTCTAACGTGCAACCCTGACTGATTCACTAAAAGAATTGACACATAAGAGTCATTTGTTCATGAATCAGACTATAGGCTACTGCTTTTGTCATTACAATTATTATTACTAGTAATGTTATATATATATAACTGATATATTCATACATATCTTATTTGTACTGCAAACTTATTTAGTGTTAAGTATAATTATATATAAATATTGCTTAAATAATATTGTTATTTATTTATATCAGTATTATTGTTATTATTATTCATTTAATCCTTCTTTATTATTATTATTATTATTATTGTATAGTACCACATGGTACTCTTACATATACAGTATTAAGGAATGCCATGGTAACATGTCTAAAAAATACTTACAAGTACTAGTAGTGGTTGTCGTGTATAAATGAAGGGATGAGGTGAGGCAGTGATTGTAATATTGTAATGTTTACCTATAACTTTTAACTCCTGCGCATCAGAATCTCCTTCCTGCTGGACAGCTTCTGCACTGATGTGGCTGTACCTGTAGGTGGCGTGACAGCTGTACTGTCCGGTATGATCTTGTGTGGCGTTGGTGATGATGTATGTGTCTTCTGTTGTGGTTGCGATTTGCTTATTATCCTTATAGAATACAGCTCTGTCCGCTTTCCCACCCCAGACCGCACACCTGAGAGCCACACTCTCCCCCAGCAGTGCAGGAACGGCTGGAGGGTCCAACATCACCTTGAGCTCTGACACACACAGACACACAGGTCAGACATCCATCATCTACCGCTGCAAGAACCTGATGCTTCATTCAAAGTATGGTGTTACTGACATAAACTACAGGCTATTGGCTGTTTAAGAAAAAGGGATTCAACAGGAAATGTCAGCACTGGAAAAAAAGTATATTGGAATTTTTGAAATTGAATATATTGATCAACTTTGTCTTTGTGATGCAAATGAGTAAATAGTTGCTATACAGTAGGAGTATAGAGCTATAAACCCTGATCTTGGAGAAGAGACTTTATATTGAGATCTGACTTTTATAGACTTTGATGTTTTGGCAAGTCTGAGCACAGTTTGAGCTATTGATGAGATTCGCCCTGCAACTATAGAGGTGACAGATGTGAGGTGTCTCTTTCTCCACATCTGAGAATCAGTTTCTATTTGCTCTCCAGTTTAGTCTCATGGCTCTTTATGGAAGCCATTGAGATTTAGAGGATATTGTTTGTAATTTTTGAGGAGGACCTGATTCAAGGAGTCAGAAATCCTTAGTAAACCAGAAAACATGGTTTATTACTTGACTATTACATGCAGATTTAATTATTGTGAAATTTCAATATACTCTAACATCACTTGCTTAACATGTTCAAGAGCATGTAAGACTGATGGGAACTAGCTGGCAACTTGTGGTCAGAAAAAAAATTCTAGGAAAGTGAGTGGGATCCAGTGTTGTTTTGGACTCCATTGAATTTAATTGCATGGACACAGATAATCTACAAATCATGGAACTACATGAAAGCGAGTAAATAATGACAGAATTAGTATTTTTGTATTTCCCTTTAACGAAACAGGAAACAGGAAATAAACAGGGAAAGGAGGAAGGAGTCACCTGTCATTTTCAGCGTCACTGCATTGCTTCGTTGTGTACCGTTCTTGCACCAGAAAGTGGCTCTTTTTGCTTCGTTCAATTCTGCAATTATAACAGCCCTGTTCTTCATCTTATCAGCAGAGGTTCCTAGTGTGAACATGCTCTCTCCCCGCAACACAAAACACTTCCAGCCATTCGGATCATTGTCTACCTGCAGCACCAGGTTTCTTCCATCACCTTTGGTCATCACAGCGCCACCTATAGATGGAGAGAGCTGAGCGTGAGGCTCCAGCTCTGAGAGAGAGAGAGAGGATGAGAAACAGCAGGAGGAACTGATGATCGTGAGGGAAAGTTTAGAGTTATTTAGGATGGTGTTCATACCTTCGACAGTGAGTGTGTACGGGTCACTCTTCAATCCGCCCCGCTCACATTCGTACTCCCCGTTGTCTTTAGATGTCACTGCTGTAAGAAGCATTGAAGAATTCTGATCTGATTGTAGCTTTCCATTAATGAACCATTTTATCGTTCCACCCCCTCGTTTACAGATCAGAGTGATGTCATCTCCTACAAACACATCTGGGAACCTCGGCAGGAGAGACACTGAGAGAAGAAAACAGACACATAAGAGACACGTCTTCTGTAACGCCAGGTTGTCTGACTACTTTACTATTGTAAAATATTATTGATTGATTTATTGATTGACAATAATTGTAAACCATGGTGATTTAGTTCTGCCTACTCAACAAATATAATAATTGGAGTAATTGGAAAAGTTTGAAATGGACCGTAAAAGGTGCAATTATGAATTAATGCATTTTTTTTATTAATGCATTTATAAAGGCATAAATAAATAATTGATGCGCTTATTTATGCATTTATTTATTTAAAAAGTCATATACCCTTTCATTCATATCAGGTTTTTTAGAAAAAAAATATTTTTTGTTGCTTTTTAAAAAAATATCTTAATATTGCTTTTCGCCATTTCACCCTCTCTCTGACTTTAATTAAATTAACAGTTTTTTTGCTGTTTTTTTATTCAAGGGCTTCAGGTATTCGGTCGAGTTCAGTGTAGTTTTTGACCGTCTAATCGATGTGAAATCTGCCATAAGTAATGAGGATCTTGTTAAAAATAAACTTGAGCTTCTGGTTTCTAACATTGGGATTCTTCAGGAGGATCTGCAGATCTTAGAAAATAATCTGATGCTTTTTGATCATGTAGGAGACAGACTCTTCAGTCTTCAGCGAGGAACCACGTCAGGAACTACTTTGGACATGGTTGGAGGTTCATTAGAAACATCAGTATGCTGGTTGGGTGAAGTGATGAGGTTTGCAGATCTGCATTGGTTTTTTCTTAATCCTGTGCTTTATTATAGATTTGATAGTATCTCTTTTTTTTTAGCTCCTCTGATCTTGTGCACAATGAAAATGTGTGTATTTACCTGCTGGTTTTTCTCCCTTGTCCTCTCTTATGAGAGCCAACAGCACTGTGACATAAAAAGATAAATCAGATTATTTCTGCACTAAGAAATTTCATCTTTCATTTTAATTTGCAGCTTCATTGACATTGAATGAGACGGCCGCACCCAGTCAGTTTTGGGTGAATCATGACTCAAGAGTCACTGGCCAGTTGCATTTTCAAAAAAGTAGTTTTGAAAGTAATTCTTGCATATCTTTCTAAATATCTTTGTAAAAATTTGCTTTTGGCAGTGTAATTGAAAATCTGTGTTACAAAATGATCATAGTGCAAACATCACCAAAAATGATATTATTACATAATTAATTCTGTCAAGTTTGCATTGAAATTTAATTGCAATTTAATTTAACTGATAATTTGATATAACTAAACTTATCAATTTGATGGCGGATCGGATCCAGAAAGGTTCAAACGACAATCACCAGTGACAACAGAAAAAGAGACTGCAACCGGCCCATGCGAAAACAAGGATAATATCAGAAGGACATTACATGTAGTCACGCAATGCTGACGTTGTTGAACATTAACAATTTGAGAACAAAGTATAATTTGCACGCTTTGACGTGATATGATAAGCGATTGTTAGATTTAATCAGCGCGATTTACTGCAATGATTTTTTCCCCTTATTTGGTCAGAACAAAAGTAGATGTTACTCTTACTTGTTCAGATGACATTTTCCAGTGAAAATTATTATGTTGGTCATACTTCCAAAAAGAATAATCTGTGATTCTGAATGCCAGTATCCACACCGGCGGTGACTGACAGCCTCACACTCTCCTCAAACATTGTGTTCATCCGCGCTGTGCCATGTTGAGGGTGTCGAAGTACAACTCACGTAAAGTTGATAATTCCACAAATGACTGCAATTGCAGGTTTCGAACAGAGATGGCGACAAAGAGGAAAAACTGCGGACTGCAGCTTTAAAATGCACGGAAAATGAAACTGTTCATACAGTTCTGTGTGCATGCGTTTTTTGCCCTGAAACTGGGTGTAGTCGATACTTCGAGAACCGTTTCTGCTGTTGATTACCACCGAAAATAAATTAGACTCGTTTCTCAGCTTACAGGTTATTATCATTAAACTAAAACCTGAAATTAATTAATAGCTGAAATTAAGTAGCTGAGATTTAACTTATTTTGTTTCAATTAGTTGCCAATTATGCCAAAGTAACATTTCAAATTTTCAGTAGCGTGTGTGTGTGTGTTTGGGGGTACCTTTGTAGCTGTAAATGTTGCTGAAACGGGAGAATCCTTTCCCACACTCCATCCGGCAGCTGAACAGTCCTCCTTCCTCCACGGTAATAATCTGTGTATTTTCAGGTAGTCTTTGGCGTGCAAATGAGTCATTAAGAAATGTTTGATACCAGCAGTAGGACGTGCAGGAAGAAGGACAGTCTCTGCAGAAACACTCCAGACTCTTAGGAGACGTTGAATCCACTGTAGGAGCAGGAGGCCCACCTGTACCACACACAAATATGACTTACAAAAGAATTGATTCAGTGGTTGTTCCTGTAACTCAGTTGGTAGGATAGTGACTTACATTTACATTTAGTCATTTAGCAGATGCTTTTATCCAAAGCGACTTACAACTGAGAACTAAACTAAGCGAGTCTTCGTGAAGAGGCAAAAACAACGCAAGAAGTGCTCAAAATATAAAGTTCAGACATAGCTCGGAGTAGCATAAGCCAGATAAGCAAGGATTTAAAGGAAAAGGAAATTATTATTTTTTATAATTATGTTGTAAGTGCTCACGGAAGTGCTCAGTTTTCAGTTGTCTTTTGAATCCTGTCAGGGATTCTGCATTTCGGATGAGGGTGGGCAGATCGTTCCCCCAGCATGGAACCGTGAATGAGAATGTTCTGGAGAGTGATTTTGAGGCTCTCTGTGATGGTACCACGAGCTCATTGACTGATCGTAGGCTTCTCTAAGGGATGTAGACTTGTAGTAGTGAGTGGAAGTAGGAGGGAGCTGATCCTGTGGTCAATCTGTAAGCAAGTGTCAACACCTTGAACTTGATGCGAGCAGCGAGTGGTACCCAGTGCAGAGAGATGAACAGAGGAGTGATGTGGGACCGTTTGGGCTCGTTGAAGACCAGACGAGCTGCAGCATTCTGGATCATTTGTAGAGGTTTAGTTGCACATGATGGAAGTCCAGCCAGAAGAGCATTGCAGTAATCAAGCCTAGAAATAACCAGGTCCTGGACGAGAAGTTGTTGCATGCTCAGTTAGGAAAGGCCTGATCTTCCTGATGTTGTACATAGCAAACCTGCATGATCGAGCTGTCTTTGTAATGTGGTCTGTGAAGGTCAGCTGATCATCAAAGATTACTCCAAGATTTCTGACCGACCTTGATGGGGTGATTGAGGAAGACTCTAGCTGGATAGTGAGGTCGTGCTGTAGAAACGGATTGGCAGGGAGGACGAGAAGCTCAGTCTTTGCCAGGTTGAGCTGCAGGTGATGTTCCTTCATCCATGCCGAGATGTCCGCCAGACAGCTTAGGTCCGTACAGCTACTGTGGGATCATCTGGTTGAAATGAGAGGTAGAGCTGGGTGTCATCAGCATAGCAATGGTAAGAGAAACCATGTGCCTGTATGATGGCTCCCAGTGATGTGGTGTAAATGGAGAAGAGGAGCGGTCCAAGAACTGAACCCTGAGGAACCCCTGTGGTCAGTTGATGTGCTTTGGATACCTCACCTCTCCATGTAACCCTTAAGGACCTACCTGTGAGATAGGACTCAAACCAGTGGAGAGGAGTACCTGTGATGCCCAGTGATGAGAGGGTGGACAGAAGGATCTGATGGTTCACAGTGTCGAAGGCAGCAGACAGATCCAGGAGGATGAGAACTGATGATTTGGAAGCAGCTTTTGCGATCCGCAGGGCTTCGGTGACCGACAGCAATGCAGTCTCGGTTGAATGCCCTTTCTTGAAGGCAGATTGGTTGACATCCAGCTGGTTGTTCAGAGACAGGAAAGATGATACTTGGTTGAAAGCAACTCGTTCAAGTGTTTTCGCAATGAATGGTAGGAGAGAGACAGGTCTGTAATTCACTAAAAGTGATGTGTTTAACTTCATTCAAACTTAACGTTAGCTCAGGTCATGGTTTAAATTCCCAGTGAATGCGTATCCTGATAAGGATAAAAGCATCTGACAAATGTATAAATGTAACCGCTCTGACAGATTCAGTGAGTAATTCATTAGACTAATTCTAACGTGCAACCCTGACTGATTCACTAAAAGAATTGACACATAAGAGTCATTTGTTCATGAATCAGACTATAGGCTACTGCTTTTGTCATTACAATTATTATTACTAGTAATGTTATATATATATAACTGATATATTCATACATATCTTATTTGTACTGCAAACTTATTTAGTGTTAAGTATAAATATATATAAATATTGCTTAAATAATATTGTTATTTATTTATATCAGTATTATTGTTATTATTATTCATTTAATCCTTCTTTTTTATTATTATTATTATTATTGTATAGTACCACATGGTACTCTTACATATACAGTATTAAGGAATGCCATGGTAACATGTCTAAAAAATACTTACAAGTACTAGTAGTGGTTGTCGTGTATAAATGAAGGGATGAGGTGAGGCAGTGATTGTAATATTGTAATGTTTACCTATAACTTTTAACTCCTGCGCATCAGAATCTCCTTCCTGCTGGACAGCTTCTGCACTGATGTGGCTGTACCTGTAGGTGGCGTGACAGCTGTACTGTCCGGCATGATCTTGTGTGGCGTTGGTGATGATGTATGTGTCTTCTGTTGTGGTTGCGATTTGCTTATTATCCTTATAGAATACAGCTCTGTCCGCTTTCCCACCCCAGACCGCACACCTGAGAGCCACACTCTCCCCCAGCAGTGCAGGAACGGCTGGAGGGTCTAACATCACCTTGAGCTCTGACACACACAGACACACAGGTCAGACATCCATCATCTACCGCTGCAAGAACCTGATGCTTCATTCAAAGTATGGTGTTACTGACATAAACTACAGGCTATTGGCTGTTTAAGAAAAAGGGATTCAACAGGAAATGTCAGCACTGGAAAAAAAGTATATTGGAATTTTTGAAATTGAATATATTGATCAACTTTGTCTTTGTGATGCAAATGAGTAAATAGTTGCCATACAGTAGGAGTATAGAGCTATAAACCCTGATCTTGGAGAAGAGACTTTATATTGAGATCTGACTTTTATAGACTTTGGTGTTTTGGCAAGTCTGAGCACAGTTTGAGCTATTGATGAGATTCGCCCTGCAACTATAGAGGTGACAGATGTGAGGTGTCTCTTTCTCCACATCTGAGAATCAGTTTCTATTTGCTCTCCAGTTTAGTCTCATGGCTCTTTATGGAAGCCATTGAGATTTAGAGGATATTGTTTGTAATTTTTGAGGAGGACCTGATTCAAGGAGTCAGAAATCCTTAGTAAACCAGAAAACATGGTTTATTACTTGACTATTACATGCAGATTTAATTATTGTGAAATTTCAATATACTCTAACATCACTTGCTTAACATGTTCAAGAGCATGTAAGACTGATGGGAACTAGCTGGCAACTTGTGGTCAGAAAAAAAATTCTAGGAAAGTGAGTGGGATCCAGTGTTGTTTTGGACTCCATTGAATTTAATTGCATGGACACAGATAATCTACAAATCATGGAACTACATGAAAGCGAGTAAATAATGACAGAATTAGTATTTTTGTATTTCCCTTTAACGAAACAGGAAACAGGAAATAAACAGGGAAAGGAGGAAGGAGTCACCTGTCATTTTCAGCGTCACTGCATTGCTTCGTTGTCCACCGTTCTTGCACCAGAAAGTGGCTCTTTTTGCTTCGTTCAATTCTGCAATTATAACAGCCCTGTTCTTCATCTTATCAGCAGAGGTTCCTAGTGTGAAGCCGCTCTCTCCCCGCAACACAAAACACTTCCAGCCATTCGGATCATCGTCCACCTGCAGCACCAGGTTTCTTCCATCACCTTTGGTCATCACAGCGCCACCTATAGATGGAGAGAGCTGAGCGTGAGGCTCCAGCTCTGAGAGAAAGAGAGAGGATGAGAAACAGCAGGAGGAACTGATGATCGTGAGGGAAAGTTTAGAGTTATTTAGGATGGTGTTCATACCTTCGACAGTGAGTGTGTACGGGTCACTCTTCAATCCGCCCCGCTCACATACGTACTCCCCGTTGTCTTTAGATGTCACTGCTGTAAGAAGCATTGAAGAATTCTGATCTGATTGTAGCTTTCCATTAATGAACCATTTTATCGTTCCACCCCCTCGTTTACAGATCAGAGTGATGTCATCTCCTACAAACACATCTGGGAACCTCGGCAGGAGAGACACTGAGAGAAGAAAACAGACACATAAGAGACACGTCTTCTGTAACGCCAGGTTGTCTGACTACTTTACTATTGTAAAATATTATTGATTGATTTATTGATTGACAATAATTGTAAACCATGGTGATTTAGTTCTGCCTACTCAACAAATATAATAATTGGAGTAATTGGAAAAGTTTGAAATGGACCGTAAAAGGTGCAATTATGAATTAATGCATTTTTTTTATTAATGCATTTATAAAGGCATAAATAAATAATTGATGCGCTTATTTATGCATTTATTTATTTAAAAAGTCATATACCCTTTCATTCATATCAGGTTTTTTAGAAAAAAAATATTTTTTGTTGCTTTTTAAAAAAATATCTTAATATTGCTTTTCGCCATTTCACCCTCTCTCTGACTTTAATTAAATTAACAGTTTTTTTGCTGTTTTTTTTATTCAAGGGCTTCAGGTATTCGGTCGAGTTCAGTGTAGTTTTTGACCGTCTAATCGATGTGAAATCTGCCATAAGTAATGAGGATCTTGTTAAAAATAAACTTGAGCTTCTGGTTTCTAACATTGGGATTCTTCAGGAGGATCTGCAGATCTTAGAAAATAATCTGATGCTTTTTGATCATGTAGGAGACAGACTCTTCAGTCTTCAGCGAGGAACCACGTCAGGAACTACTTTGGACATGGTTGGAGGTTCATTAGAAACATCAGTATGCTGGTTGGGTGAAGTGATGAGGTTTGCAGATCTGCATTGGTTTTTTCTTAATCCTGTGCTTTATTATAGATTTGATAGTATCTCTTTTTTTTTAGCTCCTCTGATCTTGTGCACAATGAAAATGTGTGTATTTACCTGCTGGTTTTTCTCCCTTGTCCTCTCTTATGAGAGCCAACAGCACTGTGACATAAAAAGATAAATCAGATTATTTCTGCACTAAGAAATTTCATCTTTCATTTTAATTTGCAGCTTCATTGACATTGAATGAGACGGCCGCACCCAGTCAGTTTTGGGTGAATCATGACTCAAGAGTCACTGGCCAGTTGCATTTTCAAAAAAGTAGTTTTGAAAGTAATTCTTGCATATCTTTCTAAATATCTTTGTAAAAATTTGCTTTTGGCAGTGTAATTGAAAATCTGTGTTACAAAATGATCATAGTGCAAACATCACCAAAAATGATATTATTACATAATTAATTCTGTCAAGTTTGCATTGAAATTTAATTGCAATTTAATTTAACTGATAATTTGATATAACTAAACTTATCAATTTGATGGCGGATCGGATCCAGAAAGGTTCAAACGACAATCACCAGTGACAACAGAAAAAGAGACTGCAACCGGCCCATGCGAAAACAAGGATAATATCAGAAGGACATTACATGTAGTCACGCAATGCTGACGTTGTTGAACATTAACAATTTGAGAACAAAGTATAATTTGCACGCTTTGACGTGATATGATAAGCGATTGTTAGATTTAATCAGCGCGATTTACTGCAATGATTTTTTCCCCTTATTTGGTCAGAACAAAAGTGGATGTTACTCTTACTTGTTCAGATGACATTTTCCAGTGAAAATTATTATGTTGGTCATACTTCCAAAAAGAATAATCTGTGATTCTGAATGCCAGTTTCCACACCGGCGGTGACTGACAGCCTCACACTCTCCTCAAACATTGTGTTCATCCGCGCTGTGCCATGTTGAGGGTGTCGAAGTACAACTCACGTAAAGTTGATAATTCCGCAAATGACTGCAATTGCAGGTTTCGAACAGAGATGGCGACAAAGAGGAAAAACTGCGGACTGCAGCTTTAAAATGCACGGAAAATGAAACTGTTCATACAGTTCTGTGTGCATGCGTTTTTTGCCCTGAAACTGGGTGTAGTCGATACTTCGAGAACCGTTTCTGCTGTTGATTACCACCGAAAATAAATTAGACTCGTTTCTCAGCTTACAGGTTATTATCATTAAACTAAAACCTGAAATTAATTAATAGCTGAAATTAAGTAGCTGAGATTTAACTTATTTTGTTTCAATTAGTTGCCAATTATGCCAAAGTAACATTTCAAATTTTCAGTAGCGTGTGTGTGTGTGTTTGGGGGTACCTTTGTAGCTGTAAATGTTGCTGAAACGGGAGAATCCTTTCCCACACTCCATCCGGCAGCTGAACAGTCCTCCTTCCTCCACGGTAATAATCTGTGTATTTTCAGGTAGTCTTTGGCGTGCAAATGAGTCATTAAGAAATGTTTGATACCAGCAGTAGGACGTGCAGGAAGAAGGACAGTCTCTGCAGAAACACTCCAGACTCTTAGGAGACGTTGAATCCACTGTAGGAGCAGGAGGCCCTCCTGTACCACACACAAATATGACTTACAAAAGAATTGATTCAGTGGTTGTTCCTGTAACTCAGTTGGTAGGATAGTGACTTACATTTACATTTAGTCATTTAGCAGATGCTTTTATCCAAAGCGACTTACAACTGAGAACTAAACTAAGCGAGTCTTCGTGAAGAGGCAAAAACAACGCAAGAAGTGCTCAAAATATAAAGTTCAGACATAGCTCGGAGTAGCATAAGCCAGATAAGCAAGGATTTAAAGGAAAAGGAAATTATTATTTTTTATAATTATGTTGAAAGTGCTCACGGAAGTGCTCAGTTTTCAGTTGTCTTTTGAATCCTGTCAGGGATTCTGCATTTCGGATGAGGGTGGGCAGATCGTTCCCCCAGCATGGAACCGTGAATGAGAATGTTCTGGAGAGTGATTTTGAGGCTCTCTGTGATGGTACCACGAGCTCATTGACTGATCGTAGGCTTCTGGTAGGGATGTAGACTTGTAGTAGTGAGTGGAAGTAGGAGGGAGCTGATCCTGTGGTCAATCTGTAAGCAAGTGTCAACACCTTGAACTTGATGCGAGCAGCGAGTGGTAGCCAGTGCAGAGAGATGAGCAGAGGAGTGACGTGGGACCGTTTGGGCTCGTTGAAGGCCAGACGAGCTGCAGCATTCTGGATCATTTGTAGAGGTTTAGTTGCACATGATGGAAGTCCAGCCAGAAGAGCATTGCAGTAATCAAGCCTAGAAATAACCAGGGCCTGGACGAGAAGTTGTGTTGCATGATCAGTTAGGAAAGGCCTGATCTTCCTGATGTTGTACATAGCAAACCTGCATGATCGAGCTGTCTTTGTAATGTTGTCTGTGAAGGTCAGCTGATCATCAAAGATTACTCCAAGATTTCTGACCGACCTTGATGGGGTGATTGAGGAAGAATCTAGCTGGATAGTGAGGTCGTGCTGTAGAGACTGATTGGCAGGGAGGACGAGAAGCTCAGTCTTTGCCAGGTTGAGCTGCAGGTGATGTTCCTTCATCCATGCCGAGATGTCCGCCAGACAGCTTGAGGTCCGTACAGCTACTGTGGGATCATCTGGTTGAAATGAGAGGTAGAGCTGGGTGTCATCAGCATAGCAATGGTAAGAGAAACCATGTGCCTGTATGATGGGTCCCAGTGATGTGGTGTAAATGGAGAAGAGGAGCGGTCCAAGAACTGAACCCTGAGGAACCCCTGTGGTCAGTTGATGTGCTTTGGATACCTCACCTCTCCATGTGACCCTGAAGGACCTACCTGTGAGATAGGACTCAAACCAGTGGAGAGGAGTACCTGTGATGCCCAGTGATGAGAGGGTGGACAGAAGGATCTGATGGTTCACAGTGTCGAAGGCAGCAGACAGATCCAGGAGGATGAGAACTGATGATTGGGAAGCAGCTTTTGCGATCCGCAGGGCTTCGGTGACCGACAGCAATGCAGTCTCGGTTGAATGCCCTTTCTTGAAGCCAGATTGGTTGACATCCAGCTGGTTGTTCAGAGACAGGAAAGATGATACTTGGTTGAAAGCAACTCGTTCAAGTGTTTTCGCAATGAATGGTAGGAGAGAGACAGGTCTGTAATTCACTAAAAGTGATGTGTTTAACTTCATTCAAACTTAACGTTAGCTAAGGTCATGGTTTAAATTCCCAGTGAATGCGTATCCTGATAAGGATAAAAGCATCTGACAAATGTATAAATGTAACCGCTCTGACAGATTCAGTGAGTAATTCATTAGACTAATTCTAACGTGCAACCCTGACTGATTCACTAAAAGAATTGACACATAAGAGTCATTTGTTCATGAATCAGACTATAGGCTACTGCTTTTGTCATTACAATTATTATTACTAGTAATGTTATATATATATAACTGATATATTCATACATATCTTATTTGTACTGCAAACTTATTTAGTGTTAAGTATAATTATATATAAATATTGCTTAAATAATATTGTTATTTATTTATATCAGTATTATTGTTATTATTATTCATTTAATCCTTCTTTTTTATTATTATTATTATTATTGTATAGTACCACATGGTACTCTTACATATACAGTATTAAGGAATGCCATGGTAACATGTCTAAAAAATACTTACAAGTACTAGTAGTGGTTGTCGTGTATAAATGAAGGGATGAGGTGAGGCAGTGATTGTAATATTGTAATGTTTACCTATAACTTTTAACTCCTGCGCATCAGAATCTCCTTCCTGCTGGACAGCTTCTGCACTGATGTGGCTGTACCTGTAGGTGGCGTGACAGCTGTACTGTCCGGCATGATCTTGTGTGGCGTTGGTGATGATGTATGTGTCTTCTGTTGTGGTTGCGATTTGCTTATTATCCTTATAGAATACAGCTCTGTCCGCTTTCCCACCCCAGACCGCACACCTGAGAGCCACACTCTCCCCCAGCAGTGCAGGAACGGCTGGAGGGTCCAACATCACCTTGAGCTCTGACACACACAGACACACAGGTCAGACATCCATCATCTACCGCTGCAAGAACCTGATGCTTCATTCAAAGTATGGTGTTACTGACATAAACTACAGGCTATTGGCTGTTTAAGAAAAAGGGATTCAACAGGAAATGTCAGCACTGGAAAAAAAAGTATATTGGAATTTTTGAAATTGAATATATTGATCAACTTTGTCTTTGTGATGCAAATGAGTAAATAGTTGCCATACAGTAGGAGTATAGAGCTATAAACCCTGATCTTGGAGAAGAGACTTTATATTGAGATCTGACTTTTATAGACTTTGATGTTTTGGCAAGTCTGAGCACAGTTTGAGCTATTGATGAGATTCGCCCTGCAACTATAGAGGTGACAGATGTGAGGTGTCTCTTTCTCCACATCTGAGAATCAGTTTCTATTTGCTCTCCAGTTTAGTCTCATGGCTCTTTATGGAAGCCATTGAGATTTAGAGGATATTGTTTGTAATTTTTTAGGAGGACCTGATTCAAGGAGTCAGAAATCCTTAGTAAACCAGAAAACATGGTTTATTACTTGACTATTACATGCAGATTTAATTATTGTGAAATTTCAATATACTCTAACATCACTTGCTTAACATGTTCAAGAGCATGTAAGACTGATGGGAACTAGCTGGCAACTTGTGGTCAGAAAAAAAATTCTAGGAAAGTGAGTGGGATCCAGTGTTGTTTTGGACTCCATTGAATTTAATTGCATGGACACAGATAATCTACAAATCTTGGAACTACATGAAAGCGAGTAAATAATGACAGAATTAGTATTTTTGTATTTCCCTTTAACGAAACAGGAAACAGGAAATAAACAGGGAAAGGAGGAAGGAGTCACCTGTCATTTTCAGCGTCACTGCATTGCTTCGTTGTCTACCGTTCTTGCACCAGAAAGTGGCTCTTTTTGCTTCGTTCAATTCTGCAATTATAACAGCCCTGTTCTTCATCTTATCAGCAGAGGTTCCTAGTGTGAAGCCGCTCTCTCCCCGCCACACAAAACACTTCCAGCCATTCGGATCATCGTCCACCTGCAGCACCAGGTTTCTTCCATCACCTTTGGTCATCACAGCGCCACCTATAGATGGAGAGAGCTGAGCGTGAGGCTCCAGCTCTGAGAGAGAGAGAGAGAGAGAATGAGGAACTGATGATCGTGAGGGAAAGTTCAGAGTTATTTAGGATGGTGTTCATACCTTCGACAGTGAGTATATACGGATCGCTCTTCGATCCGCCCCGCTCACATTGGTACTCCCCGTTGTCTTTAGATGTCACTGCTGTAAGAAGCATTGGAGAATCCTGATGTGATTTTGGCTTTCCATTAATGAACCATTTTATCGTTCCATTCCCTCGTTTACAGATCAGAGTGATGTCATCTCCTACAAACACATCTGGGAACCTCGGCAGGAGAGACACTGAGAGAAGAAAACAGACACATAAGAGACACGTCTTCTGTAACGCCAGGTTGTCTGACTACTATTGTAAAACACACTGCCCATCAAAAAAAAGTCACTGTTTGGATTTAAATAGGCAAATGCTTAAGAGTCTATGATTGGATCATTATTGCAGTGATTATTATGTTTCTAACATGTTATATGTTTGGCAACAGTTCTTCTAACTCTAACTGAAGGAGTGTGTAGCTTTTCATTTCTGAAACAACCATGTAGGAAGAACATCATGTTCATATTCCAGGATGACAATATCCAGATTCATCAGGCTCAGATTGTGAAAGAATGGTTGTCAGGAGCTTGAAGAATCATTTTCACACATGAGTCCAGAGCTTAAATTCATTGAAAGTCTTTGGGATGTGCTGGAGGAGACTTTACAGAGTGCTGGACTCTTGCATTGACAACACAAGATCTTGATGACCTCTTAATAGAAATAACACTACAACTTTTTTTTCAATCGAGATGTGAATCAATTTTTGGTCTGGACTCAGAGGTGCCAATTCATGTGTGAAAATTATTCTTCAAGCTCCTCACAACCATTCTTTCACAACCTGAGCCTGATGAATCTGGACATTGTCATCCTGGAATATGAACATGATGTGTCTTCATACATGGTTGTTTAAAGGGGAGGTTGATTATGATTTCACTTTACTAACTTTAGTTAGTGTGTAATGTTGCTGTTTGAGCATAAATAACATCTGCAAAGTTGCAACGCTCAAAGTTCAAAGCAAAGGGAGATATTTGCTTTTAAAGAAATCGTTTTTTAAGGACTACAACAAACGGCTGGTAGGGACTACACGAGCTTCCTCCCGGGTTAGTGACATCACTAACCCTAAAATGTACATAAACCCGCCCCCGGAAACACGCAGTCCATGGCCCTGTCCCAAATGGAACCCTAATGATGAGGTCCTCTGCATTAAAGAACTGCAGATCTGGATTTGTTTTTGCTTATAATAGATTTGATATAATGATGTTTTGTTGTTTTATGGATCAGGCTGATCTGATCATCTTTAGGCACCGATCTTTACCACATATACCATTTCAGTTCATCTGATCTTGTGCACAATGAAAATGTGTGTATTTACCTGCTGGTTTTTCTCCCTTGTCCTCTCTTATGAGAGCCAACAGCACTGTGACATAAAAAGATAAATCAGATTATTTCTGCACTAAGAAACTACATCTTTAATTTTAATTTGCAGCTTCATTGACATTGAAATGAGACGGCCGCACCCAGTCAGTTTTATTATATTACATTACATTTAAAATATTGGCTACAAATACAACAACTATTTGAAAATAAATCTTTTTAAATTATTGTTGTAAAAAATTGGCAGTGAAATGCAAATCTGTGTAACAAAATGATCATATTAGTAATATAATTTTCTGTGAAATCTGCAATAAAACTGGATAATTTCTTTGGAAAGTTTTTTTCAACATTTATCATCATTTAATGTCAATTAACCAGACAAACAAAGCTTATTAAATCATTTGCCTCTTCTGTGAATATTGAACTGGTTGGTTTGAATTAACCTTCAACATGAATGTAGCAAATATCAACAGAATCAGAAAGCCATTACACAGAATCAGACAATAAGATGCATAAACTCGTGTTTTTACCTGACAGTGTCAGCAGAGACCTCATGTCCGTCTGTCAGAAAGAGAAATATGGGGAAGTGGACTTCAACAATAACTAAACATAAATAAAACAATAGGTAGTTATATTTAAGGTGTTTACAAATGTAGCCTGTGGGCCTGGTTAGGATTGGGTTCCTTCAGTTTACGCTCGTTCTGACTCTTTCATTTTCATGTTTAATCACGTCACTAATTGGTGGGTGGAGCGGGCATTTAGTAAGCCATCAAACGCGATTGAGGCAGGCTTCTATATAAACACCTGGCGTCCTTAGACTGGGACAGTGTAAATGTACTGCTGGCTTTGGTGTGGTGAATCAGCGATTCAGATGCAGTTTGAGTGTTGAGGTATGTTTAAAAGCGTTTTTTTCTTCTCTGTCGTTTTTCACTGTGGGTTAGATTGCCAAGTGAGTGTTTGTTTTAATAGTGCGTGAAGGAGCCGACACTGATTGAGCCGCGGCGCGCCATTGTCTTCCTGTCTGACCATGTATGGGCGAGCGAGCAAAGTAATGCCAAACTACTACGTCCGCGTTTAATAAGCATCGGCGGGAGACTGACTGCAGTGGGATGTTTACATTCAACTAGTCTTCCCCTTTTCACTGTGAATGTTACGACAGGTATGTCTTGAATTAAGTTCGATCCGCCTGTATTTATTTTCCCTTGCTGTTCTAACTACGTGTGTATTTTGTTTGTATCCAAAGACGTACATCTTGATATTGACCACCTTTTCTTTATATGGCCATTTTATCCTGGAAGATGTGACTGCATCTAAAAACGTGATTTGTATTGACTGAAGCATGATCAAACAAATATTCTTAATGATGTGGTTATTGTGTTTTCAGATCTGTGCAGTTACCCTTGAGCTGTTAGCTGCTGTTCTCCATACCGTGTGATTGTGTATGCTGCTTATATTATAGGCCTAGTTTATGTTATTATTTCTTTTTTTTTTTTTTTCTCTTTTGTTGGTTGTTTGTTTTCCTCTAGCCTGTTGGCTGTAGCTGTTATTGTATGTGGTTGTATGAATTGTGCGTCACAGGCTAGAGCGGGTTTATTTATTTTATTGTTTCATTTATGCCCAATTCCCCTTTTTGTTTGTAACCAGCCCCGGTGTTAGTGGAGCCAGGGTAACTCCTGTATAAGAGACCTCACTGGAAAGCGGGTTTCCTTTTTCTTCTTTTTGTTTCTTTTTTTCTCTTGTTAAACGAAGTTTGCAGTGCCGTGTATGGTGAACCTCAATGCCTTTTAACTATATTTATTAGAGTGCTGTGAGTGTGCAGTGCGTAGACCTTGAACTCTAGTGTGTATTACTTCAAAAGAAGTCTGTTTTGTTCACCGGTGGTAGTGCGAACCTAGCCTTCCCTTAGTGTTTTCTCGATTGCTTTACTGGCTCCCTTGCGGATGGCTTGGTATTCCTTAGCTATGTTTATTTGTTTTATTTATTTTGACCAACCAACATCTTCAATAATTCCTCAATAAATATTGTATTTTTATACTTTTCTAAGAACCTGTGTTTGTACATTTTATTGGGGTAGAGTTCCCCTTGCTCTAACACTGGCACTAACTAGTTTAGCCCAAGGGGTGGCGTAGTCAGTTGTACAATAGGGTGCCACACAAATTCAAAACAGTCCAAAAACACAATTCCTTCAAATTAAGCTGAAGTTAGGTGGCTATCTGGCTTTGCCAAGAAGAAAGGTGACATGAGCTGTGACTATTCCGTAATCTAGTTTAGGACACAGAGCCATATCCCTTTTCACTGGGATCTGAAAATTGTGCAGTTGCGCTTGAAACGATTGTCCAAAACCGTGTGGCTTCAAACATTAGTCAACTGTAAACGCATTAATCTGATCCAGACCAGCAACCCATTCAACCCTTGTTGGTCAAGAACTGGAGGAATTTCATCATTCCAGCAATAAATTGTCCTGCATGATTCCTGTGAAATTATGGAATTATTTTTGTGCGATAAAAATGAACGTAACTTTTCAAGAAATCAATAAAAATATAAATTGAAACTGAATAAAATATCTTTGAAACTGAAAAAGAATGAATCGCAGGCAATTTTTTTTACTTTGTTTTTAATACACTGCATGTTTTGCTAACTATTCCTCATTTCTTTTACTGATCTAAACTTACAAATGCGCTTCCAGAGTTTTCGTTCGCTGTTCTGACACAATTCTCTCGTGGGGGCGGGGCTAGTAGCAGTGTGTTCTCATTGGCTACTGAGTTTTTGATTGACAGCTTCTTGACCTGGAAGTGAAGACGTCAGTGTTGTGTTTACATGTGTGGATGTGAGCGTCTGTAAGCGCAGCTTTCTATTTCATTTAGGTGATATTAAGTTTATATCTGTATTAATTTACTGCTACACTATATTGTTGAGATGATTTCTTATAGAAGGAATAGTACAGACAAATTATATAATTTGTCATCGTTGATATCAGAATACTGGATAGCCTACTCATGGTAAGTCAGATTTTTATTTTTTATTAATTAATATTAAACCAGATAATGTCTAATATGGGGAGAACTCCCACTCACATTAAACTTCCGGGTTCTGAACTGTTGCAGTTCCACTCTAGGTCCATATGAGGGCGCTCACAGGCGGAGTGCAGAATGAATGGAGGTCTATGGAGCAATACCCCTAAAAAACCACTTTTCTCAGGATATAATTTTTTGTCTAGTAATTCGAATGTTGTATTCGAAAGAAGATGCAAAGAAATTACACATTGCTGGGTGTTAGATTTTTTAGAGTCACTTATTTGCTTTAAAAAGTCTTTTAAAATGTCAATGACGTCATACACATCGTACGACCAGAGACCTGCTTTACGGCAATCCTTCAGTCACTTTGGTGCTTACGCACATAGACAGACGAGAGAAGCCGCGAAATTTAAAAATACTACTGTTATTGTGTCACGAAATGTAGTTTTAATAGTTTTTCAGTCGACAATGTAGTTGTTGAAAGCTCAAATATGTGGTTTATTTATAAAGATAGCGCTTATTTAAAAATTTGATCTGACGTTTTCGGAGTTGTGATATCCTTTACCGGGGTCTCAGCGCTCTGCACCCCGCCTGGAACAGCCTTTACTCGGTTAGTGCTTCTGACGTTTGTGGTTAAACATGACATATAATTCGTCTTGTGTATATCTAACGGGCGATCTTTGGTCTCATTAATATTGTTCCCTGGCAAATCGTTTTGGCTGACGGCAAAGTGAAGTTTCATAACTTTATATTGTGGCTATTTTAACGTTGTATCCTGCTGTGTCTGAATCGTTTACTTTATTTATTGTCTTGTATAACTCTTCTTATACCTTTTAGGCTACTTATACTGTTATAATGTCTCTTACTGATCAATAAAACTGAAAAATAGACAGGGTTGTGTCATTTTATTTTATATAGCCTATATTTTATATAGCCTTTTCATTACTATTTTATTTGCTGTACTGTTTGTTTGTTTATTTTATTGACTAAACTATTTACTATTACTTCTCACTTTATCTTATATTTACTATTTGCACTGCACTGTAGTTGTACCATATCGTATTACCATAGATAAAGGATCCATCAGTTATCTTTGTTATTGCTAAAATCGGGTCAATCACAGAAAATGCTTTTTCCACAATAAGAAAACTATCGCAGCAACGCTCCAAAGCGGCCAATAGGGCGTCTATGTATTTATTATGTCTATGCTTTTGCGTTCTGCACTTTCTTTTCTCTCGAGGCATCTACTACACAACTGACACAGGTAAATACATGTGTGGTCCCGCTTCGGATGCCACGATGCCATCAAGCGGTATCTCTGGTCGTAATCAGTCCTTCACTGACCAATCAGCGTCCATTAGCAGAATGCTAGCGTGTTATGGGCAACAACAACTCAACCTGTAAGAAATCGAAAGGACATAAGCACTCGTTCATTCAACTTTCGACCTATAACCCACGTTGGACTTGCAAAACCTACATTCAAATCTAAGATTTCTCAATGACAATCGGGTGAAAAATACAAATTTAGCCGTTTAGCCTCATAGACTCCCATTCATTTTGCACTCGGACTATTGCCCCCCAGTGGAACTCTGGTGGAACTACAACCAAAAAGTCGGTACAATAGGACTTAATAGGGAGTGGCCAGGCTTTCCGTAGACGGGCTTTGATTAAACTAATACTATTTATAATACAGTACTTGCTTTTTCAGGTGGAGAGGCATATTAGAGCTCAGTGAGAGCCCATAACATTATACAGCAGTGTCGTCTTGATTTAATTGGTAAGTTAGCCCGATCATTAAGTTACATGACTTGTTTATCTAACGTTACATACGGTTACATTACAGTCTTCGATTAGATCATATTTCCCCCCTGCCACCCCAAACAACATTGGGCTAGAGTACTGTACAGTATATAAGCGCCACAAGTACTGTATCAGACAATGCCCGATGCCATTCGACCAGAGCGCTGTCAATCACTGCCCGATTCTGATTAATTTGCGATGCTGAGTTTTTAAAAGAGGAGACAGGACTTGACCACATTTCACGTCTCTATTCATAATATGTAAACACTCAATTATTTTGAAGTATCACCCTGGGTGCAATATTTATTCTGCAAAATGCAACAAAATGCTTTTTCTGTGTCCATATTTGAGCAATAATAAAAAAAAAAAAAAAAAACATTTCGGAGAAAAATGTTGAATTTTTAATAGTCGTTAATAATAAATATACACTCACCGGCCACTTTATTAGGTACACCTGTCCAACTGCTCGTTAACACTTAATTTCTAAGCAGCCAATCACATGGCGGCAACTCAGTGCATTTAGGCATGTAGACATGGTCAAGACAATCTCCTGCAGTTCAAACCGAGCATCAGTATGGGGAAGAAAGTTGATTTGAGTGACTTTGAACGTGGCATGATTGTTGGTGCCAGAAGGGCTGGTCTAAGTATTTCAGAAACTGCTAATCTACTGGGATTTTCACGCACAACCATCTCTAGGGTTTACAGAGAATGGTCCGAAAAAGAAAAAACATCCAGTGAGCGGCAGTTCTGTGGGCGGAAATGCCTTGTTGATGCCAGAGGTCAGAGGAGAATGGCCAGACTGGTTCGAGCTGATAGAAGGGCAACAGTGACTGAAATAACCACTCGTTACAACCGAGGTATGCAGCAAAGCATTTGTGAAGCCACAACACGCACAACCTTGAGGCGGATGGGCTACAACAGCAGAAGACTCCACCGGGTACCACTCATCTCCACTACAAATAGGAAAAAGAGGCTACAATTTGCAAGAGCTCACCAAAATTGAACAGTTGAAGACTGGAAAAATGTTGCCTGGTCTGATGAGTCTCGATTTCTGTTGAGACATTCAGATGTTAGAGTCAGAATTTGGCGTAAACAGAATGAGAACATGGAACCATCATGCCTTGTTACCACTGTGCAGGCTGGTGGTGGTGGTGTAATGGTGTGGGGGATGTTTTCCTGGCACACTTTAGGCCCCTTAGTGCCAATTGGGCATCGTTTAAATGCCACGGCCTACCTGAGCATTGTTTCTGACCATGTCCATCCCTTTATGGCCACCATGTACCCATCCTCTGATGGCTACTTCCACCATGTCACAAAGCTCTAATCATTTCAAATTGGTTTCTTGAACATGACAATGAGTTCACTGTATTAAAATGGCCTCCACAGTCACCAGATCTCAACCCAATAGAGCATCTTTGGGATGTGGTGGAACGGGAGATTCGCATCATCGCACAACTGTGTGATGCCATCATGTCAATATGGACCAAACTCCCTGAGGAATGCTTCCAGCACCTTGTTGAATCTATGCCACGAAGAATTGAGGCAGTTCTGAAGGCAAAAGGGGGTCCAACCCGTTACTAGCATGGGGTACCTAATAAAGTGGCCGGTGAGTGTATGTCCAAATGCAAAACCTAATACATGCAAGTAATTATGACTGAAAACATCCAGCAACTAGGGAATACACAGCCATGGATAAATGTTTATAGGGCTATACAGCCATGAGCCATCTACTGGTTACACAACAGTATTACAGATGATAAATGGTGCATGACTCGGAGGTAAATATTTAGTACTGTAAAATCCCTTAAAACATTTATATAATTTGTTTGAAATATTTATTTTAAGTCTGCAACTTGTTACTGCATGTGGGAGTTCAAAGCAGTTTGTATTGTTAGATAATAATACATTTCCTTTCTCATTTTCCAGGGAGTTGAGCAACTTTTCCATAAACAAAATCCTGATGCTGACACAGAGGATGGAGTGATAATACCAGAGATCAACTGTCTCCATCAGACAATAATGTTACTTTGTTCAGACATATCACCTTTGAATGACTGGGATCCTGATCTTCAGACACCTGATGTATTTTATTTTAATATTATAAAATAGCAAATATTTTAATTTCTTTGGACCTCTAGATTAAAACAAACACAGTTTACAAGTACACAAGAGGTTGCAGTTTATTCTTATTAGTCTATGCTGATCATGGATTAGCATACCAACAGCATATGAATGGGATAGTTCACCCAAAAATAAAATTCTCACTTATTTTACTCACCCTCATGCTGTCCCAGATGCATTTTACTTTCTTTCTACAGATTAAGATTTTAAGGAAAGTAATCCATCTCTGCGAGTCCTAAAGATGCTTTAAAAACCACACACAGTGACCGTGATGTCCATGCGACCTCAGTGGATGAATCAATGCCTTCTGAAGTGAAACAATAAGAAAAATACTAATAATGTAAACTGTTTTAACTATTAAAAATCACTTCCGACCAACTGTCATACATGGGTTACAATCCAGGACTCACAGAGATGGATTATTTCCTTAAAAATCTTTGTAATTATGCATTTTGTATGTATATTATGAGAATACTGTGCATTACATGTATAGTATGCACTTAATGTTTTGTGGCTTCTGGTCTTTCCTGTCACAACATAATCGCATCCAAGACTTTCACTTTGATACTTGTGTATGCTGTAGTGACAATAAAGAATGTACATTTATTTGATTTTTTATTTAAATTCATTTAACTGATTTTATAAGTCATAATTGAACCTGTTGATGATTGTTCAAATATATTTACAATTTTAAATGTTAGAAGATAATATTAACTAAATGAAATAAATAAAATTATCAGCATGATTAAAAAAATGGCAACAAAAATATTCTTTGTGTGAAATATGTAATGAAATGCCCTTTGAGGTCTGTATCATCTGACAGCAAGCCACGATTGTAATTTTCATAGTTTAAATTCCTCTTATTTAAAGGCCATGGTTGCCAACCTTGATTACCTGGTTGAAGTGAAACTTTCTTGACGGCTGAATATATCACACATGTATACTAGTAGGTTATTCTCTTTAAATTGTAATAGCACAACCTAATCAGAGCCTAACATGCAAAAGAATCATCAGGAATAAACAAATATTCTCCTAAAACATTGGACACAATATTTTAAGTAGGCATATACAGTAGGCTTACTTTGATGTACAATTACACCTGAATAGACTGAAGAGATCTCTTGCGCTCCTAAAAGTTTCTGTTGACAAAGTAGGCCTAGTAACAGCAGCAGGTAAATACAGATAAAATTCAAAAACAAACATAACTTAATATCACTAAAATTAAATAGAAAGCTGCGCTTACAGACGCTCACATCCACACAAGTAAACGCAACACTGACGTCTTCACTTTCAGGTCAAGAAGCTGTCAATCAAAAACTCAGTAGCCAATGAGAACACACTGCTAATAGCCCCGCCCCCACGAGAGAATAGTGTCAGAACAGCGAACGAAAACTCTGGAAGCGCATTTGTAAGTTTAGATCAGTAAAAGAAATATGAGGAATAGTTAGCAAAACATGCAGTGTATTAAAAACAAAGTAAAAAAAATTGCTTGCGATTCATTCTTTTTCAGTTTCAAAGATAATTTATTCAAGTTCAATTTATATTTTCATTAGTTTCTTGAAAAGTTACGTTCATTATTATCGGCACAAAAATAATTCCATATTGTAGAGACAGATCTGTGTTGCTTGTTGTATGACTGCACTCCTGAGTTTCATAACAACACACTGGTTTTCAGAGCCGGACAGTAACGGAGTACTTGAGTACAATTTTGAGGGATCTGTACTTTACTCGAGTATCATTTTTGGGGATTACTCATGACTTTACTCAAGTACATTTGAGAGGCAAATATTGTACTCTTTACTCCACTACATTTCTATCCATAACCGTGAGTACCCGTTACTTCTAAAAAAAAAAAAAAAAAGGAAAAAAAGAAAAATCTCGGAAACCCTCAATTTGTTGTTTCCCTCTCAAACGTGATTGGATTGTGCAGGCGCCAGTCATGATGTCATGTTGCAGAGGGACAGCCTATAAGCAATCACATTCAGCTTTCCGCCAAAGTCAACTCCATGGTCAGATTTAGATAAGAGACGAAACAGGTTCAAATGTGGGTGCAAAAAATCCATTAAAACTCTAGCAGAGGTTTGTCAGAGCGTTGCCATTGTGCATTGCTTTGTGGGCAAGAGAGAAATGTTAAATAAAGCAACATGATAAAAAGATGAAAATGACTTGAATTAACTTTCAGTTCCTTTTAGATTATCAAAGGTATTAACATTTTTCATAACTCCATGTAGGACGTTTCTGTACATAAATGTAGCCTACTCTGTCCGCCTCTGTTGGTTTTCCTCTTGATGTTGTTTTAGCCACTCTTTGACAATAGCAGGAAACTCCTCCAGCCGATATGGTAAAAACTTTATTTTAATCTTACAATATTGTTGGTACAAAATGAATAGTGCCCCAAAGTTAGTGAATATCTTTGTTTTGAAGCTATCCCCTGGTTCTACAGACAAGGTTTAATGTTTAAGCCAAGTCCTGGACTAAAATGCATGTTTGAGATGTTTTAACTGAAAGCAACTTGCACTGATATCTTAAAATATGAGATATCTTGTTTTTTCCCTCTGATTTGCCTAGTCTCTGCACTCAATCCTGCTACAGTTATATCTCTATGGGATATGTGATTGTTTTCATGTTTCTAAAAATATATAAAAACATGTAGGCTATTAAAGCAAAAATTCATCTTCACAACACAGTTTAGGATATTTTAGATTTAGTCCGAGAGTTGTCTGTGCCTCCATTGAAAATGTAGCGTATAGATAACAGTAGCGAAGACTAGCCTAACATATTCATACTAAAAGCCCCCCAAAAAATTCATGACGACTCGTGATGCTTTTTCAAACTTGGATCTTCTCCGTTTTTGCAACAACATATCGAGTTTAAGCAACAACATTTTTTAGTAAGTTTGGAGCATGACTTTCACTCATCTGTTATTATTCAATAAACATTTTCTACTGCTTGTCTACATCATACATAAACATACATACATACATACATACTTAAAATGGCCGTGCAAGTTTGCCAAGTCAGTTTGGTGGTTCATAATGTTGTAATTTTACCTAAATGTTCCACCGTTTGTGCAGTCCGTGAAGAAATAGCGGGGTCTTCCTCATGCAGCTCCTACGATGCATTCTCAATCCAGATACTCCCACAAAGCTTGTTTCCTCCACGGAAAAACGTTTTTCCTCAGATACAGCTCGCAGTTTCCTCCTGCACATCAGTCAACTTGTCCAATAATCTCCAATTTGTTCCAATTCAATGCATTGACGAAGACTTAAATCCCCCAAAATAAAACCAGCTCCCATTACGGTCAAACCTTTTGACTTTCTAGACTTTCAATCGAGCTAATAATAGAATTCACATTTTTGATTAAATAATTTACATTTTTGTCAGATCACATATGAAGTGATATTTCTGTGGTTCTCTCTGAATATTGAAGATAATACATCACTGCCTTTTTCTTTCTTTTTGTTTCTTGAGTTTTTTTCACACATTTCTTGAAATGTGAATGTATATAAAAAATATGATAAAGCAACTTTTTATTTATTATTGTGATTATTATTATTATCAGTGCAGTCTAAACACAGAGACTAAAAGGTCAAAATCCTGATTTCAATCTTCAGCATACTAAAACTACTGCTTTATCATTATTTATAATATAACTTAATTTCTATTTATTTAGACATACATAAAATAATTTATATTAAATAGTTAATAGTTATTAGATACTTAAAATAATATATATTTGTTTGTGTGTAGGCCTATATTTACAGTAGCTAGTTGTAGGTATTCTGGGAGTTCTTAATCTGCATTTGGGATTCACATTTATAATATCATTATCTGGTGTATTATTGTGATGTTAATGCATCAGAAGTGGAGTTATGAAGGGATCAGTTTCTGCGATCCATAAATGATGGTCAAACTAAAGATGCAGACGTCAGCAAGTAGTCAGGAAAAAGCAATGTATCCGTCTCAGGTTTCACCAGAGAAAACAAACCACAGCCTAATTTATACACAATTTAATCTGAACACTCAGAATTACAAAATATACTATACAAGGAACATGAATAAACTGTATAAACACTGGCAAAACCAAATCAATCCTGCAGTGACCTCTGGTGGTTGAAACAAACAAGCCTGAATGTGATGCTGGACACCAGTTTGCCTTTTAGTGGAGAAACACTGAACTAAAGTTGCAATAAAATTTTATTTTATAGTTTTTTTTATTATATATTTTAAAATTTTATTTGAATATTTTATATATTTTTTATATATTTTAAAAGTTTTTTTTATATATATTTAGTTTATTTATACAGCTTTGGTCATTTTAATATACATCTTCAATTAAATAAACATTTTCTATGCATTGCTTTTTAAGTTAAAAACCCAACAACATACAAAACAACGTGCATGAATAAAAATATTAAACAAAAACACAATAACTGGCCTACAATTAAGATCTAACAATAAGCATGATGAAATAATTAAATAGTGCAAATAAACAAGGGTCCAAATGCATTTACATGACGCTGAATGAGGCTGAGAATGACTTGAAATATCATTGCTTATATAATAGCCTAAATCTATTGTTAAACCAGTGTAATTATTAGCAAGCTCAGAAATAAGTATATTTTCTGATGATGTGTAATTGCTCTTCAGCCCCACAGATAAACTTTAATAGCATAAACGGTACAATCGATAACTTCACCACGCAGATATTCACAATAACTGATTCTGTGTAATTATATGTGTGTATAATTGCCTAAGGTGAATAAAGTATATAGGCTATGTTGTGTGAGTTTGATGCTTATTTATGCGTGATGCTAATAGTATTTACATATAGCCTTTAGATTTCCGTGGTTTCAATCCTTCAGCTTTATTGCACCAAACTAACTTTCTTTCTCCTCTTAATAGGCTAACGTTACAATTGTATCGACCTATATGCCTATGAATTCTCATAACTGCAAGAAAATGTCTAAAACTGTGAATGTGGATCTGTAACTGTAATCTTACTTGTTTGCTGTGTTAACTGATTTAAGGTTTCGTTTCTGATCAGAATGAGTTTGCAGCGGATTGTCTGGGATCTTCTGAAACACGACACCGGTACACACTTTTGAGCTTTTGGAGGTGGACTTTTCCAGGTTAAAAGTCACGTTTCGTTTACTCTCCGGATACATCTTCATGTATCCCCGCCGGCGCCAGGTGACACTTCTTTGTCTAACTTTTATTATTTCATAGGCTATTATTGTAACCTTGATTATATTGAATAGCCAACCCTCAAAAAGAAAATTCTCTCAAAAATAACGAAGTAACTCGTTCGAGAAGTAACGTTAACGGTTCAATGTGATTTCACGGCACTTCTCGCGCGAGTTTCTCAGTCGTAAACGTTGTGACAGTTGGCTGGAAGCTACGGTTTATAGTCAAAATATTAGTTTAAAAGTTTAAATATTAATATTTTTCTCTCACACACCTATCGTTTAGCTTCAGAAGACATTGATTAATCTCCAGCTGCGATCGTTTGGATTACTGTCGTGTTCACTTTGTCTGGTTTTGGTCCCGTACGTATAGCAGACATTATTATGTAACGTTACTCACGATGGATTGGTTTTCTAAAAATCTTCATGTTCATCTGAAGAAAGCAAGTTATACAATTGAGACAGTATGAGGGTGAGTAAATGATGTGAGAATTTAAAATTTGGGGTCGAGTAGCCTATCCCTGTATTCAATTAACTATAAAAATAAAAAAGGTATTTGTGACCTTTTTTGTCTCACAATTCTAACCTTTTTCTCAGAATTGCGAGATATAAACTCACAATTCTGTCTTTCTCTCACAATTTAAAGTTTAAATCTCGCAATTCTGACTTCATAACACTGCGAGTTAGAAAGTCAAAATTTATATAAAACTCGCAATTCTTTCTAAATGAAAAAAAGTCAGAATTGTGAGTTAAAAGATTAGCTATTTGACTATTGGTTAGTATTAATATGTTGCTCTTTCTTACAGGTTCCTTCATTCTTTCTCTTTGCTCATCTCTTTCTTATCCTGTTTTCCGGCCTTCAGATCTTCATATGGATTTTCATCTACTGCCACGGTCTCATAATCTTTATCTTTCTGAGGAAGCTGCTCATACCCTCCCTCTGATTTTCCTGCCGGTGTTTTTGAGTCGGTTGAACTTAAGGTTTGGTACACCTCGGCTTTCACACTCTTAAGAGCCTCGTACCCACCTTGACCTTCACCCTGACCTTCACTCTGACCTTGACTTTCTGCAGCTCCTAGTGTGTGGTACACCGCCTCCTCCTGCCTCTTTTTTAGGGCTTCATAACCCCCCTCGGCCTTGTCCTTATCCGCATTCTCGCCTAGTGTGTGGTACACCGCCTCCTCCTGCCTCTTTTTTAGGGCTTCATAACCCCCCTCGGCCTTGTCCTTATCCGTATTCTCGCCTAGTGTGTTGTAAACCGCCTGATCGGTGAGTTGGATTTGCTCATAGTCTCCATCTTTCTTCTTATCTTTATCCTGTGCGGGCGCCTGAACACTGCTTCCTCCATGTCTTCTGCGCTTCAGCGCGATCAGCACCACGATCAACACCCCGAGAACCATCAGAATCACAGCCACCAAGATGGGCAGCACATTTACAGACTCTGACGGTGGTTGTGCTACGAGAAAAAGAGAAGATAAGTTTTCATGCAAGAAAAAATATGAGAAGTGTACAATCGTGAAGTGAGAAGTGAAAGTGTCTAGTGCATTTATACATCAGTACAGTCAACATTAAAATGCACGGAAAACAAAAAGTGTTCATACAGCTCTGCATGCCTCTGTTTTGGTGTGAAACTTTAAGGTGTAGCAGACACTTTGAGAACCGTTTCTGCTGTTGATTACCACAGAAAATAATTTCTCATTAAAATAAACCTTAAAAAAAATCATTAACTTTTTTTTATAAAAAAAAATAGAACTAAAATTAAATGTTATTTTATTTCAACAAGTTGCAAAGCAACATTTCTAGCCAATTAAAGCAACACCATGTGATTTTTCCTCAGCGGTCGCCCTACAGGTTGGAAGCAGAATTGTCCATTACTGCTGTCGTAAATAATTTAGCCTTCCGCAGCCGACTGTCGCACGCGCACGCTCGCTGTTTATCCAGCACCGGCTTTGGAATCAACAATGGCAGACATCCCAACCTGCAAGAAGTCATTTCAGGGAGGTATATCTGGCGGGTGGTGGCGGGTTGACTAGCTTTCGTGAGGCACACTCGCAAGGTCTCTCGCTCTCTCTCTCTCTCTGGCGTGCTCGCGCTATGTATGTTATGCGCGCAGTATGTTCTGTCTCGCATGCGCGCTCTAGATTCCGGCAGATCTGAACTAATTTGCGGGCATCAGGGAGACGCAGGAGACTCCCGGGAGACTTGGGATGTCTGCAATGGCCACAGGCAATTTGAGGAAGTGGTGGGGGAAGTGACGTATGCCGTAAAGCAGTCGAATTTTTTAGTTCTTTTTGTGCACGGGTTCCTACCCGAAACCCGAAGTTACATAGTGCCAGTAAAAGCGATACAGACCACGTCAGGCTATGGCAGACGTGTCATTTAACTTATTTTAAGTCGATGTACCATCACAAGGGTCTTGGAAATATATTATGAAGGTTGAAAAACTACATAGTGTTACTTTAAATAAAACCTAATAAAAATGTCAAAAACACTTCAAAATTACTAAAACTTAAAAATATAAACCTAAAAATAGGTTTAAATTATTTGAACTTAATGAAATGAATTTTAATTATTATTCATTTAAAATATGAATAAAAATAAAAATGACAACAGAATTTGTATTACACTAAACACTGGCTAATGAACAAGGTGTGTGTGTGTGTGTGTGACTGTGTGTATGTGTGTTTAGGTACCTTTGTAGCTGTAAATGTTGCTGAAACGGGAGAATCCTTTCCCACACTCCATCCGGCAGCTGAACAGCCCTCCTTCCTCCACGGTAATAATGTGTGTATTTTCAGGTAGTCTTCGGCGTGCAAATGAGTCATTAAGAAATGTTTGATACCAGTAGTAGGACGTGCAGGAAGAAGGACAGTCTCTGCAGAAACACTCCAGACTCTTAGGAGACGTTGAATCCACTGTAGGAGCAGGAGGCCCACCTGTACCACACACAAATATGACTTACAAAAGAATTGATTCAGTGGTTGTTCCTGTAACTCAGTTGGTAGGATAGTGACTTAACGTTAGCTAAGGTCATGGGTTAAATTCCCAGTGAATATGTATCCTTATAAGTATAAAAGCATCTGACAAATGTAGATTCAGTGAGTAATTCGTTAGACGATAACGTGCAAGTCGTTCTGACTGAATCATTTAAAGAGTTGACTCATAAGAGTCATTTGTTCATGAATCGGACTATGCTGGTGAAGCGGTATGCTTGCTTTTGCATGCAGCCAGTAAAAACAACAAAAGAGAAAGATGTGATGTGTTGCTTTATTAGTTTTATTTATTTTAGCTTACTTCATCTTACTTGCAAACAGTGAGTTATTATCATTATACATATATAATGTGTATACTTGTTTATAAATCTTGTGCTTAAATATATATTCACATGTGTCATGTTTTATTATTATCATTATTATTATTATTATATAGTACCACATGGTACTCTTACATAAATGCCATGGCACCATGTCCAAAATATCCTTAATAGTTCTAGTACTAGTAGTGGTTGTCGTGTATAAATGAAGGGATGAGGTGAGGCAGTGATTGTAATATTGTAATGTTTACCTATAACTTTTAACTCCTGCGCATCAGAATCTCCTTTCTGCTCGGCAGCTTCTGCACTGATGTGGCTGTACCTGTAGGTGGCGTGACAGCTGTACTGTCCGGCATGATCTTGTGTGGCGTTGGTGATGATGTATGTGTCTCCTGTTGTGGTTCTTACTGTCTTATTATCCTTATAGAATACAGCTCTGTCCGCTTTCCCACCCCAGACCGCACACCTGAGAGCCACACTCTCCCCCAGCAGTGCAGGAACGGCTGGAGGGTCCAACATCACCTTGAGGTCTGAGACACATAGACACACAGGTCAGACATCCATCATCTACTGCTGCAAGAACCTGATGCTTCATTCAAAGTATGGTGTTACTGACATAAACTACAGGCTATTGGCTGTTTAAGAAAAAGGGATTCAACAGGAAATGTCAGCACTGGAAAAAAATTATATTGGAATTTTTTTAATTGAATATATTGATCAAATTTGTCTTTGTGATGCAAATGAGTAAATAGTTGCCATACAGTAGGAGTATAGAGCTATAAACCCTGATCTTGGAGAAGTGTTAAACTTTGATTGTATTTTTTCGAATACACACACACACACACACATACACACACACACCTCTAAAAAGAGCAATTTTGACTATTACAATACATTCAGATTGAATTATTGTGAAAATAAGATTGTGGCCTTTGTATAGCTTGATTTTGATCTCTGTGAGCAATTAAGATATAAAGTAAGTTATTTATTTTATTTTTTTAAGAACATGAGTTTCACCTTGACCAACAAGCTTAAAATTCAGTAAACTCTAACATAGCTGTCAACTTTTGAGTTTAGCTTGGAGGGAGATTTTTGGAGCAGGGGGATGTAAAAAAAAAACACTTTGCATCACTATAAGTGTAGGCTATTGTGGTTGTCAAAACATTTGGTAGCCTAACTAGGCTACACATACTTTTATTAAGTTTAGTGACAGCATGGCGCAATAATTGGTATAGGCTACTGCTTTTATTATTGCTTGACACAAATTTTACAATTACAATTTAATTCTTGTGGTTTTATTGCGATCTTTACTCAATTTGGATACATATTTATACATATAGGCTACAGTAGATGTTAATTTTTCTCAAGAAAGAAAATCTCACCTAATGCTGTAAACATAGACTAAAGAGAGCCCTGTCAGCTGTTTTTATTTAAGGTTTCAAAAATAACAACTTAAATGAAATATAAAGTAAAACATATAATAAATATGTAATATAGTGCACATATTTAGCAAAATACTCATTTAAACTAATACAAAATATATTATAAAATACTATTTTTTTCTATGGTCATTAAATGGCTTTCCTGAGGTAAATGTTATGTGACTTTGTGGTCTACTCCAGCTATTTTATTGACCTCACCATGGTTGAAAAACACTGAGTGGTCGATATTACAGTATGTATGAGGCATATACATTTCGGTTAGTTACTGTATCTTTCAACACCCACCTATTGATCATTCGTGTTTATTTACTATTCACGCTAGTGAAGGAAGATGATCGTTCACGTGCCATTTTAACTGAGGCGCTACAGCGATCTGTCACATTTAAAAGCGCCAAAACTTATAATTTCGTAATAAAATTGACAGAATCTGAGAGCTGTGAATTTGTTCCATATCAAAAGTATCCTTCTCTGTCTAGTCTGTCGGTGTAAGTGTGCTCTGCGTGAGAAAAGGGATATGTGGCGTGAGCGCGTGTGAAAAGGGTCTATTGTGTGAGTCTCACGGTCAATGCGTGAGAGTCGGCAGCTCTGCTCTAACATCAATTGCTTAACATGTTTCAGAGCCAATAAGACTGATGGGAACTAGTTAAACATCCCGTGGTCAGAATTTTTTTTCTAGGAAAGACAGCTGTCTTTTTTCTAGGAAAGAAAGGGATCTGAAAACGCAACAGAAGTCATGCAATCACTATGTGTCATAATAATGTGTAATATTAATGCAATCCCTTCTTTTCTAAATGTGTTTTTACAGATTAGTAATGTTATGATAATCATATTGATAATATAAAACTGTTTTAGACGTTTGTTCATCTGTGGAACACAATAGAAGATTTTAAAAGATGTCTCAGAGTTTGTTTGTTCATACGATTATAGTCAGCGGAGTCTGGTGTTGTTTTGGACCCCATTGACTTTCATTGCATGGACATTGGACACAAAAAGTCAAAACATCCTTCAAAATATGTTCTTTTGTTTTCCACAGAACAGAGAAATCCATACAGGTGTGGAACTATATGAAAGCGAGTAAATAATGACAGAATTAGTATTTTTGTATTTCCCTTTAACTACACAAGTAATCTGAAATACAACAGGGAAAGGAGGAAGGAGTCACCTGTCATTTTCAGCGTCACTGCATTGCTTCGTTGTTCACCGTTCTTGCACCAGAAAGTGGCTCTTTTTGCTTCGTTCAATTCTGCAAATATAACAGCCCTGTTCTTCATCTTATCAACAGAGGTTCCTAGTGTGAAGCCGCTCTCTCCCCGCAACACATAACACTTCCAGCCATTCGGACCATCGTCCACCTGCAGGACCAGGTTTCTTCCATCACCTTTGGTCATCACAGCGCCACCTATAGATGGAGAGAGCTGAGCGTGAGGCTCCAGCTCTGAGAGAGAGAGAGGATGAGAAACAGCAGGAGGAACTGATGATCGTGAGGGAAAGTTTAGAGTTATTTAGGATGGTGTTCATACCTTCGACAGTGAGTGGGTACGGGTCACTCTTCAATCCGCCCCGCTCACATACGTACTCCCCGTTGTCTTTAGATGTCACTGCTGTAAGAAGCATTGAAGAATTCTGATCTGATTGTAGCTTTCCATTAATGAACCATTTTATCGTTCCACCCCCTCGTTTACAGATCAGAGTGATGTCATCTCCAACAAACACATCTGGGAACCTCGGCAGGAGAGACACTGAGAGAAAGAAAACAGACACATAAGAGACACGTCTTCTGTAACGCCAGGTTGTCTGACTACTTTACTATTGTAAAATATTATTGATTGATTTATTGATTGACAATAATTGTAAACCATGGTGATTTAGTTCTGCCTACTCAACAAATATAATAATTGGAGTAATTGGAAAAGTTTGAAATGGACCGTAAAAGGTGCAATTATGAATTAATGCATTTATAAAGGCATTAATTAATAATTGATGCGCTTATTTATGCATTTATTTATTTAAAAAGTCATATACCCTTTCATTCATATCAGGTTTTTTAGAAAAAAAAATATTTTTTGTTGCTTTTTAAAAAAATATCTTAATATTGCTTTTCACCATTTCACCCTGTCTCTGACTTTAATTAAATTAACAGTTTTTTTGCTGTTTTTTTATTCAAGGGCTTCAGGTATTCGGTCGAGTTCAGTGTAGTTTTTGACCGTCTAATCGATGTGAAATCTGCCATAAGTAATGAGGATCTTGTTAAAAATAAACTTGAGCTGCTGGTTTCTAACATTGGGATTCTTCAGGAGGATCTGCAGATCTTAGAAAATAATCTGATGCTTTTTGATCATGTAGGAGACAGACTCTTCAGTCTTCAGCGAGGAACCACGTCAGGAACTACTTTGGACATGGTTGGAGGTTCATTAGAAACATCAGTATGCTGGTTGGGTGAAGTGATGAGGTTTGCAGATCTGCATTGGTTTTTTCTTAATCCTGTGCTTTATTATAGATTTGATAGTATCTCTTTTTTTTTAGCTCCTCTGATCTTGTGCACAATGAAAATGTGTGTATTTACCTGCTGGTTTTTCTCCCTTGTCCTCTCTTATGAGAGCCAACAGCACTGTGACATAAAAAGATAAATCAGATTATTTCTGCACTAAGAAATTTCATCTTTCATTTTAATTTGCAGCTTCATTGACATTGAATGAGACGGCCGCACCCAGTCAGTTTTGGGTGAATCATGACTCAAGAGTCACTGGCCAGTTGCATTTTCAAAAAAGTAGTTTTGAAAGTAATTCTTGCATATCTTTCTAAATATCTTTGTAAAAATTTGCTTTTGGCAGTGTAATTGAAAATCTGTGTTACAAAATGATCATAGTGCAAACATCACCAAAAATGATATTATTACATAATTAATTCTGTCAAGTTTGCATTGAAATTTAATTGAAATTTAATTGAACTGATAATTTGATCATTTTTTTCAACATTTATCATCATTTAATGCCAATATATTAACCAGACAAACAAAGCTCATTAAATAATTGTTGCGTAAATATGCTTGTTTTACTTCAAGAATTTGTCAAAACATGTCATTACACAGAATCAGACAATAAGATGCTGCATAAACTCTTGTGTTTTTTTTACCTGACAGTGTCAGTAGAGACCTCATGTCCATCAGCCGAGCCGAGCCACGCTGTCCGTCTGTCAGAAAGAGAAATATGAGTGTCTGATGGACAGAAAGATGAGCCTTATGTAGAAATTTGGGGAAGTGGAGAAAAAGTGGTTTATCAGCTTTATTGCATTAAAGCTCAGCTAAGTATGCATGTGTCTGCGCATGTTTCCATTGTTTTTGTTCAATCGGACAGTTTTTTTCTCCTTTGGTAATTAGAGCGGCTGCCACACCCTTTGGTCACACTTTTTTTTAACAGCTCATTTTAGCCGTGGTTTGTATTCAAGCATGCAGTGAGTGTTGCTCTCAATGTGAAATTTGGTTATTATCAGGTGTTGCTATTTACAGAACGTCCAAAGTCATGGTCGTGTAGATGGTCAGTGATCAAGAACAACTAGGCTCAAACTCAAAATAGGCATGAAAGAAAGATGCATGACTCATGCATGATGCATATATTTTATTTATCAATTTATGGTATTAAGTTTTCAGATAAATATATATTTTTCTAATTAGTCTATAGACCTTAGTACAACTATTAACTTAAAAGTGTGCATTCATTTCAAGTGCATTCAAATTTGATCGCTTGTATCAACAATTCTGTTTCTGCCCACGGAGAATATTTATGAAATTGTAAAATATTATTTTAAATCAATGTCAATTTTTTTTTATATCAAAGTTAAAAATATGAATCTGCTTTCTTGTCTTATTTAGCATTTTTATACATTTTTGCATTCAGATGTTCATGTATAAGCAATAGTAAGGTTTATTAACTGGTTCATTGTTTACTTCATAACTTCTAATGTATATTTCAAATATTTTCAATTCATTCATGTACAGTTCAAAGTAATTTTATGAGAGAAGCGATGCATACCCCCCTTCCCCAGAAGCCAGCACAAATATCTATGCTGACCTGTTGAATCATTTTTAGTTCGTGAAAGTATAAAATACTTGAACTGCTGGCTAGTTAACCTGAAATGACCCGGGTTATTTTAGTCTTGATCTCTGCACAGAACATCATCGCCTGTTTGCAGATCTGTGTTAACTCTTGGGGTTTGTGTATTTTCAGTGTTGGCAAAACAGTGTTACTTTCTTTTGAAAGTTTTTTGTGTCTACTGGATTAACAACATTAACCACACTTATCCACCCTCTGATGTTTAGTGAGCGCTGTTTTTTTAGTGTAAAGTGCAGAGGCTCTGCAATTTTTTTCTATTTACTTAAAGTGCAGTAGTGGATAAAAGCAGATAAATGTTGTAAAATGAATATTCAGTGAGTCATTCAGATGCATCTGGGGACGATGCAATATGTGGTCTTGATTTTGATTTCAATATGATTCAAATTTGTAATTCATTTATGCCAGGAGGTCCAACAGGTCAGTAGTGACAGCAAAGAGGAGGACATCTGACAACAGATCTCAAAGCCAGTGAGTAAGTTTGAGAAAAAGTTTCACACTTCACACTCAGCAATGTGACAAACGAATGTGAACAGAAAATAGATGGAATTATATTGCAAAAGCGATTACAAATATTTAAGTCACATGCACTACTTTAGTGACAGGGAATTAATTTATTATTTAATATCTTCTTCTTCCACTTCAGTGTCACAAAGCGTCTTTATACTTCTGAGACTCAAGCTTTCATAGTCATTTCTATTCTGTTCTATTCTTTATTTAATTTGCTCAAGATGTGTTCCTAATTCTTTGTTCCATTTGTGCAAGAGGAACTTGCTTTACTGTGTGTGTGTGTGTGTGTGTGGGTGTATGTATGTGTGTGTGTGTGTGCGTGCGTGCGCGCACATTAACTTCCTGTGCATTTCCCAGAATACCCAATGATGGTGTTATTTATGACCAGAATCATATCGATTGGTCATCACTTTTTTACTTTTTTTTTTTTTTACTTGAGATTAAATAGTTTTTTGCAATCAACAAGGGTATATTAAATATGTTGGTTGAATTTGGTACAGTTCACAATGCACACTCAACAATGTTTTTTAGACACACATAGTAACATTTACACATGTAGAAAAAGCTGTTGTTCAGAAATGAACTGATGATGCTTTTGACAAAATGTGCTGAAATTTAGGAGTCATTTTGGCCACATATGAATTTATAGCAGCACTTTCTATGAAACCAGCATAATTGTGCATTAACAGTGCCCTATTATACACATACAATGTTTTCATAAATAAGTGTAACCGTTATAATCTATTAATCTTAATTATATTTATGCATCTAGTAGATACTTTTATCCAAAGTGACTTGCAAAGCAATTTGTCACAGATTTATTATCTATTCACATAACACACAATGTTTCAGTAACACATCTGATTAAAATGTATTAATGCACTGTGAAAAAAAATAGCTTTTGCACTTGACGTAACTTCATTTTAATAAAGAACTGAGCCGTTTAAATAATTCAATATGAATAACTTTATAATTCATTATATACAGTATGGATGCTTCAAAGATGGTGTTGCTAAATTGATTATCAGTATGATCTTTTGAGTGGGACAGAATATCATATTTATGCCAGATGGTGAAATCTAGAGGCAGTAAACTCTGTAACCTGTGCCCTTTAATAATTGTGTTGGGAAAGCGAGATTTCGATGCCTGTGGTAAAGTAGCGGTGACTTGGTTTTTGCCTTGGTGACTTGCAGATTAAGCCGTGTTCCTGGAACAACAATCCTGTCGAAAGAAAGAAAAGCTCTAACTCTTAAACTAGAGGGCCTAACCTAATAATGCTGGTTGTCGTACAGGAAATCCAAGGCAACATCACTTTTATTTTATTTATAAAGATAATACAGTTTTTAATTACTATTTTCCATGATCTCTTTGAGTCTTAGAATCGAACGAGCTGGTTGTTTTTTTTATTTTTTTATTTTTTTATTTTTTTATTTATTAGGGACAATGCACAAAATACATTAATCTTGCGAAAAGATGTTTTGTGCCAGAGTTAGCCGAAGCTAATTTTCATCCGCAGTCCCCGGGCAGGTGCACACAATTTTTAAAACATTACATTACAAAACCACTATCAATAGTAAAAATAATGACAAATAGGCTACACATAATAATAGTCAACGAAAATCATATAAAAACAAACATGTTGTTGATGTTTGTGTTGCTGCACTTTGCTTGTATATGTTAGTGATTATTTAAAGGCTGTGTGTTTGCTGTCAGTTAAGTGTATTTTTAATTGCTCATTTTTACATTATTTTATTTTATTTAGACAGAACTGAAAGTCAGTTGAGACATGTCTCATTCCAAAACTGAAAGCGTTTTTTTAAATGTTGCTTTTTACAGATTATCAGCTTTATAATAAAAATTCCATGAATGACTGATATCTAATGAATGAGTAATATAGTACATTACGGTCTGAGGGTCAGTGATGTGGCTTAAGACATGTTGGGGATTTTGAGGTTATTTGCATTTGTCTCTTGGAGGAACAGAGGACAAGTCTTCTCTGAAAGTCATCATAGGCTTAATCATTCCAGTAGTTTGATTTGAATGTTAAAACAGTCCAAACCTCTTTAAAAATGCTTAGAATAGAAATAGAAGTAGGGATTTTGTTTTTACTGACCAGTAGGCTTAATTACTGGTATTTACTATATTAAGTATCACTATTACTATTGCTTATCGTTAGAGTTCGTGGTGTGATGTCCATCGCCCTGCAGCGTTTGTGCTCCAGACATGAATAATTCCACAAATCATGTGTCTTCTTGAGGTATTAGTTATGATGTTATGCCTGTTGGACATGAAAATAGGTGACTTGCATTAAATCCCACAGATTTACATTGAATCAAGCATCAAGGCGCAGTGAGTTTTGTAAGTAACCTCTTACATGTTCTTTAGAAATGAAAAAATAAAGTTTATTAATTGGATGACCAGATAAGTGCAATGCACTTTGAGAATTAATTGAATAAATGATGTATCCTTATGGATAATTTGTTTAATTCATGCTCAAGATGTTGCTGTTTTGGTAGCATAGCATGCTAATCAAGCAAAACATTGACTGCAAAGTAGAGCAGTAGTGGTTTCAGCTCTAGAAAATCAAATTCATGTCATTAGTTTAAAAAACACATTTGATCATCTCTGAAGATGTCAATTCTAAACTAGTATGTGAAGTGTTTATCGGCTTCGTTGTGGTTCTAATGTAAGGACGCTAAGCTTTGATGTTATAGTAAGGTCAGAAAACAGGACAGTGTTGGGGAGCAACACACAGCCTAACACTGGCTACAAACAGGCCACGATCAGTCCGTTTTGAAGGGCTTGACTGAAGAAAAACATGTATTAGTAATTAGGTAGCAGGACTGTTAGCGTGTGACTCCCAACACTGTCAGACCTACTTACACACGCCTGAAAATAGAGAAAACCACGCTGGAGGACTCCATAAACATGAGAACTCGCTAGTAATCACTATACACCACTGCCTCAATTCACCAGAACTATACATGTCCAGAGAGAGAGAGGGAGAGATAAAGAAAGACAGAAAGATAGATAGATAGATAGATAGATAGATAGATAGATAGATAGATAGATGAACAGTTGGGTAGACAAAGATAAGCAGACCATTGCAGGTTTTAATGATGATTTTTAAAAATCAAATGTTTATTTTAGATCTATGAGCTAAATATATGCTGGATTAAAGATGTAAACATATTTTGATGTATTCTATTATTTGATGATCAAATTTGTACATGAAAACAGTTGAGTGGGAAGCAGCGTTTTGGAAAGATGTTTACAATTTTTGCATGTGCATAACTGACACTAGTGCAACAGTCGGGTTCTGGAACTAAAAACTCAAGTCATTATCTCCATAAGGAAATTGATTTTGTATTGTTCAGAATCAATTTCCTTATGGAGATAATGAATGTAACGTACTGTATACACCTTTAAAACCAGACATACTGTGAGCTACGATTAATCGATATTTGCTTGGATGATATCATCCTGCATTATTTAAGCTTATATTTTTAAATAATTGTGTTTAACAGTGGAATTCCTGGTAAAAAAAATAAAATAAATACATTACCCATGATGCTGGACAGAAAATTACACCAATCAGAGAGTTGAAAAAAGCAATACACTCCAAAGTATCTCTGTAGCTCCACCCACTCTCATGAATGATGTAATCAAGTTGATCTCCCTACACTTTCAAAATACTGAAATGTTTATATATATATATATATATATATATATATATATGCATATTTTGCAATAAACTTAAAATATTTTGTTTTACATATAATCAACATTTGTAAATGAGTAGTTTTATATTTCTACCAGAAAGACTCGGGAGAATAAATACTGTAACAATAAATACATTTATTGATAGCCCAGCAAGCAATAAAGTTCTTTGGCGTAGGCCCCGTCCATAGCTCGCAATCCGAGGGTCCGGACTCTGCATTTCCTGCCTGAAGACGAAGGCAGGGGCGCAGCCGACCCCCTGTGATGTATAGGAAGGGACCATCCTGGTGGTGGTGGGGAGGATGGAGGGGAAGGGACCATCCTGGTGGTGGTGGGGAGGATGGAGGGGAAGGGACCATCCTGGTGGTGGTGGGGAGGATGGAGGGGAATGAAAGCGTCAGCATCTGCGAACTCAAACATGTGTAAGTACTGCCCCTTTAATGCTGCAAGTATTAGACATGATTGGATAGATGAGAAGGTAATAAGTGACGTAGCAATTGAGTCTTCCTGGCAGAACTTAACGCTAAAGCTTCCATTTCTCCATAGTTTTTAATTTGATTATGCTGTTCGCAATGCTTCATGGGATTGTAGTTCTTTCCCTCAATAAAGCGTTAAGTACAGTCTTGTACCTTTTGTTTTTTCGTCCGATTTTCATATACTTTTTTGCTTCAAATCAAAGTTTGTAGTGTTGTTTGTTGTGATTCACCTTGTTGCTGATTGGCTTGGTTCATGGCTTATAATGCTTTAACTAAGACTATTTTAAAATCCCTATGGGAAAAATTTAATTAACGATACTTCCGGAACCAGCGTCACTGAAAAAGGGGGCACTGTTGCACTCTATATTGGGTGGTTGCCAGGGTGTTGCTATGTGGTTGACGGGTGATTGTTAACTGTCTCGATTGAAAACTCTCTGTGGTCTTATGGTCTGTAGATGTGGTTTGGGTCCCTCTTCAATGTGCATCTTTTTTCATCCTTTTTTCATCTTTTTTTATGGTCCAGCAGGTGAAAACAGTGTGTCTGATCAGTGCAACCAGTTCCTAAACAAATAACTCGTATGAAGCAGTTCTTTGCAGTGAATTAAAAACATACTGTGCAACCAGTGAAGCTCAACTAAAAGTAAATGCCACTAATAAGAAAGACTTGCCAAACAGGCCTGATTTAGAAGTGGAGAAAGTGCAGACAGGCTCTTCAGAAGCAGGTGATGTATTATTTGAACTGTCTGGTTTCTTCATTTGTTGTGTCTGTCTGATGAAAGCCAGTCGTTCTGTCTAACTGCTTTGTGTTTTAGGTTTTTGGAGTGAGAGACGGCGACTGATTTCGGCGTGATGAGGACAGGTGAGGATTTCTCTAATTCACCGCATGAACACACGCAGTCAGGCTAATTTCTCCTTTCATTTTTCAGTCCATGACCCACTTCTGTTCAAGAGTGTGTGTGAGTGTCACAGTATGTTATTAGCTCAGATAACAGACTCACACATATGCATGATGCATACATGTCTTGCATTATACATGTGAAACTGTATGTTTTCCTGCGTGGGTTTCAGTGGTTTCCGAGTGTAACAGATGACTTCTTCCCACAAAGCCACAGAAGATCCGGATGAAACCCAAGCCTCAGATGCGAGCCAGTTTGATCTAGCATCCGAGGGGCCGTTTGTGTGTGTGTGTGTGTGGAGAGCGAGGCTGGAGGGAGGAGTGTTTGAGTGCATGACAGCGGGATGAGAGAGATCTCAGAAGAGAGGTTGTTCCAGTGCTGGAGGTGATCCTGCGTGGACGCAACGCCTGGATGTGCACGTTTATTGGCGTTTTTATGACTGTTTGCTCTGGTTGTGTCTCTCTGGACCCTGTTCTGACCATATCTCTGGAGCAAAGCGGCTCTTCTGTGCTGGAATGAGGAAGCTCAGGCTGGACATTGAGGTATGAATTCCCACTTGGATAGTGCATCCGTTATAATGCTTGGAGAGAGCAGATATAATAGTGTTTACAGGAAAAACTATTGCATGCATGATGCGCGTGACTCTCGGGATGCTTAATAGAGGACTTTTGGGAAAGTGTTGCTTTGCGTACATACACTTGTGCTGGTGTGCTTTGGCAGAACTGTGAACTGCAGTAGATGCATATGCAGCACTTTTGACTTCAGTGTGTGTTTTGCTCTAAATTGCGCTGATAGTGAGTGGGGGATTATGTGTGTGTGCTGTTTTCCTGGTGTGAGAGGCCTGCTAAGAGCAAAGGTAGGTCACTGTACGCAGAGAGCATAATTATGCACTCAAACACTTATCTAGGAAATCTGTGTAGCGAGAGAATCTGTGTGTGTTTAAACAGCCTAAGCTCAATTAGCTGTTTGATTTATCTGTGGTTTAAATGTGATCTTGAGCTGTGTATGAAGTGCATTCTTGCTGTGTACATGAATTATGTTCATGCTTAAAAAAAAAAAAAAAAAGCAGTGACTGTCAACATCCAAAAAGCACCAATTAAGTAGTTCATGGCTACTTTGCTATATTCCAAGAAGTCATAGGGTTGATAGGGTTGTGTGAGGAACAAACCCAAATTTAAGTGTTCAGTAATAATCTTTCAGCTCTCGTCTCTCTCTCTCTCTGGTCCGGTTCTCTCGCAAAGCATCATGACTTCAGAAGTCAAATGGAAGTTGTGCACAAGTTGTATGATATTGTAAAGACATTTTTATGGTCAAAACCTGGTTATCTTTCATTTTGATTTATCTTTCATCCCTCTTTGTCATGTGGTCATAAAACAGCACATCTATCTATCTGTCTGTCTATCTGTTCATTCTATCTATCGTTCATTCATTCCTTCTATCTATCTATCATCTATCGTTCATTCGTTCCTTCTATCTATCGTTCGTTTGTTAGTTAGTTAGTTTGTTCAATCTATCGTTCATTCAATCTATCGTTCATTTTATCTATCTATCTATTGTTTGTTTGTTCTATCGTTTGTTTGTTCTATCGTTTGTTCATTTGCTCTATCGTTTGTTTGTTCGTTCTATCGTTTGTTTGTTCTATCGTTTGTTCATTCGCTCTATCGTTTGTTTGTTTGTTCTATTTTTTTGTTTGTTCGTTCTTTCTATCGTTCGATTGTTTGTTCGTTCTTTTGTTCGTTTGTTCTATCTATCGTTTGTTTGTTCTATCTATCATTTGTTCGTTCCATCTATCTTTCATTCGTTTGTTCTATCAATTGTTTGTTCGTTCTATCGTTTGTTCATTCATTCTATCGTTTGTTTGTTCGTTTGTTTTATCGTTTGTTCGTTCTATTGTTTGTTCGTTCTAACTTTCGTTCGTTTGATCTTTCTATCGTTTGGTTGTTCTATTGTTCTTTTTTTAATCTATCGTTTGTTCGTTCTATCGTTTGTTCATTCCATCTATCGTTCGTTCGTGTGTTCGGTCCATTGTTTGTTCGTTCTATCGTTTGTTCATTCGTTCTATCGTTTGTTTATTTGTTCGTTCTATCTGTCGTTTGTTCGTTCTATCTATCGTTCATTCGTTTGTTCTATCATTCGTTAGTTCATTGATTCTATATATCGTTCGTTCTATCTTGTTCCTCTTGCTCTTCTTGATATTCTTGACCAGTGTAGCAGGGATTTTTTGTGCTTTCTGTATGAGAGCAGCATCATCAGTCTGTGACATTAGTGGTGTGGAGTGGACAGATAGTTGTGTTTTAGTAAAGTTTCTCTTGGTTTGGTGTTTTTTCTCTCCAGCTCTTACACTCTTTTTTTTGCGTTCTGTCTCTCCTCGTCCCAGTTTTCTCTCGTACTCCTCCTCTCTTCTAGAGCGCTGACCTCCAGAATGTTGTTGAACGAGGTCACGGCTGTGGGTTTCCTCTTCGTTTGCTTCTGCTCATCATTTGGGCTGTTCACATGTGATTTCCTGTGTTAACATTACTCTGTGTTATCTTGTACCAGTTTAACACTGGTCAAACATTAATCTGGTTTAGTAATTAATCGCCAGTTTTGAGGTTTTACACTGTAGGTTCATAATCCCTGACTTAATATTATTATTATTATTTTATTATTTAGGATCATGTTTAAACATTGATTGAACAATTAATAACAAGCATGCTATAGTAGTTTTAAATCAAATTGTAAATTCATATACATTTTGGCATGTAAATCCACTCTAGTTATCTTTAGTTCTCTAAAATCTATTACAAAAAATAGAAGGAAATGTGTAAACCGTTGTACAAAAAATGGTGTAAAAACCGTTATTTTGAACTGTTTTATGTTGCTGAAACTAAACAGTGCATACATATTTTATGTCATAAGCAATTATTCAGTAAGCATTAATGGTTTATGGTTGGTTGTGTGTTGCTTGAATACTCTTTACTATCTGATTCACATGTACTAGTGTGGTTTTTGTAGGACAACATGGTGTGTTAATTTTAGCAACACTGGTCTCTTTAGTGCCTTTCTGTTCTGGTTGATAAATACTGTAACATGCACCTGTATTTTTCTGATATGCATTCTCGCATCTGGATTGTTTTGACAAATTTAAAGTCTTACTTTGGTTATAGCAACAGAATATGTTTTACACTGAATTACTAGGCGTAAGATGATGGTTGATAACGATTCTGCAAAGTCACATAGCTGTGTAAAGGGCTGTTCCTGAATGTGACGTGGTTTATATTTGGCTTAACAGACAGAGTTTGCTTTAAGTTATCAGACTTATGATTAAATGTATGCATTTAAATGAAAATGGAATAAGTGGAAATATAAACTCCTAGTTTAGTTCTGTTTACCTCAAAGGTCTTTCTTTGCTATGTAAATTTAGGATATAGTATTCATATTCAAAAGTTTGAGGTCGGTAAGTTTTCTTTTGAAGAAGAAATTAATACTTTTATTCAGCAAGGATGGATTAAATTGATCAAAAGTGACAGTATAGACATTTATAAAATTAAAAAACATTTTTACCTATAATAAATGCTGTTCTTTTGAACTTTCTATTCAGCAAAGAATCCTGAAAACAAATGTATTTCCACAAAAAAAAAAGGTTTCCACAAAGACATGAAGCAACACAACCGTTTTCAACATTGATAATAATAAGAAATGTTTCTTGAGCAGCAAATCAGCATGTGACACTGAAGACTGGAGTAATGATGCAGAAAATTCAGCTTTGATCACAGGAATAAATTACATTTTACAATAATCACATAGAAAACAGTTATTTTAAATTGAAATAACATTTCACAATATTTCTGTTTTTACTGTAGATCAAGTAAATAGTCTTGGTTAGCAGAAGAGACTTCTTTCAAACTTTTGAATATAACTATATTATTAAGCTGTGGCCTGTATTTGAATGTATTGGCTTAAACCTTTGAGCAATTCACTGTTATTCACAACAAATTTCACAAAAACTCTTATGATCTTCAGGCCTCCCACGTAACACTTCTATCACCTGCAAACAAGTGTACAGAGGAGGGAACGCCTCTCATTTCACTCATTCATGATCCCTGGGGTTTTAAAACATCATTGCATCATGAACACTAGCAGTTCATTATAGAAACAGAAAGTGGTTTTGTGCTTTTCTCAATGACACAGTCTCCCTCAGAGCTCCAGGGAAAGAGTGCAGAAAAAACACTAAAACTCGGTTTAATTGTCCGTTATCTGCGCCGTCATTCTTTTCTAATAGAGCGATGGCCGGTGAGAGACACAAAGAGCGTGAGCGAGAGGAATGGACCAATGCCGGACCTGGTTGCTCCACTTCTTTTTAACGGGTTATAAAAGTGGGACAGCCTGTTCCATGGCAGTTCTCCAATTAAAGTTTCTGGGGACCGATTCACTGGAAATATATCTATATTCACCCTGTCCTACATAGGAGGGGGTGGTGCGCTATGTATGTGAGAGAATGAAGTACAATACGATAGGAGGTGTGTGTAAAAGGGTTTCTTCTTTGAAAAACCGAGCGAGCTGAATGGACACTCGGACGTAATGGATTATGTGCAGAAATGCGAGTGGAAAAGCCTTGTAGGTGCTGTATTTAGTTATTTATGTGACCCAATACTGGTTTTATTGGACTACTAACTAAATTGCATTTGTTTCTCTGTGATATAGTACTGTTTAACAGGCCTTGTCTCGTGTCCGGTGTCCTGACAGACTGGTTTCTGCAGTCTTTTTGCTGTTTTCATGACCTGGTCTCGTATCACCGCTCTTCCCACTTTGTCCTTGGGCTGCTGGTTTCTGTGTGGCGCCTGCATTACTCTCTCTGAATCGTCTCTAGAGAGTGAAATGAGGCCAGTGCTCTATTTTTCCCCACCTGCCCCAGTCAACTGCCAATTATACAGCAGAGAGCTAATCAGCCGAGGGAGAAACACTTCTCTGCATTCTCATTGGTCCTGTTTTATTAGCTGGTTAATATAAGGGGATTCATGCATGGATGCATGTATAATTCTTTAGGCACGTTCAAACCAAGGACGATAACTGTAACGATGACGGTAAAAATATAGTTCTATAAATGTAAAAGAGTCCAAAGCACAACTATAACGACAACGGCACAGAGGAACTATATCGTTGGAATCACTTTCAGAACTATTTATTCCAGCTGATGACCAATAAAAACATTGACAACCAATCGGAATCCATTTTGCTTTAAAGCCAAGGGCTCGAGCATTTAAAGCGACAGATGGCATAAACTGCAGCGCATGCTTAGAATAATCAAAGTGTCATTCATACATCCATAAATACATTGATACATATATACAGTACATACATATATACTGTTGTGGAAATTGTAATAGTCATTGATCCCTAACAGATATCATAAGAGAGAGAACCTATTCAATGTGTAAAATATATGTGTGTACAGTACGTGCTTGTGCGTGACGTTTCAGGAACATATGGGACAGGACCTCTGACCGTAGGGACGGCCAGTTTTGGCCAGTTTATTTCAGTACCAGTTTGTGTCTTTAAGTAGAGACTGAACAGCAGTAAGGACCTTATCTGGGTGGGTGAAAGGTACAGCGGGGGAAGAGGAACCTTAAAAAGAGTATAAAGGCTGTCTCATATCTTCCTGTTGTGTGTCACTCTCATGCACAGCGTAACTTCTGTGTGTCAGACTGAACCTATTCTTGCAAGAATAAATCATTTTAAAAGACCTTTTGTCTCAGAATGTCTCCACACCAGAATGTGATATTGGTTGGTTAATGATTTTTTGCCACAACAATACTTACATACATCCATACATACATTGGTACATATATACAGTACATACATACATACATACATCCATACATACATACTTACATACATACATCCATACATACATTGATACATATATACAGTACATACATACATACATCCATACATACATACTTACATACATACATCCATACATACATTGATACATATATACTGTACATACATACATACTTACATACATCCATACATAAATTGATACATATATACTGTACATACTTACATACATCCATACATCCATACATTGAATCATATATACAGTACAAACATACATACATACTTACATACATCCATACATACATACATGCATAAATCCATTTATCCATCCATCCATCCATCATACATACATACATATACATACCCAGACTCAATGGAAGCCTGTATTAGAAACTAAACTTGATATTGCCATCAATTTATTTTTATAAATGGATTAAGCAATTGATATGAAGGGTTTGTGAACGAGACCATCTGTGTCTCATTGGCTTGATTCATCCTTGAATTGGCACCCGTGTAACCAGTCAAGTTTCCTAATAGCCTGTTTTAAACAGTTGATTTGATATTAGTCTTAATGTCAGACGCCACAGTCTCTTGCTGACCGTCTAATGTATATTGTATATAAAAGATGGGGGGGGGGGGGGACTTTCTTGATCAGGCTGATATTGAATTTTTTTACATCACTGGGTAGTGGGTTGATTCAATGGATGCTTTTTGAGGATGAATTATCACTGGATTTGCCATAATTTACCAATGCTTATTTTGTGGTGGTATTTTATTACCGTTCACAGAAACTGCCAAGGCATAATTTATGGTTCCATTTCACAACAGTCTATTATTTTGGTGATCTATTTCAGATTAATCACACATAAAAGCAATCTCTTTTACTTTTTCATGAGGGAACAGAAAATTCATGCATTTTCTGGCTTTTCAAAGGATGAAGCATGTGGTGTGTTTATCATCTTTGATTACAGAGATATATTTACATAGCCAGAAACAATCAATTATATAAAGATTAATCAAACAGTCCAAATTATTAAAAACCCAAATACAGTAATAATTAAGGCATTGGTAAATAGAGGGGTTAAAACACTGGGCTGATTTATAAATAGTACGCCAATAATACCGGAAGCTACTGCAGTATTTGCAGTGGGGGAATGTGCTCTTGATGAACCACAAACAGGTTCATTAAGGTAAATGACCATCTAAAGCTGTGAACGGGTGAATCAGTCACCATGAGCCGTCAGTAATGAGATCTCTGGAGGTTTACAGGACAGTTTCTTAATGTGGACGTCACTGACGCCATTTCTATCTTCAGTATTTACTGTACAGATGACAGGCATTAAGGGAGAGGTGGAGATGTTTTGCATATGTGTGGAGTTATGTTCTTTAAGCGTGTAAAATAAAGCGGAGACAAATTATGCTGACTGAAGCTGATATAAATAAATTCATTGAGTCAGTGACCCTCTTGTGTGCAATTAAACAACAATATAATCAGCAGAAATGCAGCGGGCGGATGCTTCAGTTACAGGACAATGACCTGAATCACACGCTGAATCCAACCAATGTAAATCTGCAAGTCAAGTCAATTTATTTGTATAGCACATTTCACAAAGCGCTAAATGTCTTCCATCACTGAAGACACTCATTTAGCACATGCTCAGTAAGGAAAAACAAGTTTAACTTCGTCAAAAAACGTTTTTTTCTTCATGAATGTCCCGTTGTTTTCTTTATGGTGTGTTGGAATTTAAGTTTAAGATAAAACAAAGTGTTTCTGGGTTAAAGTTAACATGCATGACAGACCATATTACACATTCTTACAAACAATTGCAACACTCAAAAAATGAAAGCTGGTTAAATTGAAAAATTGAATCTTTAAGAAAGGCAATGAACATTATTTCATTGAAGTATCTAGGACTGTTTTTGATTACTGATCAATATATTTTAGTGAACAGGATTTGACCTATTTTATATAATTATAATACCACTCAAAGTTTTTCTTTAAATGCTGTTTATTCCTGATGACTAAAATCATTAATTCCATATAAATGAATAACCTATACAGTAATTTAGTATTAAAGCTCTGAAGTGTGCTCATTACTCACTTTATTATAAATAATCGTTTCTAACTATTTTTCTTTCCCATGTATCTTCTCTCAAAACAAAGCAAACCACAATTATTCCGGTAGAGTAAAGGAGCTATGCATTGATTTTATTTTGATTATGTCTTTTCAGGATCACAAATAAATGGTGAAGAGTAACATTAAGAAGCTAAGAACAATAACATCCTCTTGGAGATGCACATGGATGCCACCAGCACATAGAGATTCACACTGAATCATACTGTAATTTAGCCCGAATTCAACTTTCAGTCTTCCGCAAATTGAATCCAGTGTGTTAGCCCTGGAGATACAGCTGGAGTTTGCTATTTTTAGAAGTAAATTTGTGGAAAAAGTCCCACACTGTGTCTTATCTTGCAGATCTTTATTAAATAACAGGTTTTTACTAAAACAAGCTGTTATTTGCAGGCTATACAGCAGTGTTGTTTCCAGGGAGTTGCTAAGGAGTTCTATGTGGTTTATTAATGGTCTAAGTTAAAAGATATCCTGGTTTCTGGGTGGGCTTTTATATTGACTCCATATATCAATCTGGAATTTATTTTAACATCAATGCATCACACCTCTAAGGATTATTCTCTCTTTCTTTTCCTCTTCAGTCTGTCTAACATTAAGGTGGATGTCGATAAGCACCATGACCCAGCAGCTTAGCATCAACACTGCTTGCTGACACGGTGCAGCAAAGGATGCTGGGAAACACCAAGCGGTTTTTTGGCAGCGCCGAGGACAAAGAGGGTGAAGATGAGGAGGATGAGGAGGAGAGATTGAAGAGAGCAAAACAAAATGGGATGATCGATATGGGAGAAAAGGAACACCAGAACCGGGGCGGACGCAAGGGGGACGGATCCAAACCGGCAGCCGTTGTGATTGGATGGCAGAGAGGAGAGAGACAACCGAGGGCTGGCAATCCGGCCCAAAGAGGAATCCCACATTTACCCAGTCAGCCGACGCTTTATCATCAGACAACCAATCAGCCGCTGTATCACCCGGTCTTGACCAATCAGCAGGCCCGGCGGCGTATGATGGAGCGGAGCATGACCACAGTCACGCCTGTCGAAGACTCGCACCTCCCCGTGATCGTTTTCCGCATCGGGATACCGGATATCAAACAAACGGTCTGTGCATTTCTGTTCGCACACATTCAGACATACTCACAAACTGCACTAGAGAGTGGCCGATAATCATCTCCACTACTTCTCTACTTAATTGGTTTCATTTTCCGTACCGAGATTCACGCCTACTGATAATAATAAACATTTAGAATTAATGTTTTATTTTATAGTTGTGTAATGATTTTTCAGTTATGACTATTTTTGTTGTTAATAATATAAATATTTATAATAATATAAATATTGTTTTTTTTAGTTATTGTTGTCAAATAAAGTGAATTCAAATCATTTTAAATTGATTCAATTAGTAATAATAATAATAATATTTTATTTTTATAGTTCTAGATGGTTTTTCAGTTGTTATTATCAGTATTATTATTATAGTTATATTTTGTTTTTATAGCTGTAATGTAGATTTTTTTTAGCTGTCATTATTATTAATATGTTATAAATATGACATTATAAATGTGTTATTATAAAATTAGTACTTTATTTTTATAGTTGTAGTAGTGTAATTTTTTTTTAATTTCTTAATTACGTGAAATAAATAGACATAATTTTATTTCAAATGTATTCTGCATATTGGTAATTAGACACTTAAAACAATTTGGTATGTTTAAAATGCAATATTGGTCAGTGTCTATTTTTCCTTGACAGCATTGAGATATTAATGGAAAGAAAACGGAGACTTTTGCTGAAAAATACTCTCACGCGCGTCTCCTCTAGTTGTAGAAATAATGTATCAGACTTTGCTCAGATTTGTCAAGACACTAAAGTCTGCAATCAAAAGTCAGAGATCTCTAAAAATGTATGAAATGTTGCTGTCTCCTTTGCTTAATTAACGTCTGATCTTCACACACTCACACACACACACACAAACAAACTGTACAACAGTAAATGCTCCTAATAAGTTTCTGAAAGCTTCAAAGAAACACACACACACATGCACGCACAAACAAACAATCAAACTGTACAACAGTAAATGCTCCTAATAAGTTTCTGAAAGCTTCAAAGAAACACACACACACATGCACGCACAAACAAACAATCAAACTGTACAACAGTAAATGCTCCTAATAAGTTTCTGAAAGATTCAAAGAAACACACACACTTTAATATACTCTGGATCTATTGTGTCTCCCAGGGTTATCGTGGGAGGGATTAGGAGAAAATTAAAAAAATAATTTAATTCAGGGGGAGAAAAGGGGGAACATGGGAATCCTTAATGAAAGAATATTTAGCGTGTTGTATATTAGTGTGTGTGTGAAGCTATTCTGGGACATTTTAAATAAACACACACACTGAGCTCGAGTTTCCTCTCATGTTTTGTGTGGGAGCTCTGACCTGATTTAATGTCAAAATCGCTCTCATCTAAACTCATCTAAACTCCTGACTCAATTAGCAGCTCACTTAACATTCTCGATCGCGGCACATTAACGATCCCCAGATAAAGCAGCATGCTCACACACTCTTCACAGTGCTGAAGTTTTGCTGTTGGATTTTAATATGCAGGATGGTTTATTGTTTGCAGTATGTCAGTTTTAAAGCTTTTGAAATGGCTTGTAAAAGTGATTGTTCACATTCAAACAACACAGAGGCTCTTCTGTGCCGCTTCAAATTCAGATTCAACAGGTGTCAGTATTTTAAGCATACAAAATGTTTAATCTTACATGTTTTTGTGCACCACAGAAAATTATTGCAGCTTTGTAAAAACAAACAAAAATCGTGTTTACAGTAATGCATTTCATTATTATACTCATTATACAGTAATGGAAGTGTTATTTTAGGTATTATTGATATACTATCATAGTTTTTGAATTAGATTTTATTTGTATATTTTCTGTTTCTTCAATTTCAGGTAAAGTTTTAGTAATTTTGTTGGGTTTAAAAAAAAATATATATATTAAGACCAAAACACTGAAAGTTCCTTTTGTTCAATTAAGGATTTTTTTTTAATTATTCATATTTTCAGGGGCTTAAGTGGCCCTTAACAAGCTCAAAAACTCTTGAAACTTTGCACACACATTGCTGCATACATGTAAATGTAAATAAAGTCTTCAAATATACAGGTTGCACACTCTGCCTGTAAACCCTCCAGAACGTCGTGTCCTTAGACGTCCATTGTAAGTGCATTACTGTAAACACGACTTCTATATGAGGTACGAGTCCAAATGAAGGTCTGTGTTGAACGACAGCATGTCACAGATGCCGTCGATAAATCTGAAGTCGTTTTGAACCTTAAATCCAGTTCAATCTGTTGTTCTTTCTCTCTCTCAAACCTGTTTTCTCCTTCGCCGTCTGTAGAAGTGTTTGCGGTTTGATCCCGACGCGAGCGTTTGGAGTGCGAAGCAGCAGATTATTTGTTCTCTCAGCGAGTCGTTGTGGGACGCTTACAATTACGGCCTCTTCCAGCCAGCTGGAGACGGACGAGATGCCAAGTTCCTGGAGGAGGAGCGCTTGCTTCGAGAGTTTTCCCAGTCCCTGGAGAAGGGAGTGCCCTACCTGGAGGTGCTGTAGCGAATAATAGATCACAGGCTCACAAACACTAGACAACATCACCCAGAATGCTCCAGAACCTCATAACCTTCTGTACAGACATACCTTAAAGTCCTGGCTACAAAAAAGCTTGAACATTTCAATCGTTTTTGGCTCATGCCGAGCCTACAGGGGCAAGCTGTCACAATAGGAACCCTGCCGTTTCATTGACCATTGAGAAAAATACCTGGTAACACTTTACAATAAGGTTCCATTTGTTAAAGGACAAGTTTGGTATTTTACACTTAAAGCCCTGTTTTAAGATCGTTTCTGATGAAATAGAACGGTTAAGATTAAAATTTGGACACATGCTGCTGGCCCGAGAAATTTCGGTTTCTGTGGTTGCACCCCCAAACCCCCCTCCCCCCCCCCCACCTCCACAATGGTTGCATAGGTGCACTCGAACAATCCTTCATAAAACGCATTAAACATAAGTTTACAAAGACGTTAAACTCACCGAGTGGTCTGGGGTGTTCACTGATATGCACACAAAAATGCAAAAGATGCTTTCCAACAGGTTTTATCGTTTTTGTCCAAGTCAATGGAGTTGGACAAAAACTACGATAAAACCTGTTGGAAAGTATCTTTTTCAGCGATTTTTGTGTGAGCATATCAATGAACACCCCTGACCACTCGGTGAGTTTAACATCTTTGTCTTTGTCTTTGCAACCACAGAAACCGAAAATTCTCGGGCCAGCAGCATGTGTCCAAATTTCAATCTTAACCGTTCTATTTCATCAGAAACGATCTTAAAACAGGGCTTTAAGTGTAAAACACTAGCCCGGGAAAACCCAGACAACTTCCGGCAAATTTAGATTTGCTCTGAAAGTTAGTCTGGCAAAGAGCTCATTCAAGCCCATTTCCAATCCGTCGAAATCGCGGCACCAATCAGAAACGTTGGGGCGGGCTTTACACGATGACGACAGCGCTGGGATTTTGAAGCAGATTTTGTAGCCTACATTACAAAGATGGATGCCGCCGTCGAACATCACTCGTTCCAATCAGCTATCGCGTCTGTTTTAAGCGATTTGAACGTTTCCTTTTAGTTAAAAACCGAGCAAAGAACAACACTCGTCCGCTCTGCATACGTCATCTCCTTCATCGCTCTGATTGGGTTTAGGTCTATCCGCGACGTCCGTTGGTGACGCCCCTCTGGAAATGATTTGTCTATGACGCTTTGCCAGACCATAACTCAGTTACAACTGAGAATGGTCTGGTTTTAACCAGGCTAGTAAAACACCGAACTTGTCCTTTAACATTAACTAACAGTACTTCAAAAGCAGGTTCATTTAAACATTTGCTAATAAATTATTAAACATTTCAAAAGTTGTATATGTTAATATTATTTCATGGACTCGAGCTAATACAAACTAACAATGAGTAATGTATTTTAATTAATGTTAAGAAAGATTAATAAACACTGTAAATGTATTACTCATTTATAGTTAATATTAGTTTAATGCATGAACTAATATCAACTAATGGGACCTTATTGTAAAGTGTTTTCGAATACCTTTAAATTTTTTTATTAAATGTTAAAAAAAAAACTTATTTGTGTTTTAAATGCATTACATGTTTTTTTAATGGCATTTTTGGACATTTTAGACATTTTTAAACAGTTACAGTAAAAAAAATAATTCATGTAACAGCAAAAATGGACTAAACTATCAACCATTGTTAGACTCATTGTATAGTTGACTTATTTTCTTAATGACTTATACTTTAAGATTTGAATAGTTTATTCTTTGTTAATCAGTCTTCTTAATATGTATTAGTAAGAAGTTTATTAGTTTGTCTGTTTTTATTTGTATTTAATTTTTGCTGTTTTATTTAATTTTTATATTTTATATATATATTTATTTTGTGTTAATATGTTAGTTTTTATTTAATTAATTAAATAATTTTATTTTACATTTTTATTTTTTAATGTTTTATTTTATTTTTCAAGTCTCCAAAAGTGGAGCATTTCTTTGATGTGCAACAGTTTGGACCGACCATCTACATTAATGACTCATTTAGTTCTTGTTTCTCAGAACTTGTAAACTGAACACGCTTTAACCAGTTTCTCTCTATCCCCTCCCTCTCTTCCTGGTGTCTTAAACTCACAGTTCAGATATAAGACACGAGTCTACAAACAGACAAACCTGGATGAGAAACAGCTAACAAAGCTGCACACCAAGGTAAATACAGGACAAAAATATTAATATCCACCGAAAACGGATCTTGTATAACAGCAAAAATGAAATATCCAGTCGAGACGGATGTGTTAACAGAACAGACTGAAGTAAGGAAGTGTCTGACTGTGTGTGTCTCCCTCTTCAGGCCAATCTAAAGAAGTTCCTGGATTATGTTCATGGTGGAGCTGTGGAGAAATTGAGTAAAGCTCTGGAGAAAGGACTGGATCCGAACTACCATGACACTGAAAGCGGAGGTGAGACACACACAAAACTTAAACTACTGTACGTGAAGGGTCATGAATCCTTTGAGAGTGTCCAAATACTTTTGATAATATGCCAAGACAAACCCTTAAAGGGATAGTTCACCCAAAAATGAAAATGTTGTCATTACTTACTGACCCTCAAGTTGTTCCAGTGCAGTATGAGTTTCTTCTGTTGAACTCATAAGAAGATATTTTAAAGAATGCTGGTAGCCATTGACTTCCATAGTATTTGTTTTTCTTACTATGGAAGTCAATGGGGTCCATCAACTGTCTGGTTACCAACATTCTTTAAAACATCTTCTGTTGTGTTTAACAGAAGAGAGAAACTCATACAGGTTTGGAACAACTTAAATGATGACAGAATTATCATTTTTGGGTGAACTATCCCTTTAAATGCAGCTTGCATTACCCTTTTTGAAGTGCTTTAAATATATAAACTCATGCGTATGAGATTTCATGAGGAAAAAAGTGCAATCATATTATTTGGGCAATCAGTGTGATCCTGGAAGTTAGACCTGTTTTGTTTTTTTGGCCTAGATTGCATATATTATGTAGTACAGTGGTCCTCAATCCCGGTCCTGGCGTATCAATGTTGTTCCCTATGCCATTAGCAGAATGGACTGAACATGTACGCTCCTTTCAGATTGAAATCTCACTTATGATGGCAGAATACCCTTGTGAAGTCCACTTTGCAGGGCACTTACGGTCGAGTTGAGCAAATCTCTGAACTGATAAGAGATGCATGCAAAATGTGCAGAGCGGGAGGGTACGAGGAACGGAACTGAGAACCACAGATGTAGTTTAGTAGATGTATATTGCATGGAGAATATGTTTAAACCTTTGACATTTTCAGTTCTGATGAGCGTCATTGTGTTGCCAACATTGCCCTGTCAGAATCGTCTCATTTCATTAACCTTAGACTCGAAGCTCATTATGTTCCTCTGAGTCTATTCTCATCATCTGGCGTGTTTTTTCTTTGAGAGGATACTTTTTATTTGATGTGACATTCAGCGCACTAATTCCATTGATGCTAAGAATAAGCAAGAGTTGAGTATGTCGCTCACAGGCAGTATGATGTCACAGTAATCCTGCAGCTCATTGGTCACTTCTAACCGAGACGATCCTTTCATGTTTGTCATTTTAACATTTAGTATGTTGCCTGTTATTCTTAAATCAAGCTGTTCTTCTGTAGCTGTAATGTCCGTGTCTGTTTCCGTCTGTCTCTCAGAGACGCCTCTGACTCTGGCGGTTCAGGGGTGTCTGAGCGTGGAAGGGATTCGTGTTCTGGTGCTGAACGGAGCTCATGTGGATTTCAGATCCAGAGATGGACTCACACCCCTCCACAAAGCAGTCAGAGCACACAACCAATCCACACTGATGGTACAAACACATGCAGTTCATTCACAGCACGACTGAACAAAATGCTTTTAAATATTTTGAGGTGCAAAGTAGTTTTTTTCTCTCTTATAGTGTCCCTATTATGCTATTTAAAGGGTCCTAATTTAGTTTTTGGAATCTCCTACAACAGGTTTACATGCAACCAAGAAACACTTTAATTTTCTCATAATATATTTTGCAGCATCACCTGTTTTCCCACAGTGTCTGAATCGGTTTGATAAAGGTTTCTGTCTCTCTAAACCCCACCTTTCTGAGAGCTGCTCTGCTCTGATTGGTCATATGACCCAGTCTGTTATGATTGGTCTGCTCTGCTCTGATTGGTCATATGGCCCAGTCTGTTGTGATTGGTCTACTCTGCTCTGATTGGTCAGACGGCCCAGTCTGTTATAATTGGTCTACTCTGCTCTGATTGGTCAGATGGCCCAGTCTGTTGTGATTGGTCTACTCTTCTCTGATTGGTCAGATGCCCCAGTCTGTTATGATTGGTCTACTCTGCTCTGATTGGTCATATGGCCCAGTCTGTTATGATTTGTCTACTCTTCTCTGATTGGACAGACGGCCCAGTCTGTTGTGATTGGTCTACTCTTCTCTGATTGGTCAGACGGCCCAGTCTGTTGTGATTGGTCTACTCTTTTTTGATTGGTCAGACGGCCCAGTCTGTTGTGATTGGTCTACTCTTCTCTGATTGGTCAGAAGGCCCAGTCTGTTGTGATTGGTCTACTCTTCTCTGATTGGTCAGACGGCCCAGTCTGTTGTGATTGGTCTACTCTTCTCTGATTGGTCAGATGGCTCAGTCTGTTGTGATTGGTCTACTCTTCTCTGATTGGTCAGATGGCTCAGTCTGTTGTGATTGGTCTACTCTTCTCTGATTGGTCAGACGGCCCAGTCTGTTGTGATTGGTCTACTCTTCTCTGATTGGTCAGATGGCCCAGTCTGTTGTGATTGGTCTACTCTTCTCTGATTGGTCAGACGGCCCAGTCTGTTGTGATTGGTCTACTCTTCTCTAATTGGTCAGACGGCCCAGTCTGTTGTGATTGGTCTACTCTTCTCTGATTGGTCAGACGGCCCAGTCTGTTGTGATTGGTCTACTCTTCTCTGATTGGTCAGACGGCCCAGTCTGTTGTCTGTTGTGATTGGTCTACTCTTCTCTGATTGGTCATATGGCCCAGTCTGTTATGATTTGTCTACTCTTCTCTGATTGGTCAGACGTGCCAGTCTGTTGTGATTGGTCTACTCTGCTCTGATTGGTCAGACGGCCCAGTCTGTTGTGATTGGTCTACTCTGCTCTGATTGGTCATATGCCCCAGTCTGTTATGATTTGTCTACTCTTCTCTGATTGGTCAGACAGCCCAGTCTGTTGTGATTGGTCTACTCTTCTCTGATTGGTCAGACGGCCCAGTCTGTTGTGATTGGTCTACTCTTCTCTGATTGGTCAGACGTGCCAGTCTGTTGTGATTGGTCTACTCTTCTCTGATTGGTCAGATGGCCCAGTCTTTTGTGATTGGTCTACTCTTCCCTGATTGGTCAGACGGCCCAGTCTGTTGTGATTGGTCTACTCTGCTCTGATTGGTCAGATGGCCCAGTCTGTTGTGATTGGTTTACTCTTCACTGATTGGTCAGACGGTCCAGTCTGTTGTGATTGGTCTACTCTTCTCTGATTGGTCAGATGGCCCAGTCTGTTGTGATTGGTCTACTCTGCTCTGATTGGTCAGACGGCTCTGCTCTGATTGGTCAGACGGCTCTGCTCTGATTGGTCAGACGGCTCAGTCTGTTGTGATTGGTCGACCGCTTACAGCCTGTTTCGGAAACCTAACACCCATTTCCATATCTGAATTTCAGCTTCGGATCTTCCTCAGCACTTGATACACAGTGATACGAACAGTAACGATGGCGTCGGTTTTTCCTCATAAATTCGAGTGCGAGTTCACATCTTTTGGCAGGTTATCAAAGTTGATTAGCGCAGAAAACAGCATCTTCTCGATATGACGATAACACGAACCAAACTCTTCCAGTCTCAGCTACAACTGCAGTGTTTGAGGGGCAAAGTAGATGTTGTTCACGGGCAGTAAATGAAGACCACAGGATGGCATTATGCAAATTTGTTACAAACCTTCGTAGGTTCGAGCAGGAAGTGAGACTGGAATTACTGACGACTCGTTTCAGGCAGTTCAGAATCAGTTCTTTCTTTCGGGAGACAATAACTCCATTTATCTTTGATACTTTGCAGACCTTTTACATTCACAAACAGCTCTATTACACACTACATGAAATGTAACATCTGAAAAAGCATATTAGGGGCACTTTAAAATAGGCTAGTCATGAAAATGAAAAAAATTGTCATTTGAAAAGGTTCCTTTGTCTTGAGATCGTGATCATGATTTGCAGAGGAAATTTATGGTGACAAATACAAAATATTGATTTGTGAATATTTAATGGGGTTTGTTTGTAAATCCTAATGTGCATAACTCTTCATGTCTATCCCATTTTTCAGGCTCTGCTGTCTTTGGGTGCTTCTCCGGATTATCGAGACCGCTGTGGTCTGACGCCGCTGTACCACTCAGTGCTGACAGGGGGCGACACGTCCTGTTGTGAAACTCTGCTCTACTATAGAGCACAACTGGGAGTCAGAGATGAGAACGGCTGGGACGAGTCACACCAGGTTTGTGCCACTAGTTTACAGTCTTAAACACAAGGAAATAATGTATATCTGAGATTATGGACTCTTTGTTTATATGTGTGCATGCAAGTGTCCATTTTGGTGGGTTTTTGTTTATAATCACACATCATTCTCACCTTTTTTTGGTTCTCTTTTCATTTCTCTATATGGCTGCTAAATTTCCTATTTAAACCAATCAGCATCCCTACATTTCTCATTCCAAGGCCAGACTGTGGTCCTGTTGCACATCTTTGATGGCCCACATTAAATTATAATAGAAACATTACTAGAAATAGCCTTAAGCATTAAAATATGGAATTTTTTAAATGTTTGATTAAATAACAAGATTTGAACTCTTTCCTGTCAGTCTCTCATGACCGTTGCTTTTGTGATTTTAAACACCTGCACATGCTTGAGTGTTTCATCATGGTCATCACTGAGTGTCTGCATTCGTAAGCAGCTAGACTCTGTTTATCCTCTGTTGAAGTTTTTCCACAATCATCAGGTGTCAAAGGATGGGATTCCTCAACCTTTATCCTTATAACCTTATTACACACCAAAATGTCAAAATGAAAAACTTAATGGGTTGTAAACTAAAAATAAGGATAGAGTAAAATGCAACTAAATGTATGAAATTAATTAGGCTTGTTAGTTAATTAGGAGAATAGCGAGTGGCCGTTGATACTGTTTCCAATGCAATGACCTTAGCCAATCATAACAGTGACTGTTTATGACAAGCCTTAAAGGAGCCGCACCTTAAAAACAGATCATTTCAAACAGAGGGTCAAAATAAAGGTTGAAAATAATACATTTTCCCCCATATATATTTGCAAAAAAACCCGCCAAAACTTTACTAACAGTATAAATTAACCTTAAGGAACATATTAAAATAATTTTAAATGACTGAGAATTACTTTTACAAGAGCATAAAAAGCCATGTCATGACCTCTTTAAAAAAAAGAGAAATGACAAAAGCACAGAACAAAATTACTAAAGCAAATTAAAACATTAAAAACATCTTTATTAGAATATATAAATAATACTAAAACAACACTGCTGCTGAATGCAGCGTTAATCAAAATTCAGGATTGTTGTATCAGGGCTGTACATGTTGTCTAATGTTAAATCCTGTGAGAACTTCTGGTTTAGCAGATGTTTTTATCCGAAACATCTTCCAGTATTTAGTTCAGTTCATGTCCCCCTGAAGCAACCTGGAGTTAAGTGCTTTGCTTCAAGGCACAACAGTGAAAGTTCATTGCTAGCATATCAACCCTGAGATATAACCACTACACCACCAATGTCATGAGCCTCACAGATGTTTCTGTGCAACGTGCACCTGAAACTACATGAATCTCTACCACCCAATCACAGCTAAGCACATAAAAGCCTTCAACGAATGAAGAACAACATCTAGGTGCTTTTGAATCAACTGTCAGACACCGTCCATAGTCTTCCCCTGTCTCTCTCTCTGTGTCTCTCTCCATAGATCAGACATGAAGAGACGTTTGGAGAGGTTGAAGTTCACAGGTACCCATCTCTCATCTCTCATTTCATTCATCGTCTACTAATGTCTGTCTTTGCTTGATATTAAACAAAAGGTTCTCTTTTTAATTCTCTCCTCTTTTCTGAACCTCTTTGTGCACAAATATATGAATACAATTTCTTTTCCCCAATTCACAACCACCTACACACCATGATATGATATGAAGTTACCCACACACCATGATATGATGGGACGACTCCCACAGCACCCTGAGAGCCGAGTGATCACATATACCTCTTGAGTTAAGGCAGAGATTTCATTCTGAGCTTCTGGCCCATACGCAGAACATTTAGGAGGAATTTAATGAGGTTCAAACAAACGATATGGGCTTTTTAATGACCAGTACTGAATCTCTAGAGAGCAGGGCAGGATTATTGTAGTAAACTAAAACTAAAACTGTGATAATTAATTGTGCTACTTTGTTAATATAATACGTTAACTGAAAAAAAAAAAACATTTTTATTTAGTTTAACTTGATTTACTAAAATAGCTAAAACTGAAAATAAAATAATAATATTGGAAATTATACAATTAAAAACTAATTCAAGGTCCTTTTCAAACTCCTGCTTCCACAGACTCAATGGCAAGCACAGCTGTCAATCATGCTGTTTTTATAGCAACTAAATCCAAACCTATTGGAAAAACAAACCATTGAATGTATGCCTGCTTGATAAGAAGCACCTAAAATGACAGAAGCCATCTTTGGGAAAAAAATTATTTGAAGTGTAATTGGATTTTTTAGTTTTGCTTGCGTCCTATTTGATTACATGGAGAGGGCGGGGTTTATGACATATACTGAGGTATTTGGAGGACATATACCAAAATGCTTTGGCTTCTCTTTTCTGGATGTGTGTGGCACACTTGATTCAGATGTGTAGATCTTATTTTACAAATTATGCTCAAGGAGGAACTGCCACGTCTGTTAACCGGCCAAGATTTGTCATACATTGTCGTGCAAGATTCAGTCGGACCCCAAAGCACTTACTTGCATTGGCTGAAAGAAGTTGTTTTGTGTATTGTATGCACATTATGAGGATATTAGATAACAATTTTTGACATTTATATTATTCAGGATGCATCACATTAACATAATAATATAAAAATGTTGCATTTTTAAGCTGTTCATATGAAAAAGAGTATAATAATATATATTTTAGGTTCAACAAGATGCAGCAATATTATTTTCAATAATAACCTTCACAAAAGGAAGGCGTCCTGCGCTGTTTCTTGTGATGTCCAATCTTATAATCTAGCAATGACTGTAATGCTGTGCTGTCTTTACTGTCCTCTTTAGGTTGTTCCTCTAGTTGTTCCCTGTTCTTCGGACTTTTTCCCCAATAAGTCAGATGTCCTCTTATTTCTTTAACCTCTGTGTTTTGTTCACTCAACTGTAGGCGTGCCAGCATGGATTTGCCCAACACTTAGAGCACCTTCTGTTCTATGGTGCAGACACCACTTCCCAGAATGCATCAGGAAACACTGCCCTCCACATATGTGCCCTTTACAACAAGGTAATCAAGGTTTTAATTCACTATTTCAATAAACAAAATGTTTAGTAGTTGTTGTTAATATTTTGAATTAGCTTTAATTTTTGTATTTTTAGTTTAGTTTCGTGTTATTTTTGTTTATTTTTATCTACTGTTATCATTTTTATTAATATTTTGAATGATCTTTATTTATTTTTCAGTTTATTTAAATTTTTAGTAATTTATTTAGGTGTACTTTTTTTACAATTTACAATTGAGGTTTCATTTTATTTTTTATTTCAGTTTTAGTTTTAGTTCAAGTTAAACTTATTTCAATTAGTTGCCAATGCAACATTGCTAATTTCTTCTGAATTTGTTTTGTCTAATATTTATTTTCTTTTATATTATTTCAGCTTTATTACAATTAACAAAATGTTTCAATGGTTTACGGTAATTAGTCTAATGCCTAATGATTGACAACATCTCCTCTGTCCATTCAGGAGAGTTGCGTTCGGGTCCTTCTTTACCGAGGAGCCAGTAAGGAGATGAAGAACAAACATGGTCAAACCCCCTTCCAGGTAACTGAGCTATCATGTGGGATGTTTATGTGGGATAACAAGCAAGTGCTTGTTTCTTAGAACGCAGCTTGCAATGGTTGTCCTCATATCCTCAAATTAAAGATTGCATTGTTGCAAAGTACATTGCAATGCTGTTTTTACAGGTTGCTGTGATGTCAGGCCATTTTGAACTTGGAGAAGTCATCAAAAATCACAATGATGCAGATGTTGGTGAGTTTGCATCTTTATGACAGAAAGAAATGATAAGTATACCAAAGCTCTCTTCCAAAGTCTAATGTAGGCCACTCTTTAGGACATCAGTGGTGTGATTGTGTTGTCTAGAAAGGTACCTAGTCTCATGTGTCCTTTACAGAGAAGACAAAATTGTGAGATGAACAGCAGTTTAATCTATTTAAAACAGACTATTTTACTCAGTATTTGTGTTTTGTGCATTATTTAATCTTATTAGAGTATTGCATCATTAGGTAGTGATTTTTCATGAAAAAATAAATAATTGTTAAATACAATAACATAAATATTAGAGGAAAAACTTCAACTTAAAAAAACTTGAACAAAAAAGAGAAATGTTGCTTTGGCAACTAACTGAAATAAGTTGACGTTTTAGTACTAAAACTGCTGAAATTAAAAATTAAAAATGAATTACGGCTAAATGGAAATATGCAAAATACATACTAAAATTACTTGGTGTCGTGTTTCTCATGTACTTAGTTTCTGGCCGTGTACTCTTTCCAAATTGCTTGCTTTTGAAGTTCCTTAGAAGGCAGATGCCTATGTAGACAGTAGACATCAAGGCAGCTCACTAAGTTTTGGAACAGAGCCCATCTCTATGTAATCTCTTCTCCTTTAATCTTGTATTTTCTTTCCCATCAGTTCCATTTTTGGAAACTCCCAAATACGCTCCTCACTTTCTGGACGGTGTGTTGAATCAGCCCATCACGGCTGGCCTTCAGCATCCTCACCCGCTGCTCCGCGCCAAGAGCGAGAACACAATGACAACGCTCATGGATCCCGCAGTGATGCCCACCGCTGCCGCCAGCATGCCACCTGCTCAGGTAGCCCTTAACCCCCTGCTGGCCATCAAGGGAACACACAAGCACAGACATCAGTCGCCAAATCATTCGTTTTCTCTCGTTTCAATCAGACTCAACGCCGGGCCTCTTTCGCTTTGAGGAGCTCCAGCAGTCCCCGTGGAGCCCGAACCCGGTCCCCGTCTCGTGGGAGGGAGGGAGGAGAGAAGGAGGAAAAGCAGGAAAAACAGCAAAAGCAGCGAGGGAGGCAGGGGTGAGGATGGATACATAAAAAATGTCTATGGTGGTCGTCTTTGGCCATTGCCGTGATGATTTTCAAAAGCAGATCCTGTAAAAATCCTGTGAAGAGTTTATTTTTGTCAGATTTGGCAGGTTCACTGGGTTTGCTGGTGCATCATTTTCATCCAACAACACTAAATAAAAGTACAAATGCAACTAGAAACACATACACACACACACACACACACACACACACACATATATATATATGATTATAATTGAGTCTCAATAAATAGTTGAAACGAATCAGTGAATTTTTTGAACAGTTTTAATTTACACTAACCATCTGAACGAACCAATTCACGGAACACAGAAATAAAATAGACTAAAATTAATTAATAATACAAATTTGAAAAAATAATAATAAATAAAAATATATTTAAAATACAAAAATTATAGAAAGTGAGTAGAATAATAATAATAATATATAATGCATAAAATGTCACCATTATAGTTTTTATTGATATTTTGAATTAGCTTTATTGTTAAATTTAGTTTAATTTTTAGTAATTTTGTTATGTGCTTTTGTCGTCTTTGTTTTTCAAAAATAAAAAAATACTGCTATTTAGGTTTAATTGATTTATTCTGTTCAGTTTTTTTTTTTTTTTTTTTTAGTTAGTAATTTTAGTGATTCAGGTTAAACTTATTTCAGTTAATCGCCAAGGCAACATTTATAATTTTAATTTAGTTTAAGTTTTTCATCTAACATATATATATATATATTTTTTTTTTTTTTCAGTTTTATTTCAAATAATGAATCAGATTTAGTAATGCTTGACATGAGAGAGAGACTTTTTAAGTGAAGTTTGATTATTGTAGCTAAATTATAGAAAAGCTACTGTTTTGTGGAAAATACTGAAAAATGTAAATGCTAGTTGCAAAGGCTAGTTACTTAGCAATGCTGTGTAAAGCACACAGCAAATCATGACAAACAGCACAAATCTTACGGACTGGGAAAAACAGTTCAGCCTCTGCCGCAAAATCAATCATCAGGCTCTCAGCAGGTGTAAAGCACACGCAACAAGAGCGACTCCTGCTAGGATGAGCTGTTTTTAAGCCAAGTTCAAACCGATGGAAATGAGAATCACCTTAGGGCATCATAAATTAATAAATGAATTTCCCAGGATGCCTCCGGGTTGTAATTACCTTTTTTTTTTTTTTGTATTTACCCCGTCGTTTGATTTCCATGCTGGTAAACGTGCCTTTGGTGACTAAACAATCTCAGGCTGTCAGGAACTCTTCCGGGTCATATTTCAAACCAAATTCAAAATAAAATAAAAACAATTATTAAGTCAAAGCAAATTAAGTCTTAAAATGAAGTTAAATTTGTTTTACATCGCAACATTATTTTCATAATACTTTAGCACATTTTTCTCCCAGTTTTCCTACTGTAATACAGGGATTTCCAAACCCACTGAGAGTTTAATTTTTAAAATTTAATAATTTAATAATTTAACAAAATATTTGCATGTTTATTTTTTATTTTACATTTTAATGATTTGATTAATTATTAGCTTTTGATCAACTGTAGTTTCTGTTATATTGCCTTTATTTATGCTAAATTGTATTTTTTTTAATAAAACAAAACAGGATAATGAGGACCTAAAAAGAATCGCAATTAAGAATAATGGAAATTACCAAAAAAAAAAAAATAGTAAAATGTCTCAATGCATTACAGTAATGAGAAAGGAAAATGGGCTTAATTGTCATGACACTTTTTAATAGCCCTAAAAACAGCTTCTTTTTCATTTTTTCCCCCATGATATTTTAAGCAAAATGTCATTTCTTATTTCTTTCTTTTGCTTTTGGGGTGAAATGTTATCAGCCATTTATATTCACCCATAGATTCAGAGTGTAGTTTAGAGCATTTGAGACATTTGCTGTTCAGTAGTGCATAAACATCACATTTCAAGTGTTAATACATGTTTAGACCCTTACCTCTATCATTGTGGGGTTTTTTACATGCTAACTGTCAGCACTGATTTCTGTTGCTCTCTTATGTTACCATTACAGAAGCTCTGACTCACTGTTTTGCACTGTTAGGCTTCTGGCCAAAGCTCCGCTGCCATACTGAGTTAATTCTTACTCAGTGGGTTAGAAACAAACACTGTCTACTGTGTAAAAGAATCAATCATCTGGCTAAAACCTTCATTCTATGGAGTCTGTACAATCGTATATTCAGACTAGACTGGGATACTTTTGGTCTTGAAAATTTGGTTACATCCTAGAAATAATCACTTTGTATGTTGGTTTCCCATTGTGTTCAATAATGGATGATATCCAAATATTAAGGAGTTATTACAATCACATTCCTGCACAAAATCCTTGGAAACTTACCCTATGAATAAAGCCAAGCCAACATTATAAATTGGCTCTAATGCACAAAGTCACCCACCTACACCATTTTTTATTACTTTGGATAAGATACAAGTTTATGCCTGCATGTTCACATTATTGTGTTTTTGTATTCTTATGTCTTTGCTATTTTAGTCCTGTATAAATATAATATAGTATCATTTAATATAATATAGTATTTATTAACTTTTATTTTTATATTTTCAGTCTCATTCTTTAATGTGTTTTTGTCATTTTATCAGATTTTGTATTTCAGTTTAGTCATTTTAGTTTGTTGCCAAGGCAACATTTTAATTTGCTTTTAAATTTCTAAGTTAAAGTTAGTATTTTTGTCTAGTTTTTTATATTTCTATATACAGTAGCTCTAATTTATATTGATTTTAGTTTTAGTATTTTTACTACCTAAACTAACTTCAGTTAGTTGCTTAGGCAACTTTAAAAAAACATTGTTCAAGTTTTCTAAGTTTTTCATAATTTTATCTTATTTTATTTCAGCTTTATTTGAATTACCGAAAACAATTTTAGACTGTTAACGGTCAGTATTTTGGTAACAGGACACTTTTTATTGCCCTTTTCCCCTATCACTTATTTTAGAAATCATCATAAATTAGGTATCATTCTAAAGCTAAAACACTGAAAATTCATCCTGTGCAAACTTTTGAAATTTGACGTTGCATTACATTGCACACAGTACTTTAAAACCTTTTAGCAGGCTCAATTTTTGCCATATCAACGTTTAATTTGTAACAACTGGGTTAGACATATGGCTTTGACTTTCCAGCAATTTTAGAGTCCAAATTATTTAGTGAAATATATATATATATATTAGTACAGTTCATTTGCTTTAGAGTAAACTTAAACTTCTATAACATTTTTACACTTTAATTATTTGAAGCTGCTTTCACTTCTGCTATAATCTAAGTGTCTTTAAAAATAGACCGACCTCTAGTCTGTATTCCAAAACATTTATGAACTACAGCCATTTAAGGTCAGATTTGTGCTCAAAAAGGGGAGATGACCGTTAACAAGGTAATAGTTTTAGTGTTAGTGAACAATGACAGAACTGTTATCAGTCTGTGTTTCTGTGTGTCGGTTGTAGAGGGGGCGGAGGTCAGAGGAAAAGGCTCTACAGTGCCGTCCCAGGCCGCGTGTTTGTGGCGACACGTTCTCACTCCGCTCACGGTGAGCGTGAGATCAGCTTCAGCAAAGGGGACAAGGTCAAAGGTCAGATGATCTTTCTCATTATGTCGTTCTCTTCGAGTCAATATATGTAAAAAACACGCATGAAAAAATCTTACATTTTCGTCTTGTTCAGTTTCACTCAACTGCCTTCCAAATGCCGATTAATGTTAACGTTAAATATTTAAATCTACTAAAGTGCTGTCAAACTCTTCTCGCTCTCAGTGTTGAGCGTAGGGGAAGGAGGATTCTGGGAAGGAACTGTGAAGGGCCGCACTGGCTGGTTTCCAGCTGAATGTGTAGAAGAGGTGCTGCCACAAAACCAGGAGCAGCACACAGGTAGTGTACATGAACAAACACACACCTGAGCTCTCTTTAATATCTCAATTTTGTCTCCTACCTAGACAACAAAGAGAAAAAGTGGAAATCAATTAGACTTTTATTCTTTATTAATAGTCTCAACAGAGTTTCAAACAGTGCTCAGGTTTGAAGAGGTCGATGGAAAGAAAAGTCAAAGATCTCGATATGAACTCAAACTTTTTTTCATCAAATTCTCTCAAGATAAACAGTAGAAGGACTAGGAGAAACATCTGAGACAAAGTTTCAACAAAACTGTGAATGCTAGTTCTCCTGACCTATGAAAAATTAACATCTGAGCGATAATATTCTTCTGCTGACCTATCTAAATGTGGACTTATGTTGTACTTAAGTAAACAGACCATATTATGCCCTTTTACAAAGTCTTGATGTTGTTTTTGTCTCTACTGGAACAGGGTTTCCTGCTTGAATGTTGATTATTTCCCCCATATTCTCCATTGTTGCGGCTCCTCTCTTCCCAGTCTGTCAGTAACGCTCTGTTTAGTTCCTGTCTCGATGAAGCCCCTCCTTCTGAAATGCACACTGTGCTCTGATTGGTCAGCTGGACCCATTGCGTTTTTTTTCCACTGGCCAATCAAATGAATGGAGAGGCGGGCCTTCCGTTGTAATGACGAAAGCTACAGTTGCTTTGAACGTCCAGAGACTGCAATGATGGAGGATAAACTTGTGGTGGCTGTCGCGGGTTACCAGGAGCTTAACGACTTCACGAACCGTAACTACCACAACGTTAACAGAAAATAAAGTTAAAGGGATACTTCAGGATTTAGCATTAAGCTTTGTATTAGTAGAAAACCTGTAGTATTTTCAAATTACCGTGCTAGACGAGAGATTTATGTATTTTTTGTCTGGAAAAAATCCTCCGATGACGCAAAAATCTTCATTTTGCGTCATCGGAGGATTTTTTGGCCAGAGGCTAAAGACTACAGTCAGTAGTAGGGGCTGTCCCACATGCTCTCAACCCGCCCATAGAGGGTGGGATCTTACTCACAGAATGTACACATAGTGTCGGACATCTTTTTTGGAAGCTAAGCTAGCAGACTCTTGTTCTGTGGAGAAAGTGGAGTAACTTAGTAGGAGAAAGCTGAGTAGTAGGGGTTACCATACATCCTCTTTTTCCCGGACATGTCCGGCCGTCGAGATCGTACAAAATGTCCGGGATTCAGCTTTTGCTTTCTGCAGTCGCCATTCATTGTTTACATGCAAACCTTTTGTTTCAATCTAACTGAATTCATTCCAATTGGTGAATCTGAATAGCCTGGTTAAAACCAGACCATTCTCAGTTGTAACTGAGTTATGATCTGGCAAAGCGTCATAGACAAATCATTTCCAGAGGGGCGTCACCAACGGACGTCGCGGATAGACCTAAACCCAATCAGAGCGATGAAGGAGATGACGTATGCAGAGCGGCGGATGAGTGTCTCCGAGTGTTGTTCTTTGCTCGGTTTTTAACAAAAAGGAAACGTTCAAATCGCTTAAAACAGACGCGATAGCTGATTCGAACGAGTGATGTTCGACGGCGGCATCCATCTTTGTAATGTAGGCTACAAAATCTGCTTCAAAATCCCAGCGCTGTCGTCATCGTGTAAAGCCCGCCCCAACGTTTCTGATTGGTGCCTCGATTTCGGCGGATTGGAAATGAGCTTGAATGAGCTCTTTGTAGTGTCTACATGAACGCTAAACAAGTGATCGGTTGATGTGCGTTTTAACATTGCTAAGAAAATTGCGTCTCGTCTCACAGGTGTCGCTCATCGGTAATCACGCCACCGGCCTCGCGCTGTTCTCCCGCGGCCCTCACTCGTCCTGCTCGCCACAGTAAACATAATGAATGGCGACTGTAGAACGCAAAAGCCGAATCCCGGACATTTTGGGCGATCTCGAAATCCCGGGCAGACTCATCACGGAGACTCACTAGTAGAGGTCTTCACGGGTCCACTTGGATCCGAAAACCCGAGGTCCGACCCGAGACCGTGAGCGGGTTCGGGTCAAAAACTCCGACAAGTGTCTCGGACACGGGTCGGGTTTGGTATTAGTGGCCTCGGGTCTCGGGTAATTTAAAATAAATATGCCTTTTCCAAATGGACCCGAGAAGACCCGAATTCTATAAACTATGTTGGGCATTTAACAATATTGCAGTATTTAAAACAACTCTATGACACCGTTCTCTCACTTTTTCTAAGCGAGAGAGCGAATCCGCGCTTCTACGTTCAAATGGGCTATAAGCATAAGCACGGTTGCCTCCGCATTTATTTACTCAGTTGCTCGCTCCACATAAACCAACCCCTCCCTTTGCCAAGAAGAACTAGTGTGCCATCATGTGGATGGATGTTTGACTAAATGCAAGTATTTGAATTGTCGTTAAGCCAGGCCTGTCAATCAATTTAAAAAATACGCGACACTGTCAGAAAAGCATGGAGGTGATAACAACAGACATTGCGAAAAAGGTGAGGGAAAACGAATGGTGGTTCTAATCATCGTATGGTCCGTTAAATAACATTATGCCAAATGTTATAGAACGTAATGGGTTATGATGTGTGATTGACATTTTAACACTTCAGCGCGCTTACGCGTCCATGTTAAGTGCATTTTTGAGAAACGCAGGGCTGCAGGCTGTGCACATTGTAAATGCCGTTTACGTTCGGGAATCGGGTCCAGTCAAAGCAAGTGCATTCTGGGAGTTGTTGTCTTTCATCCACATAAGTCAAAAATACATTTTCTGGCTTTTCTCAGTCTAGAAAGCTCCAAATTCAAAAATAATTTCACATTTCTTCAACATAAGTGACCCATTTTAAATACACATTCATCTTTCCAGAGGTGAAGTATCCCTTTAATAAAAGGCTAATATGACGTCTACTTGACTGACAGGACAGCTGTTTCCGTGGTTACCTAGCAACATAAAAAAAAAAACGAGTGATCGGGGCCAAAAAAGGCAGTGCTGTGCGCCTCGCGTTTTTGAAACTGAAAAACGCGTTCGATGTGATCGGGGCCTAACTCAACCAGGCCCCGCCCCTTTATTCTGCGTATTAATTATTTAAATGAGGAATATTGTGACGTGTTTGTTCCCGGAAGAAAACTCAAGACTACAATGGAGGCGTTTCAGGGAGTTCAGATAATAACAGAGAATAACTCCCGCTGCAAGGACTTTGTAACCGTAATCCTGAAACACAACAGTGAATTAATTTCTTTATGAATCCTTTATGGGTCCTGTTCTCTTTTTTGAGGACGTCCCCATGAGCTTTTCCCTGTGGTGGTTTGCCTACTCACATAATCTTCATGCGCATAACACACAAATATGCAAAATCACATCAATTTGAATACATCACACTTCCACTTACACAGATATACACGCCTACATGTGCTAACAGTCGGAGTGTGTGTGTGTGTGTGTGTGTGTGTGTGTTTCAGAGAGCCGCAGTGAGAAGGCGAAGAGGAAACTGTTTCGTCATTACACAGTAGGAACGTACGATGGCCTCGAAGTGCCCAGGTGGGAACAGAACAAAATCTGTATTCACATATTCCAATGTTTAAATGCAATTGAATATGAATATTTCAGTTTGAATTAAGTAGACATTTATCTGGTTTACTATTATTGTAATATTAAATGTATTCAATAATATTATATTTAAATAATATGATAATACTTTTAACAATTATATTTTAATTAAATGATCAGCAAATTATATAAATAAACTTATGTAGAAATTATTTTAAAATCTTATATATACAGTATCAGCATCATTACTCCAGTCTTCAGTTTTACATGATCCTTCAGAAATGATTCTAATATGATGATCATTTTTGTGGAAACTGTGATAATTTTTTTCCTGATTCTTTGATGAATAGAAAGTTTAATTATTTAATGCATCCTTACTGAATAAGAGTATTCATTTCTTTCTTTTTTTAAATAAAATTGACTGACACCAAACTTATGTTAGTTAATATTCCATAATTTCTAAATACTTTAGGTACAGCAGCAATATATGATCAGAATAAAACTCTCCTTGTTGACATAATATATAAGTTAAAAACTGAACTTAAATCGTGGTTTCACTTTGGTTGTGCTTTTTGCATTTCTAGCTTAGTTTTGTGTGTGTGTGTGTGTGTGCGTCTATGTGTGCACCTATATGTGTGTGTGTGTGTGTTTGTGTACAGGTTTGGCTATACTTGTAAGGGCCAAAATGTATAGTGAAATAGTATGACAACAGTAGGCCTGTCGCGATAGTCAATAAATCAATTAATCGCACGATAAAAAAAAAAATTAGCTTTATCCGGCCGCGATAATTTCCATTTGCTTGCTTGTTCCTCGTCTCTCTCTCTCTCTACCAAAGAGACTGGATGACAACTCTCGGTTCCTTAGCGTAGGAGGAGTGAACTAGAGCTTATTCTGCCCGAGCCTGAACTTGGGGTCGGGCCGATATTTCCCGACACTATCCTCGGGCCGGGCCGGGCCCTTGATCTACAGACGTGCACTCCCAACGCAATAGAGTGCGGCGCGGCACTAGATCTGATGGCCGAGCGCGGGCGCGGGCGGTAATGCACTCGATCTGTGTGTGCGGGTTGCGGTAGAATAAAACGATTCGCGGGACTCCCGCAAACAAGAAATATCTATGAATAAAACATAAAAACGAATAATTTTTATTCATCTGTTGCAGCAAAGCAACAAGAACAACTAAAACAAAATGGAAATGATTTACAGGCCAGAGTTTCTATTCATAACATGTCTGCAGCGTTGAGCGATGAAGCCAATCACAGACATATGTGTTGATTTCTTGAATGCAATGGCCAATCAGAAGCATTTAAGATAGACTCCCCTCACCGCTCAAAACTGACTTTTTTTCAGTGCTGAATTCTGTATGCTGGCAAATCCTCTAATTATAACAAACAAAGTGTGAATATTATGAAAGATTCATTGTGCAGTCAGCTTCATTGATAATAACAGAGATGTGTGAGATCGCGATGAACCGTCAGCTTTTTAGGAATTATTAAGGGATCATTCAGTCATGCCAGACCATGCACGCAGTAGCTGCTTGCTTTTATGTTAAATTAACAGTGGTTTGTGCTTTAATAACAAATAATTTATCATAGGGTAGGGTTGGGTTTTGTTTACATTCATTTTATTTATTGTTTTTGGTATTTATTCAAGTGCATTTTTGGTTAACAGAGACTGAGAGTCCGTTGGTTTTATTGTTTTTGGTTGTTTTGTTCATTTATTGTGGATATTTAAAATGTTTTCCATTTTCAGTGTTAAATAGTCTTTAGAAATAAAAGTTTATTGATTTTTGAAAAGGTGTACCTGCATTATTATGCCATTATCATTATTTTAGATGTGAATTGTCTCAGAATGACAATATTATCGTTTATCGCAATAATTTATTTATCGTCCAGCAAAATTTGTTCTCATGACAGGCCTAGGCAACGACATTTTTACTGGTCCTCACTCGTTAAGAAGGTTTATAAATTGGCCAAACATGTTTCTGTGATGGGTTAGGCCATAGACAATATTATTCACCTGATATAAAATCAATGGAAATCTATGCAATGTCCTCACTAATATAGTGAAACAAGTGTGAGTGAGTGTGTGTGTATAAAGTATAAACTAAACTGTACATGTTGATCCAGTAAAATCTGTTGATGTCAAATGGATTCACCATAAGAAAGATTATCTTCTACTTCCTGTTCCAAACGTTTGCTGGCAGGTGCAAAAAGCGAGTCTCTGCCTCCACTAGACGGGTATGCAAATGTCACAGCCACTTTCAAAAAATTACACAACAATGTTTGGATCTGTGGCTCTCATGTGGAATATTAACACATGCGGTGTGAGCCACTGCTGTCTCTCTGCTCAGATCTGTCTCTCTCTCTCACACACGGTGCATCAGCTGAAAAGGCTTGGTTTCCAGTGAATATGTAAAATTATGTGCATAGGTTGTGTTATATACAACTAATTGCGTATGTATGCATGGGTGTGTGTGTGTCCGTGCACATATAAGCTGTCTTGATCATCTGTTGCCATGCAGGCCGAGTGTGTGCGATGAATACCAGTATCCGCTCGCATCTCTCTCACCCACTCATCAATATCCCACAATTTATCTCCAGTACTGTATGAAAGGAGTAGCTCACCCAAAAAATGAAAAATCTGTTATTTACTCACCCTCGTGTCGTTCCAAACCTGTACTCTGTTATTTTTTTATCTGTCCAAACAGGGCAATTTGTGAAGAATGTTTATGCATTTCTTAGTAACCCAAAGATTTTTATAAGATTTAAAAAAGAAAATGTTTTTGAAAGAAGTTTCTTATGCTCAAGAAGGCTGCGTTTATTTGATCAAACAGCAACCGTATTATTGTAAAATATTATTACAATTTTAAAATAACTGTTTTCTATTGTAATATATTTTAAAGTAATTTATTCCTGTGATGAAAGCTGAATTTTCAGCATCCTCCTTGCTGAATAAAAGTATTAATTTCTTTCATAAAAACATTTTTATTGACCACAAACTTTTTAACAGTAGTGTATATTCTCACTATATCCGCAGTCTTCTGAAGTCACATGATGCTTTATTCGAGGAAAATGCCATTTTTAAGTTTCCTCCATCAAAGCTCTGAAATCTCATTTGTGTTTGCGTCATTGAAAAATGCACGACATTCAACAACATTTGCACTGCTTTTATAATGTTTTTTTGTCTGTTTTTGCCATGCACCATAAAAGTATCATGAAAGCAATCAATACACACACAAGTCATTATAAAAATATCTGTACCATGAATGCAAAGCAAGTTGCTTTGAGTGAAAGCGTCTATGCATAAATGTAAAATGTTCCAAAAATGTTTAAAAGGATGTCGGTAGCCAAACAGTTTATGGACCCCATTGACTTCCATAGAATTCCTTTCCATACTATGAAAGTCAATGGAGTCCGTCAACTGTCTGGTTATCCATATTCTTCAAAATATCTTCTTTTGTGTTCAGCAGAAGAGAGAAACTCATACAGGTTTGGAACAACTTGAGGGTGAGTAAATGATGACAGAGTTTTCATTGGGTGAACTTTCCCTTAAAATGTCATTCTGTTTCTCATCCAAAGTTATCCCCTGACTTCAGGAAGCCACAGTGTATGTCATTTGAGATACTTTGACAGCCCTTGCTCACTATATGCTTTCATCATATGAAAAAGAGCAGCGTTTCACAAATCATACAGGTTTGAAACGAGTGCAGGATTCTCGTTTTTGAGTGAACTATTCCTTTAAAGCATGTTTCTCTCCCACACTTGTTTCTTTCGTTCTCTCCCTCCTCTTTTTTCACACAACCCCTCCTCGTTCTATCTCTCTCTGAATGTCGCAGTGACTGAATGTGAGCTCTGTTAAACCCTCCCTTTCTCTCTCTCCCTCCTCCTCCTCCTCACTCGTTCTTAAGCATGTAGGCTCTAGGTTTGCTCGGTGTCTCTCTCTCTCTCTCTCTCTCTCTCTCTCTCTCGCTCTGGCTGTGTGTGCGCTGAGAGACGAGGGGCCGGAGAGGAGGAGGACTCAGAGGAGGGGGGGGACATGGCAATGGGGGGATACGGAGAGAAAGACCTGTCTCTCCCTCTCTCCCTCTCATCCTCATGGCCCTCGCTCGGTCCCCAGAACCGCAGCGTCTGGTTCATTTACAGGTATCGGCTGCTCCATTCTTTTATTGTCGCTGCGGAGAGAGAGGTAGAGCGAGAGAGAGCGAGAGAGGCAGATGGATGCTCTGAAGAGGTAGCAGACAGACTGTTGAGCAGAATCAATGTTTTCATATACAGTATATATCATCTGTGTGTGTGTATGTGTGTGTGAACAGTCTGCTCTTTTATCGTAATCAGATCCCTCTTCTGTGCGTGTGTGTATGCGTCTATACGTGTGCATTTGAGTCGTGAATGTGTCTGTCATTGTACATACGATGGAGGAACAACACGCCAGAAAACGTTTTCCTGCTGTGCGTGTGTTTTAAATGAGTTCATGTGACATGTATGTGTGTTTGTGAATCATTGAAAGGGGTATGAGTCACTATGGGTGTATATATGTGTGAAAGTGTGCATCATAGAAAGTTGCGATCCTTCGGGGTTGATCATATACGGCATGAATGTGTGTGAGTATTCCTGGCGTATCGTCATCTATGCATCACAGTCCTTCCCGCTGTCATTCCTACACAGATGCGATATGATGATGCTTTTCAGAACGGTGTTAAAGTAGGAAAATGCTGGTAAAATTCGAGACGGATCAACTTCTAGAAAATGAGCGAACTTGTCACGTGAGAGGATTTTGTATTTGAAAATCACAATTTCAATAATAATAATAAAAAAACGTTCAGCTTATGGTAAAGATGTTAAATTGTAATCATCTTCAGTTACAGAAACTGAACTCGTTTTATTTTTCCAATGCTGATATAATCTGAATATCATTTCATTAGCATCTTGTGATGCTCCTGGATTGAACAAATGTGGCATAAATTGGTGGATTTTAAAATGTTGGGATTGTCGTTGGTTGGAAAAATCTGATTTTTTGACATCTAAAATTGTAAAATGTTCTGTTTGTAGTGGGGTTTTGGCTCGGGTTCGTCATAAGTGTTTATAATTAGCTTTATGTAAGAACTAGAAGTCTAAAGTGTGTCATTTGTTAGTCAAGTACAGTACAGTACCTCAGTACAGTATAATGATGCGTTTAAACAGATGGTTGCTCTTTCCAAACTCTTGTTAACATATTGTCATTTTGCATCACAGTGTTTTCCGCTGTACATCTGATATGTTTGTTGTTAGATGTGTTAAACCTTGTGTTTGCCAGTTCTGTGGGTCGTTTGCTGTATCCATGATGGATGATGATGCCATTCAGAACGGTGTTTAATTTGGAAAGTGGTGCTGTTGTGTCAGATTCAAATTTGAGATGGTTCAACCTCTAGAAAATTAGCAAACTTGTCATATGAGAGGTCAATTTTATATACAGAAACTGAACTTATTTTAGTTTTCCAACACTGATAATCTGAATATTAATTTGTTTGCTTGTTGTGAGCGAATGTGGGATAAATATGCAAATTTAAAATAGCTAACTGCTGTATCCATAATGGATCTCCAGGATTATGGGGATCTTATCTATATGCCCGTGGAAGAAGATAAAGAAGACTGTAATATCACTCCAGATTTAGCTAATGGAAAGAGCTCACAGGCACTATAAAGTCCTTTTTTGTTGATTTAGTAAATTGAGATCCATTTTGATCAACATAGGCAGCCTGACGTAAAGCTAATAATGGAGAATGTTTCACATTTGTTTTGGATAACATTATGTAAAGGTGATGTGCATGTTAGCAACAAATGTTCTGTGGTTATTATGTCAGATAAATGTTCTAAAAAACGTCCCTAGTTCAGCATTGTTGAGTTTCTACTCGCATTAGGCAAACTGTATATTTAAAATTGGAATGTTCCAAAATGGAATGTTTGGAAAAGGTTTTTAGAATCTAAATTTGTTGCAGCTGATCCATGTGGTGATTCTTGCTAGCTGATAAGAGTACAGGCTTTACGTTGTGCCCGCCATTGTGGCATGAATTCAGCTAGAGGCATTTAAGCATCAGAACAAAGATATTTTGCACTGACATCGCAGTCAGAACACACAATGTTCAAAATGATAGAGCTGAGCTGACAAAACATAATGTTAGTCTGTAACTGTCATTGTCTTTGCTCTGAACTAACTGCACACTTCTACAAACCCTCATACATTCACCATGGTAACCATAGTGTCCGCCAAAATAGCATAGTTACTAACGTTATCGTTGCTACTGTAAATCCAACATACATGACATTTCAAAATCTATTTTTGAGCTTAAGATAGAAGCTGTGTTTTAGAACATGGCAGCTGGTTTCTAACCGGTCCAAGCTGGTCAATGCCTAACGAAACCTGTACTTTAACTGGTTTACCAGCCACAGCTTGACCACTTTATGCTGTAACTCGTTTTCCGCTGATTCAAGATGATTAACGTGCTTGAAACGGTTAAAAATTGGCTGTTTACAAAGCAGCAAAATTTTCCTGTGAATTCAGAACGGTGCTATTTTAGTATCATTAATGTACAAGTGTAGTTTTTATATGAATATTTTTATTTTATTTTATTGTTACATATTGTTTTCATTAAGTTTTAAAATGACTAAAAAGTTATTTTGTTTTATGTTTTTGTCATTTTTATTAGTTTTATGTCTATATATATTTTTTTTTAATTAATTTTATTAATAAGGTATAGTTATTTTAGTACAAAAAAAGTAATTATTTATTGGCTTTGGCAACTAACTGAATTAAAATATGTTTATTTTATTTTATTTTTGGTTTTAGTTTACGATCATAACCCAGAGTGATATTCTCAAATGATGACACTTCTTAATTTTGATTCTAGGTTGTTCAAATGAGCTGTGAGAGTCTTTCATGTGAGCTTCGAAACACCTCTGTCTTTTCTCTCTGACAGTGACTACATCATAAAGGAGAAAACTGTACTTCTGCAGAAAAAAGACAATGAAGGCTTTGGTTTTGTGCTCAGAGGGGCCAAAGGTGAGTGATGGACATCAACGAGCTCTTTTCTGGTTTGATAACAGCAGGACAGATCTCATCTGTGATTATGATCTATGATCTCTAGCCCAGACTCCTGTGGAGGAGTTCAGCCCGACTCCTGCCTTCCCTGCTCTGCAGTATCTGGAGTCTGTCGACGAGGGGGGCGTCGCGTGGCGGTCCGGTCTGCGGATGGGGGACTTCCTGATCGAGGTCAGCAAAGAGGTCGCCTCCTTAGAAGCAACCATTTTAGACGATTAATGCACGGGTTTTATTAGATAAAGAGCCACAGACAGTTATACAAATCCAGATAGCAGACTGAACGCAAAGCCAAAACGAGTTTAGCGGTATAGTCTCCTATCTGTGAGGTGTTAAACCCTAGACTGAACAAATCTTAACACCTACACTGAGGTGATAAGCCTCACTGTGATACTTGTGTTACTGACTTTAATTTGATTCTGCAAGAGAAGATGACGTGGAGCTTGTGTACCCTGTATATGCCATCTTGACTATTTGGTATTGCAAAATATATTTGTATTGATGCATCTCCAGACGCTTCGGCCTGTTAGCAAACACCTTCACCTCACGGTTCCCGGCTGGTTAATGTGGAGTGTGAATCATGTTGAATCATTTTGAAACAAGTCTGATGATAATACTTAAGACGCCCACTTGTGTTTCTCTCTCTTAACTGCAAATCAAATTTCCTTTCTTATATAATTGTCAAATATAATTTTATTTAAAAACAATCTTTGTAAAGCTGTGTTTACCGTGAAAGTCACTTGAACTGAATAATGAGGTAGAAAGTTTAGGGCCGGTAAGATTTTTTAAAATGTTTTTGAAAGAAATCTCTTATGCTCACCAAGGCTATATTTATTTGATAAAAAATAAAGCAAAAACAGAAATATTCTAAAAAATTATTGCAATTTAATTTATTGGTTTTCTATTGTAATATATTGTAAAATGTAATTTATTCCTGTGATGCAACGCTGTATTTTCAGCATCATTACTCCAGTCTTCAGTGTCACATGATCCTTCAGGAATCATTCTTATATGCTGATTTGCTGATTATTATCAATGTTGAAATCAGCTTTGTTGCTTTTTAAAATATTATATTACATATTATAATATACTGTATTATATATTTGTGTGGAAACCGTGAAAAGTTTTTACAGGGTTCTTTGATGAATAGAAAGTTAAAAAGAACAGAATTGATTTAAAATAGAATCTTTTGTAATATTATAAATGTCTTTACTGTCACTTTTGATCAATTCAAAGCATCCTTGCTGAATAAAAGGAATGAGTAATGAGACCCCAAACCTTTGAACGGTTGCATATCTTACATTATATCTTAAAGGGTTAGTTCACTCAAAAATGAAAATTCTGTCATTAATTTACTCACACTCGTGTCATTCAAAACCCGTAAGACTTTCGTTCATCTTTGGAACACAAATGATGATCTTTTTGATGAAATCTGAGCGATTTCTGTCCGTCCATTGACAGCTAGGCAACTACCTCTTTGACTCTTCAAAAAATTAAAATTTCATAAAAAGATCGTAAAACTAATACATATGAATTGAGCAGTTTAGTCCAAATTTTCTGAAGAGACTCAATAGTTTTATATGATGAACAGATTTAATTTAGGCTTTTAGTCACATATAAACATTGTTTAGCGAAAACAGAAGTTTAACCGAACCGACTTGACGCACGAGAACAAACCATTTGCTGATGCGTAACACGAGAATGAGCCTCATTGTTTCTCACACGTCAAGCGAAAATGCTTGAGCGTCCGTTTACCACAACTGATGTGTGATTTGACTCAATTCATATGGATTAGTTTTGCGATCTCTTTATTAACTTTTTGAAGCAGGGGCGTCATGCAAGCCAAAATTCTGGGGGGGCACAATCTGAGACGTTGCAATTGTTTTCTGACGGGTGATATGGATCATGTTAGGAGGGGTCAGGGGGTTTTTCCCCCTGAATTTTTTTTAATTCTGGCTGCGAAACATACTATTTCAATGCAGTTTGGGAGGGACAGAAATACCTTAACGGAGCTAGCAGCAACCCTCCTCTATCTGAGGACTAAGTTAAAGTATATGTGTATCTTATATGTGCATTATAAGATGTTTTGAAGGCCAAAAAAACTCCTAAAGTTGAGCTTTGACTGATAGGCTTTTCATTTTTGTCTGTCAGTGAAGAAAGTAAACATAGGGTCAACTGATAGGTTGATTTATGAATCATTTTCTCAGACGAATTTATTTACTGAAAGCTACTAGGAAAGCTAGGTAGCCTAACTAAGTTTATTAAATTCATTCACAGTACACATTCATTATTGATCTTAAGCCTAATACAGGGCCGTAGACAGGGCTTTATAATCACAGAGGTCCTAAATTTGAGGTGGGTAGGGGGTTCAAATTTTTTATTTCTCTGATATGTGCATTTCAAAAAGTTTGAAGGCCAAAAAAAGGATAAGAAATAGCTTTAAAACCATGTCAGTGGGCAGATTATTTGTCAATACCTGCTCTCACTTCTTATCCATCACTCTTTCTTTTTCTCTCAGTCTCCTGATCTTGCCTTCCCCTCCTAAAGCTGAGCTTTTTTAATTTACTTAAGGCTACAAATTGTACTATATTAATTCTCAATATGTACACATTCATTATTAATCTTGTGCCTAACAATGAAAACGTTTTTTCCCCTCACAATTACAGTAAACTAATTATTAGCCTACATTACGAGTCATGTTACATAGGCCTATTTTCAGCTCAAAATGGCGAAATTAGACAAAAGTATATTCGTGTGCCTGATCATTTTTGTCATTCGTTTAACATTTATGAACTAAAAAAACTGTCAAATATGAAATGTTTAGTTTAGCTACTTACATCTCGCACTTGACTGTACACTGAAGCGTCGAGTCTCACTGCTAAAATTCGCGCTCAGCTTCTGTGAACATAAAGCCCGCCTACTTTGATTTGATTGGTCATCTCAAATATTCTGACATTGACGAGCAGTGACAGACCAATGAGGCTCAGATGAACCAATAGTAACGAACACGCACGCGCACACACACACACACACTGTCCTCTGTTTCTGACGTGCGCTCTGCTCGGCGCCGCTGCGGATTGAAGATGAACAACGCGCTGAATCTGATTATAACAAGACTGAAGAAATAAAAAATTATCAGGGAGGAAAAATCTGAGGGGGCACGTGCCCCCTCACTTTGAATGGGCATGACGCCACTGTTTTGAAGCATCAAAGTGGTAGTTGCGTATCTGTCAATGAAGGGACAGAAAGTCTTACGGGTTTGGAACGACATGAGGGTGAGTAATTAAAGGTTTAGTTCGCCCATTTAAGACATGAAGTTGTATGCAATCCTTACCAGCACTATAGTGCATACACACTGACCCACTCTGTTGTCACCTCCCTGGTCAGAGTTCTGGCCGCTGGAAGTTTTTCAATAAAGTACTCCCGGTTATTTTCCGGGGCCACAAAACTGTGCGTTTTTATGTGAAAAAATGATTTGCGTTTCAAAGCTTGATTAATTTACCACACAAAAAACACGCCGGTCAAAATTCATACCTCAGTTTTAATCGGCACTATTTTCTATCCATTTCTATCAATCCGCGCTGCTGTCAACGTCACCAGTGCGCACGTTCCGATCAGCTGTTGATAGCGCGACTCGCTGACAACATGTCTGACTGCGAACTTCTGATGATGAAACCAATTTTAGCACAATGCCAGACGGATCAGATGATGAAAGTAATTTTAGCACAACGACAATGTTATTGATTGCAACACAAAACCTCAATTGTGTGTGTGTTCAATCAAATAGTTTTCTAAGCAAATTGTACCAATATCCCTATATACTGTTTTTATATTAGACATCTTTTCACGTGTTTTATAATGGAGTCTAAACATCAGCTTGTTTACCGTACAGTTTAGACATGGGCTCATAAAGTTAGTAAATAGAGCTTACCCGTGGTACTGGTACAGCAAAACTCTTTAATTTTCCTTTTCCTCCTTGGTTGGGGATGTAATCGTCTTCGCTGAAGTGAGCTCTACACACACGAAAATCCGATGGCAACCAGCCAAAGCTGTCTCATATTCGAAACAGGAAAACGATGGAATCTGAACTTTGATCCCGGCACATCCTTGTGGTCACCGCCTGGGAATTTACAAGTTCGCACCATTGTTAATTTAATACTTCTTACGTTGTTGTCAATCGATTGTGTAAACACTATGGAACAGCTGATCGGAGCGTGCGCACTGGTGACGTTGACAGCAGCGCGGATTGATAGAAATGGATAGAAAATAGTGCCGATTAAAACTGAGGTATGAATTTTGACCGGCGTGTTTTTTGTGATGTAAATTAATCAAGCTTTGAAACGCAAATCATTTTTTCACGTAAAAACGCACAGTTTTGAGGCCCCGGAAACTAACCGGGAGTACTTTCTTGAAAAACTTCCAGCGGCCAGAACTCTGACCAGGGAGGTGACAACAGAGTGGGTCAGTGTGTATGCACTATAGTGCTGGTAAGGATTGCATACAACTTCATGTCTTAAATGGGCGAACTAACCCTTTAATGACAGAATGGTCATTTTTGGGTGAACTAACCCTTTATGTTACTATTGATTCAAAGCACAGTGTCGTCATTATCGCTGTTTTCTCTCAGGTGAATGGGATTAATGTAGTGAAGGTGGGTCACAGGCAGGTGGTGAACATGATTCGCCAGGGCGGGAACAGTCTGATGGTGAAGGTCGTCATGGTTGCACGAAATCCTGAGATGGAGGAAATGCCTAAGAAGAAAGGTCAGGGTCTGCTTTTACTGTGGATTTGTCTGTGGGAGTATGAATGAATGGCATTGCAGACAGTTTTTGATTTGATTTAATAGCGCTCTCTCCTTACCTTTAGTTCCCCAGCAAAGTAAGCGGCTGACCCCTCCGGCTATAGCTCTGCGCTCCAAATCCATGACTTCAGAACTGGAGGAGATGGGTACAAACATACAAACACATATCCTCACCTTACATACATATAAATGCATGAAATACATGTTAGTATATTAAGCAGTTTTATCCCAAAACTTGTTATCATGCATTGTCATCTTTTTGACTGATAATGTGCTTATTTTTCTCTCTTCTTTGCACACAGTGGAGAAAGGTCTGTGCAATCTCTTGTCATTTTGAACCATTATATTATTATTTTAGATAGAGATGCACCGATTGATCGGCTGGTGACCGGAATCGGCCGATTTTCACGTGATCGGCCATGATCGGCGACCGGCCGGTCAGTCTGACAATGCCGATTTTATGCCGGTCAAATCTGCACTCGGGCGCCGCATGATTAACATCGCGCAACATCAGCATCACACGTGCACATGGAACACACATGTAGGAAACCTCGTGAATTACGACCGTTTCACACCGCAAGCGTGAGCAGCGGTTTTTTTTCTTTTCTTTGGCGTGCATGTTAATCAATGAGTGCATTCACACCGGGAGCCGGAGCAGCGCGTGAGCGTCAAGCAGGAGCGTCGCGTGAGCAACAGTGAAGCGCGGGTTTCGGCGCCGAGTCTATTCTGCTCGCGCTCAATTAAAGTGAAAGCATACTTTTGATGGACAAAATAAATATGATTTCACCCCAAGAAGTGCCCAAAATGCACAGAATTTGCACATCTGGTGTGTTTTAACAAGAACTGAAGTAGCCAGGCTATGTCAGAAAAGAAAATTAAGACTCAAAAATATTTATAGAAAATAACTTGTTTTTATTCCCAATCGTTTCCCTGCACATGCTCCACTTGTCCTGTTTAGCCTGGCTGGACATGTGTCAGAGAGAAGAAATGTTTGAGAAATATAACTTGCCATTGATGTACAAGTGATTGCAATAGGCCTGTGTGTGTGTGTGTGTGTGTGTGTGTGTGTGTGTGTGTGTGTGTGTGTGTGTGTGTGTGTGTTGAGAAATATATACTGCAAGGGTAGGCTATATTTATTTTATTTTTATTTGTTATTTATATATTATTTTATTGCCATTACCTGTTTTCATACAAAAGTTTAGTTTGCTAAATATATCTTTTTTTTTTAGTTGGATATTGGATGTGAAAAGGAAATGGTTCTTCCACAACACTGCACTTTAGATGTGTGTGGATTTCCCACACCAGGAGTAATTTATATAGTCCTATTTTATAGCGATTATCTGTTAAAAAAATGTTCTATGCAAAATGTCCTATTAAAGAGAAGATAGAAAATAAATATTTGTGTGTGCTGTAAAGTGGTTTAAAAAAAGAAAATCGGAATCGGCTAAAATCGGTATCGGCAGGTCAAACTCAAGAAAAATCGGAAATCGGAATCGGCCTAGAAAATTGTAATCGGTGCATCTCTAATTTTAGAATGAATGACCTAAAACTATACACAATTCACACACAAAAAAAATAATACTAATAATTTACAAAAAAGAATGTACTTAATTGCCACAAAACTGACTTTTGTGTGTGTATACTATATATACGTATATATATAAGTTTGTGGCAATTAAACTTTAGTTTTTTTGTAATATTCTCATCATTAGATTTGCATTGATGCAAGTTTTTTTAACGATATTTGTATTTCACAACCATAATGTATAAATGCTTCACTTTTTAAAACATAGTACATTATCCATTTTTTTGTCATGAAAATGTCACAATGAAAAACCAAAATTAAACTTAAAACAGGCTTAATTTTTATTAAGCAAAAAAATGAAATCAACTGTTTAATCTCATCAAAATGTTGTAGAGGGTTCTTTCAGTAATCTGTCTTCTCATATAAAATGTTTCAAGGATATGAATTTATTATTCTGTTGGTAGTAGTATTAGTAATAGAAATTACACTGTGCTTTTAACTTTACCATGTGCTACCCAGAGGTTGTGGTAGATTTTAAACAACTGTATGTGATTTACATTTATTAGTTATAAGATGTGTCTCTGGTCAACGACAATGAAAACATGTTACAATGTTTGTTGGCTGTCAGTTGTCATCTCAGTTTGTTACCATGACAACTCAAAATAGATTGCAAACTTGAGAAACATACTTGATGAGTGTTAATACTGTTACAAGGGAATCATTTAAATGAATGATACAAAAATAACTAAATATGAAAATATTACATTGTCCAGTAAAGCGTGCACTTGTGGAACGTTATTGCATATGTAAGATTACTCACTTTCTGTTATAGCTGCCACCCCATGGAAGAAACCAGGTGATTTATCTTTTGATTTTGCTTTAATGAGCATGTGGATGTCAGTTATCAAATGCATGATGATGATGAAATGTGTACTGTGACTGCCTCAAGTTAGCACAATTATCATATGGGAGGCATTTACTGTAAGAGCAATTCATGAAAGTTTCTCTGGGATGTATGAATGTGCCTTGTAAGCTGTTTGTTAGGATCATTATGGACAGATACACGTGTAACTGTCTCTGTTTGTGTATTTGTGTGTGAAGTTGCAAATTTTTTTAATGTGATTTTTCTCTATGCTCAGATCATTCAGAGAGTTCTCAAGCTCCAGAAAAGAAGAAGAGTGTCTATCAAATGGCCCTTAGTAAGAAATCTTCCTTTTGATTATGACATCTTTTATATCCATCTCCTGCTATACATTTCTCTTTATATCTTAAAGGTGCCCTAGAATGTTTTTTATTTTATTTTATAATGTTTCCTGGGTTACCCTTATAATGTTAGTATGTTTTTTAGATAAAAAATATTCATAATTTAGAAATAAATGGCATTTTTCCTAGCCTGCTTTTAGCCTCTGATTTGAACACTCTGTTTGAAGGGGCGTGTCTCTGTGGGATTCAGTGTAACCGCGGCCACTGCTGTGATTGGCTGACATGCTTGCATATGAAATAGCAACGCATTACATGTGAAACTCTCTCCCGAATACTTTTACTACTGCTATTATACGTTTTTACTATAACAGCTATCGAGATTAACGAATCGTGAGATGTTTTTAAAGTATTTAGATCTATTCCCATCACATAAAATGTTGCCGTGATGAGCATTGAGCAGATGACTGTGTGTTGATCGCGAGAATGAAGATCTTATCATTGCAAAGCAGTTTCTGCACTCTCTCTAAGGCTTTCCCCAATGCAAACACGATGATGTAAATACAGTAAGAGCTTCGTTGTGCAGTAACGTGCGTCATTGATTTCATAACGAGTTTGGCAAGTGTCCAGATAAACTCGCGCTGTGTGGAAAGATTGTTCTTTGATCGCTTTCTGTATATAATTTGTTCACAATTTAAATACGATTATTTTCATCCTACTAAAAGAAACGATGTGAAGCTGATATTTTAGTCACTGGCTTGACTTACTGATGCATAAACAGTATTGAACGATTTTGAGAGAAAGATTACCTGTCTGAACTTGAACAATTACACATCAGAAAGTGTTGCTTGGTAGCTCGATCCGAGGCCAGCTCTGTATTGGCCCAAGTTGAGGAAACACTCGGTGAAATGTTGGGAAATTTCCAGAGAAAATAAAATTAACCCATTGTTTCTCCAGAGGCTCAGATGAAGGAACTAAAAAATACTTTTGTGTTCATGTGTACATCCACACTGAGCAACTGCCATGCTTCGGCTGCGCAGTTCTGCCTGGCATTGAGGGCTGGCATTATGCAAATATTTGGAGGCGTACATATTAATGATCCCGACTATTGCGTCACAGTCGGTATTGTGTGTAGAACCGACCGTTTTTCAGGGGTGTTTTTCATAAACGTGAATTAAATGAGAACGCGAAAACAGTCCAGTTTGAGATTCACTCTATGTCATGTCCATGCACTGAACTCTTGTTATTTGACTATACCAAGGTAAATTCAATTTTGAATTATAGGTCACCTTTAATATATATTTTAATGTATATTATGATATATGCACATGGCTTCACCTCCAGTCTGACAGTCTGTTGAATAAAAAGACCAAAAGGCAATGTACGTATATGTTTTCATGATTTATAGCATGAATGGCGTCTTTTTTATCCTTTCGTTCTCCAGATAAGCTGGACGAGATTCTAGCCGCTGCTCAACAGACAATTAGCACATCAGACTCTCAGGGTCACAGAGGTCATGGGGGCAAGAAGGAACGAAACAAGGGCTTTAACGCTAATGAGGTAACATCTCTGTTTCATTTATCTCTGTACTGATTAACAGTGATTCGACAGTGTTGAGGAAGCTACTTTTAAAGCTAGCTTGTCAAGTTACAAGTTACTCATAATTTAAACTACAGTCAAAGCTACTCATTTGAAAAAGTGGAAGCTACTTAAAGATGAAGCTATTGATGATATCTTTTTTTATTTATCACCAGCATAAACTTTAACAAACTACTTTAAAAACATTGTAATGATCAGCAGCATATAGTTAAATATTTCAGCATAAAAAATAAAGTCTAAAATGCTGTGCAGAGATTCAAATCGGTGAACCATCCGAACAAAACAAGTCGCTAGAATGAATAGGACTTTCTAACATTATACATGAGAGAGAAGTTTGGAGAAGCCTGTTTGATTATTGCATACGCTTACTCAGCTGTAGAGTTGCATATGACATAAAAAACCACAGCTACTCGTTGGAAAAAGTAGCTACAAGATAAGCTTCAAAAGAGTTATGTACAGTACACAGCTTTGAAACTTGGTAGCTTTGGTTGAAGAAATGGGTTCTTTATAGTATGTTGCTACAATGACCATTTACGTTTGTTTGCCCGATCGTAGGTGTTGAAAAGCTGTGTTAGTAAGGCTTTTCGCCTGGTAATAAGTGTAAGAGTGCAACAACCTCTATGCTGCATTTGCTGAAAAAAGTACATTTACAAGCAGTTCATGTGTGAATATAGTGCTGTAATCCGTATTTCACTGAGGCAGCAAGGAAATGTGATAAATATTTAATCCCATCAGTCTCTTTTCTTTGTTCACAGCAAACTTTTGAACAATCAGGTGTTGGCATGATGCCATCAGGGTCTGGGTATGGTTATAACCAAGCCCAGTTTTCATCAGGCCATTCAACTCAGCGTGCTATGATGATGCGTCAGAAATCCATGGGTGAGTTTAAATGTTATCATCTCTTTAGTTCAATTGCATTGTAACTAGGGCTGCACAATTAATCGAATTTGTAATCGCAATTACGGATGCTAGTTAGTTAGTTAGTTAGTTAGTTATTTTTAGGTTTTAGTTTATTTAGCAACTTCAAAAGAAAGAAAAAAAAGAAAAACTATTTACAAGCAAACAGAGAAACGAAAATTGTACGGTGTAAAAGTTGCTTGACCGAAAAGGTGTCGGCTGAAGCTTATGCTTATTGTGCCGATCCTTTTTACATTTAATTTATTTTACACACAACACCAAAACACCAAACACCAAAGTCATCTTGCGTACATAAAGAATGACTAAAAGAAGAAGAAGTTTTATTTATATAGCGCCTTTCCGTAGCTCAAGGTCGCTTTACATTGTTCACTACAATATATTTACACACCCGCACACACATTACAATCACATAAGGACACATATAGTCACATTATCCAAAATACATGTTAAATAGATATGTTTTTAGCTGAGTCTTGAATGTAGCCACAGATGAGATATTACGAAGTGTATGGGGTAGTGAATTCCATAATTTAGGAGCATTAACACTAAATGACCTCCCACCTACAGTAGACAACCGGAAACGAGGGATGGACAATAAACCAGGTTCAGCTGATCTAAGGGGTCGGGCCGGGGCGGTAAGAGTAAAGTAGATCAGACAGATATGGAGGTGCAAGACCATTTAATGCCTTAAACGTTAGAGGTAATACCTTAAAGTGAATACGTGATGCCACGGGTAGCCAGTGAAGGTCATGAAGCGGAGGAGTAATGTGAGCAGAACGCCCGCCTGGTGGAGGAGAGAACACTTGCTGCTGAGTTTTGAACATACTGTAATCTTGCAATACGTTTTTGGGCAGACCAAGAAATAAAGCATTGCAATAATCCAGACGTAATGTGATTAATGCATGAATTCAGCATCAGCTAAAGTGAGAGAAGATCGAAGACGTGCAATATTACGAAGATGGAAAATATGAGAGCCAAGAGAGATGAAATATGAGAGCCACAAGATAGAGTTGAGTCGATTAAGACACCAAGGTTACGAATAGATGAATAGCCGTGACCTGTCGTTGGTGAATTGCACAAACTTTATTTAACTGTGTTCTGTATGTCTTCTCTCCAAAGGAGTTACAGAAGAGGAGAGGGTACATCTCCATCCTCCTACTATGAAGTTGTCCCGTAGTCTTTCTGTGCCTGGACCAGAGGACATTCCCCCTCCACCCGACACCTCAGCGCCTGAGCCGCCCCTGTCTGCCGGTGGCCACACAGATAGGAGGGCAGCACCAACACATTTTTATGCTGTCCCTCCTCTGCCTCCATCACACCACCAGCCTCACACCCAGACACAGCATAGGGTCCCGCCCAACCGCAGGGTAAGAGCTTGATACCATAGGTCAAAGGTCCCAAGAAGTGGCATCGGTCATAGGCTTTGTTCTTTCTTGTCTTTTCCTTTACATATATTTCCACAAAAAAAGAGTATTAAATCTTGTGTTTTACAGGCTGAAACTGATACCAGCAAGATGGGAGGAGCAAGAATGGGTGGCATGAGACGTGGCTATAGCAACGCCACACCTCCCTCTGATGTGGGCTCCAAACAGTCCACCACACAGCGTAACCAAGCGCAAGCGGTGGCTAAGATTGCAAGTCGGCAAGTTGGGAAGGGGCTGTTGGTGAAGCAGCGCAAGGTGGAGGAGGCAACAGGCAGAGAAAAATTGCAGAAAAGTTCCATTTCAATCCCAACGATTATTGTTAAAGCGCCATCTACCAGCAGCTCTGGGCACAGTAGCCGTGCAAGCAGTGAGGATACAGAACTGTCTCCTGAGATGAATGAAGAGCAGGAAGAGGAAAAGCCTCAAAACCCAGTCATGGCTCCTACGCCCACTCCACCTCCACCACCTAATATCCCAGGTAAACTGGAAACACTGGGCAGGAGCACAGCACAGCGGGAACGTGAACGCTTCCGTGATTCCCGTCGGAAAAGCGCCTCATTTTACTACTCCTCTGAGGAGGACATTTTAGATGAAAAGGAGTCTGCTCAAACTCCACTGGAGGCCAACACCACCTCTCGTTTGCGCTCTTCTAAATCTATTGATGAGGGATTGATCTCTGGTGATGCCTTAAGCATGCCGCCTGCGTTTGGGTTGCCGCAGTACGCATCAGCTACACCTCATCAAGCAACTACCTTCATCCACCCATTGACGGGGAAAGTTCTAGACCCAACAAGCCCGCTTGGACTCGCACTGGCAGCACGTGAGCGAGCGCTGAAAGACGACCACCGTACACGTAGAGAGGAACGGCACTTCGGTCGCCAGCTGTCCAGCACTGGAGTTTTCCCTTCTGCAGTCTCCCCTCCAAACCAAAAGCCCGTTCCTCCATTCTACATATACCAATCACACACCTCACTCTACCTTAGTGGTGCCTCTCCAACAACAGGTGGACCAGGCCCACAGAGTCGCCCCCAGTCTCCTCGAATGCTGCGATTGACTGGTGGTGGGACGGGGAGCTTGGAGTGGAATGAACAGAACCTTATTGATAGAGAGGACAGAGGGGCACCAAAGGTGCGGTTTACAGATAATCAAGCCAGTCAGTACCAGTCTCACCCTCAGGACAGGGACAACAGAGCCAATCAGTACCACACTTACCTGCGGGAAAGAGAGAGAGAAGGGCACAAGAGGATACCTCCCAAGCCTCCTCCCCGCAGGCCTTCCTACATAGATAAGGAGAGTGAACTCGGCACAGCTGACAAAAGTCCCACCAGTAATTCCCAGGATGACAGGGGAGGACAGAAGAGGGGAGAGAGTGGGATGGAAAAGGAGGGGGAGAAGGATGTGAAGATAGGGGGAAATCTAAGGGTTGGAGAGGGTGGCGATGTGATGATGCTTCCACCTCCTGCTCCATCTGTGGATGTGGATGATGAGTTTGTGTTTGCAGAGCCCCTACCTCCCCCTATACAGTTTGCAAACGGAATAGAAATAGACACCCATGGAACAACAGAATATAATCAACAACAACAACAGAAGGAGCTGTCAGGATCTCAGTCACTCAATGACCAACAGTCCCTGCAAATGGTTTCCAATCCCCCGCAAGATGCCATGTCCCTACCAGACAACATGCATGCTGACTCACAGCAGACACCCATCCATCCTTCTGCTGTGGTACATCCATATCTTTTCCCACCGACTTCTCTAATCCTGCATCCACAGCTGTGTCCTAAAATACCTCCTGCAAACCCCCCTCAGTCTCAACCCTCTGGCTATTCCCAGCACCCAAACACTGGCCAACCCCAACCTTTATCCTCGCCACAAGCGGGAGACTCTGCCACTTCTAGTCTTACATCTTATGACAGTGAGGTGGCCAATCTGACTCAGTCAGCTCTCTCCCCATCTCTTCCTTCTCCTCAGATTTTCCCTCCTTCGAGTTCCCCTTCCGCACCAGCCACCACCTCCTCATCTGACCCTATGTCATTGCATCGACCTCTACCACTTTTCTATCAAAACCAAGGTCACACTAATGTGTCTCTGTCGTATTCCACCATGGCTGCACCTGCTGCTGTAATGACCGTCACCACAACTATGCCTTTGGAAAGTACATCAGTCATAGCAAGTGATCGACTTCCTCCGGCACTTAAGGGGCGTGATTGGTCGGAGGCTGTGGTTGATTCTGGAATTGAGGAACTGGAGAGTCACAGCATCAGTGATCACCACATGGAAAACTTTGCAGAAAGAATGGATCGAGAAGGAGGCCAAGAGAAGGAGAGGGAAGGAAGGCGAGAAAGTATGGAGAGCGGGATAGTAGGGGATGGTTTCAAAGGAGACGGAAGAGTGTCCCTGGATTTGTCTCTTTCTCACACCGATAAATTCGCTCAAAAAACACACAAACCGCACATACATAAATCCAAACCTCCAAACCAGCCACTAGCTAAACCACACACTCAAAATATGTTAAAATACCACGCACACACACAGAATGGGCGAACCGGACCACCGCTACAGCGGCAGGCTAGCACTGCTCCCAACATGTACAGGTCAAGGGAAGAGGAGGAGCAAGAACAGGGAAGAGTAGGTGATGCTGAAGTGAAGATTCCAGCGTTTATGGATCGACGTCTGAACTCTCCTCTCTCCAATGTTAAGGCCAGCATCATAAATGAACTCAGCAGTAAACTACAACAGCTTGGTGGCTGGCAGGGTCAGGGACCACCGCCAAATCATAGGTGAGACATCTTGTGAAAACAATCACACACATAGACACACATTCTTACTAATAATACAGTACAGCATTTGAAATTACCTGAATTTTTGCATTGATAATGAAGTCACAATTATAGACAAATACAGTCTGGATAAACTAACGCATGCAACCAGTTTTTCAAATAAACAATCATTTGAACAAATCCTTACCCTGTTTGTGCTATGGACAGGGGTGTAAAGTCCAGGGGTCATAAAGTAAAAGTCCTGCCATATGTTTATTCCACCCATGAACTCAGCCAGCTGATTTCACTAATTAGTTCTAGCTCCTGTCTGAAAAACTGTGCTAATTAGCAAATCCAGGTGATTGGAACAAAATACTGAGGAGGACTTTTACTTTCTGAACCTGGACTTTACGCCTCTGGCTATGGACACCTCAACTTCATAGCAACCCAACTAGTTAAAACCTCTCAGTTCTCTTTGGCAACCACACACAACACCTTAGCATTGTTGTGGTGAACTTTTTCACTGGCATGCATCTTTGATTCTGGTTTACATACTTTTATTTTCTCTTCCTCAGGTTTCCAGGTGATCCCTCCTCTGGCTGTGCACCTCTCATCCCTGCTTCTGTTCAGTCTCTCCAACGCTCCTTCTCTCCAAACCTGCCCCCTAACTCTTTAACATCTAACTGCCCCGCTGTGGCTCTGAACCCTGTACCTTCGTCTCCTCTTCCTGTAACAGCTCTAACCCCAGTCTTAATCCCGATCCCATTACCTCTAACCCCAACCCCAGCTCCACCCCCTCTCAAAGACTGGACACCATCTAATTCTCCTATTTCTTTTCCTCACGGTATTTTGTCCCCTCCGTCACTGCCCCATACCCCCCTCTCTCCTCTTTCCCTGGCTCATGCACCCCTCTCTCCTCCATCATTACCTCATCCTCCCATTTCTCCAATATCTCTCTCTCATGCGCCCATCTCACCTTCCTCTGTCTCTTATCCACCGCTCTCTCCATCCTATTCCCCCTATCCCTTGTCTCCGAAACTTCGCTCTAAGTATCGTGGAAAAGTTTCCGAGTTTCAGTTCTCCGGGCCAGAGCTGCGGCGTTCTGAATCTCACTCATACACTCAGCGCCGTCGAGCACCCAGTCCCCTCATCTCCTGTTCGGACCACCCGCAGCCTGGACCTCCGCGTCCATCCTCGCTCCCTCTCTTTCCATCTGCGCCTCTTTACAGCTCTCTGTTTGAAATCCAACCCCCTTTAACACCCCCATTGGGAGTCGCCCATCAATATTCAGACCAGTTTTTCCCCCAAACTTCTCCTCTCTTCCCGCTCCCATCTCCGGTGGCTCCTCCTAACCCTGCGCTTGTCTCTAGGTCACTCTCCCCTACCAACTACCTGTCTGGAGGCTCCTCCCCATCTTGTATGGGCTACCCGCCCTTGACGCCTCTTCCACCCAATCAGCCATTTGTGTCTAAGCCCCTCCCCTACTGGAGCAAATATGATGTTGCTGATTGGCTGACTTACCTGAATCTGGCAGAGCACCGAGAACGTTTTCTCGACAACGAGATTGATGGCTCCCACCTGCCATCTCTGACAAAAGAGGACTTCCTGGATCTGGGTGTGAGTCGGGTCGGACATCGCATGAACATTGAGCGTGCGCTTAAGAGACTTACGGACAGGTGAGATAGGAAGATGAGGAAAGGAGGGGAAATGAAGGGTAGATTCAGACGAGGACTTGATGAACAAGCAAAAGAACATTAGAAAGCAAACTAGACAGAAGTAGTGAGGGGGAAATTATTATTTTTTAAACTGGAAAAAAGCCTTTACATTTGTTTTTCTAAAAATGGTCCACCATTTCATTAAAAATTAGCTCTGCATGGATATTTCTGCCTGCAGCTTTACTCGACAAATAAATAGTCTGCCCTCAATGTTTTTGTATGCTTAAGATGAAGATTAGTTAAGGAAGACTTAATTTGATCACAAAACCCATTTCTTGAGACTGTGACGTTCATGTATACATTTTATTTTGCACTACCAGTCAAAGGTTTGTACATCTTCTCATTCGTTATGTAAATGATTCTAATTTTAGCGTTATAGTAAAGTATGAAAACTATGAAATAATACAAATGGAAATCTTTCTATAATGTAGTGACTAAATAAGTTTTCACATTTTTGTTTTCACCACGTGCAAACGTGTAGTTTCTAGTTTTTTATTTATTTATTTAAACAGAGAGAGAAGCCTTTAGGTCAAAAGTCAACCTAAAATCAGGTTGAAAGAAACATAAAATCAGTCAAGTGTGTCTAAACCTTTGACTGGTAGTGTATATTATAAATGCATTGAGTTATGATTTTTCATATTCCATTTAAGAAAACACCAATCAATTGAATTACATCTCATTCTTTTTGTTAAACATGGCATTTATTTAAAATTGCACACCTGGCACATGCCCTATAATTACATACTGCACACTAATGTAACTAATTGCTTTTTGAATGCCAAATTCTTCATCTTAGTCTCTAGATGATCAAGCACTTTTGTTTCTTATACCTCATGCTGTGCCTCCTTTCTTTTCCTTTCCCCCTTCCATGTTTTCTAGGCTCTCCTCTGCTTTCTCTGTCTCCACTGTTTCTTCTGAAGGGCAGAACGAACGCATGAGAGATGATACGACTCAGAGCTAGAGGAGAATTAGAGAGAACTAGTAAGAGGATAGAAAGAAAGAAAGAATGTGGTTAGACAAAAAGCACTTGGGATGAAAGGGAAAGACTTCCACTGAAGGACAGAGATGGGGATGATTGCAAAGGAGAAGTGCTATGAAATACTCAAACACTCTTGCCGAGTGAAAGCTAAAGTCATCGTCTCCGTCGTTCTGAGCAAATGTTTGTCATCTCAGCTGAAGCCAGATGGGCAAACTTCTTCAGCCAATCAGAGACACACAAAGAATGTACTTCTTTCATTGTTTTTTGGGAGGACTATATCAAAAAGTGTAATGAATTTTAGTAATATTATATTATTATATTGATAAAAAAGAGGCTACTGTGCATATTTTAGCATCATGACGTACAGGCTTTGATTCATCTGATAATATGATGATTAAGGTCAACATGAAATCAGAATAGACCCCATTTACTTTTTTTAATACACATTTCAAGTGCACATTATTCCAAAGAAAACAAATGTAATTGCTTTTTGGCTGATGTCATCAAGCTCTCTTATTTTTAACCATCAGTCATGTTGAGCGACTTTTCACCATCCAATCAATTTGCGATAGATAAAATCAAGCCTTACCTTACATTTTTATCATTGAATGTCCTTTTTTAAATGGAAAAATATGTTGGATTATGAAAGAAAAATGGGTTACAAACTATTTCGTGTTGACTTTAAGCACTAAAAGCTAAAAAAAAAACAGTCATCGTAATGCCAATAATAACCATATAAGGATTAAGTATGTAAGCATTTTAATACCATAAGCAGAATCAGTCTTCCAAAGATCAGAACTCAATGAAAGAACCCATCGTTTATATTGCTTAAGTGCGCTCTTTTTAACCTACACACACATACACACAAACACGGACTGTGTGTATGTGTGTGTTTTGTGATGGCGGTGGTGGTTGTTTTATAGGAGTAAAGCATAACTCCATTTCATTTGAAAATATATTTAAGGAATTAGAAACAAAGGAAATATATGAATATATGTGTGCGTGTGTGTATGGAAATGAATGCAGAATTAAAGTATATATATATATATAAATATCAGATATTTCTATTGTTCTGTACAATAATTGATGAATATGATGATACATAAGCTCTGCTTAAGAGGTTTGAATAAATTATTCTCGTTGAATTTATTCTCATCTGTTCTTGAGAAAACATACAGTAAGTGGTTATATCCCCCCCCCCCCCTTCCCCCATTTTTTTGCCCATTTTTGCAGCTTAACAGCCTATTTTCACTGTGTGCTTTATTAATTGTATGCTTTAACATTGTTCCATGGAAGAAACAACCATTAGGGTGAGTAAATAATGTCATTTCTTTATTTTAGGATGAACTATTTCTTAAATCCCCACAGGCCACGATTGACTGTGTATGATGCAGTAGAGATCACTGCGGGTTCTTCACCGTTCCTGTTTCTGAGGTGATGAACTCTGATAATAAACAGTCATCAACATTCACTCAGCCAGTGTTACTATGCTAAGTTAAGCACTTTATAACTTTAAATGCTTTGATATAGAAATTGCATATTTTGTTTAGGCTGTATTGTTTGCTTTTGAACTTATGAACCACACTGATACATACTAATTGCTTCACATGTTGGCGGTTTTTCGTTCTGAGCTGTGGTTGGCAGAGAGCTGAAATAACTCTCACATTCTACAACACACTTAAATTTCACACCTGACAACTCATTTACACTGAGATGAGAGATTATGTGTGTGTCAGTGTGTGTGTGTGTGAGAAAGAGAGAGGAGGAGAACACACACTTGCATGTACATATGCACTTTGGCAACAGCTGACTGACTGCACAGACACTGGAGTGAACATCAGACAGACAGACATGGGAGAGAAGTGAAGGATACTGAAGGAGGACAGACAAGCCAAGGACTGGAGGTAAAAAGCCTTGTTTTTGCAAAGCGTTTGCTCCTTTTTTTCTATTCAGTTTAACTTAAGTTTATTGGGTAATTGACGAATAACATGTTGATGGGTTTTCTTTCAACATCAAGATTTGAAGCTAAAATTGACATGAAAGTTTTTATTTTAGGTGCTGCAACTGGTCTTTTTTGATATTTTTTAAAAATGTAAGTAGGTACAATTAGTTCATTCTCAGTTAATATGAGCTCATAAAATATGCATGCATGATAATCATACAAAATAGTTTTAGATGTGTTTCACGTCAACTGCCCATACAGTGTAAAGAGTGTTGCACACACGCTGATTTATTGGAAAGTGAAAAAATAACTTTTTTGTGTTATTGTGTATATTTAGCTCACACAGAGCTTGATCAATAGATCAGTGTTGAAATGCTTTCATTATGTTTTTGTACTTTACTAACAATTGATTGTTACGCGCAATAACAAAAATGCTAGATTTTGGGGCTTTATGAGTTTATTTAAAGATGTGATTTAATTTTGATATGATGCTGTATATTTGTATACATGTGTTTTCCCCTATGCCATTCTTTCATATTAGAGATATGATTGTGATCTCATGTATGTAACGTACATTTAAAAAAAAAAAAAAAATTAACACTGCAGAAACACGAGTATAAACGACAGTTGAAAACACTCTATCCATCACGGGCAAAAATGAACCTGGACTTAAGGGAAATCCCTCTGATGTTTTAAATTTCTGGGCATTTTATTAAGTGACTGTTATCTAATAATGGATATATTTGACAATTTTATTCTGGCTTCTAATTATGGGTTTAGACTCCACAGTGATCATTTTAATTAGTTTATTTAATTTATTTGACACAATGGGCATTGTGTTAGAACATATTCTCTCATAAATAGAAAATATCACTCCACTTTGTGACTCTGTTGTATTTTGCACTGTGTGTGTGTGTGTGTGTGTGTGTGTGTGTGTGTGTGTGTGTGTGTGTGTGTGTGTGTGTGTGTGTGTGTGTGTGTGTGTGTGTGTTGAAGCATGTGTAAGATGACCTACCAGCTCTTGTTTATTTGGAGTTCGCTCGGCTGGTGCATGGAATCCAGGGTGGGGGAGACTTCTATTTCTGATCCCAGATTCCAGTAGCAACACACACACACACACAGACACGCCTTTACAGTAAGCTTACACATGCATGTATTAATACATACTGATGCAGTTATGTCCATTCATTATTTTAGCATTCTTTAATTTGGCTATAGTTCATGTGATTTTGTGAGCCTTATCTTTAGTATAAAGATTTCTGTCAGTCTTAATCATATTAAATTCACAGCACATTTCAGAGATGTTTATCATCACAACTGACTATATCCAGTTGCAGTCTCTCGCATGCAGCGAGTCCCAGGAGTGATTCACATGGACAGTTGCATGCTCTGGATAACGGCCAGAAACTCTCCCACAACCTATTTTTATCAGATAGACTTTGCAAATGTATGCATTGGGAACACTTTACAATAAGGGCTCATTTGTACCTCACATTAACTAACAGCACGCAGTTCATTTTTTACAGCATTTATTCATCTTTATTAATGCCATAAAAATACAAATTAATTCAATTCAATGGAAATTGAATTGAATTTCTATTTAATTGAATAAAATTGACCAACTGTAGTTCACAGTGCATTAAGTAATGTTAACAGATACATTACTGTAGAAGTATTGTTCATAATTAGTTCATGTTTAATTTTAACAAATTAAACCTTATTGTAAAGTTTCACCCATGCATTTAGGCACAAGTCATATTATGTGTCAATAGTTTAGCAGTGGCTCTCATACACTTATCATCACTTATCACTTACTTTTACCAGTGCATCATTTTTTATTTTAATCATCATCCAATCAAGTTGCAGTGATTTATTGAGAACCACTGCTCTACAGTTTTGTGTCAAGTGGGCCGCAGGACTTGTTGCTCTTGTCATGTGCTATTTTGCATCTTGTGACTGTGTGTTTTTGACCCCAAACCACAGCGGATGTAATTTTAGACTTTGTTACCTTGTGAAAAAGTTCTCTTAATTGTATTTAATATGCACTTGTAGTGTACGCTAAATCTTAAAAGTATATTTTTAAAAAGCTGTACTTGCAGATATGATATTAATGAAATAAAAGGCCATTTAAAGGGGGTACACTTTAATGATCTTTTGCCGTGCTTTAAAGGGATAGTTCACTTTGAAATTAATTTTTGGTATGTTTTAGCTTACCTCAAGGGCATCCAAGATGTAGGTGTCTTTGTTTCCGCAGTAGTTTCAATTTTGATATTTTTAGGTCAAACCGTTCTTGTCTGTCAGTCATATAATGCAGGTCTATGGTCACCACCTCAAAGAGCATGCACAGAGAAGTCCAAATTAAACATGATTTAATGACTCGTAAATGTAAGTACACATTGATGGCCTAAGACACGAAACGAGCGGTTTGTGTGAGAAAACGAACAGTATTTATATCGTTTTTACCTCTTGTAAACACAGCCACGTCCAAGTGATCTGAGGGCGCCGGCGCTTCGGTCTGCGCATTTACAATAATTAATTATTATTTACAATAGTAAATATTTTCAATAATTATTTTTGTGTACCATACATTTTTCAGTCGACAGTGCACTTTAACCACGTCAAAGAGAATAGAAATAATTATGAAATGACACATTTAAAGATAAATTTAAACTTTAATACATTTTCATTCATTTGCAAATTACATGCAATTTAATTTTTCGAAGACATTACATTCAGTTCATATATTAGACTGAAGTTACTCATCAACATGACTAAAATGTTGGCTGTTGTTATATTGTAAAAGGCAAAAGGAACAACCTGGCTGTACAAAGGTGACGTCTTTTTCTTTTTCAAGAGCGTCTGTACTTGTTAGTGGTGTTTGCAAGTCAAGCATTATTAACATTGCTCATGGTGTTCTGAACAAATCTCTAACACTTTTAAACTGCTGCATGTAACTCATTCTGCAATGTGTCAAAACAAGGAGATGTTCACATCCGATGAGACAACAGGCCCGGGGAATGCAAATGTGCAGAAGGTTCAAAAGCTTCAGAGACGCGGCCGTCTGTTTGCCATGAAGCCTCTCGGAGGATTGTGGAAACAAATGGGTAAACATACCCAGATGCCCCTGAATAAATGTCACCTGATGTGTCAAGGCGGGTTCTGATAGTGCAGGGGTAACAACAACAGCCTTGAGGCTGCTGCAACAAGCAGGAAACTGGACAAAGACAACTTTGGACTTCGATTGGTTTTATACTCCATAACATGAAGCATGCAGATTCTTCCTCACTTACACACATGCATGTAATCAGACTGTCTTTTGCAGCCAGCTGCGACCATGGCGGACCCTCCCGCAGGCCCACCTGAGGATCTCAACAAAATCAGCTTCTGGATGGTAAGAAAAAAGCTGTTCCAACACCTAGTGAGCTGCCTTGCTGTTTACTCCCTACATAGGTAGCTTCCTTCTAAGGCAGCACCATAGATCAAAAGTGGATTGCACTACATAGCATGTGCCACACAAACATAGCGCTTTTCATGGGAGACTCAATTCACATAGATTCAAATTGGCATCTATCATTCAATAAACAACCTGTAACATCAATGGAGCCTTTCTAATGCAGAAAAGGTTCTTAATAGTGGAAAAAGGTTCTTCAGATTATTTAAATATTCTTCCTAGTAAAAAAAAAAAGAAAGTTATTATAAGAACTGATTACTGAAAGGTTCTTTGGGGGAAACAAAAATGATTCTTCTGTGGCATCACTGTGAAAACCCACATGTGGAACCTTTATTTTAAAGGGGTCATGAACTGGCTTTTTAAATTGTTTTATATTGTTGTCTGAGGTCAACTTATGACGTTCGCTTGTTTTTTACATTCAAAAACATCAAAATGAATAAGTAATAGGCTGTTTTCTACCCTAGTTTTGAGCCTAGCTCAAAAACACTCGGTTTTTATGGGCGTCTCTCGCATTGAAGACTTGGAAGTAAACGCCCACTGCTGTGAGTGGATAACAGTTTTGCATATTATAATGAGTTTCGTGTAATGCGCGAATCGGTGGGCGGGGCTAAACCGTCCGTGTTGAAGTAGGCGTTGATCTTCTTCTGCGGGGGTGGTGTTTTATCCTCTTTGTCGTCATAGTTCCCCACTTTGAAAAACGAGTCGTTTGCTGAACCTGGTGTCAATAAAAGCTTTTATTGGACTAAAAAGGATGTTTTCAGTTCTGAAACTTACAGGATATTCTTATAATATGATGACCTCTTAGATGTCAAAAGCTCAAGGAAAATTTGATTTCTCAGTTCATCACCCCTTTAAGAAGTGTGGCACACGAATATATGACAATTTAACTATTGAGCATTAATTCAATATATTCTCTCTAAATCATATTTTTTATCTTTTACATTTTCCTTTCTAAAAAAAAGCCTATTGCTTATATATTGTCCTCTTGGATAGTATGTAGATGTGCTAACTTTGCACGTATTGTGTTCCCAATCCCCCATGTGGGAAATTATATATTATTATCTTTGTCATATAATTTGCACAATTATTTTTGGGAAACATGGCAAAAATCACTCTTTAACATATCTAAATTTGGTTAGTCCAATCAAGATCATTTGCTTTAATCTGGAGATGCTGTCATCATCTACCCACCATTATTTTGTAAACGTTGCTCTTTTACATACTAGGGTTATTATAGTTAGATAATTTATAAAAACATATTCATTAATTGAGTATGAGTTTTCCTGTTCAGTGTTGATGACTTAATGTTCAACAACCTCTGTTGGCACATGTTAAAAAAATCACACGAGGGAGTTTTACCGATGCATTTTATGTCACAGAATAAAATGTGAAAATATCTTGGGCTTATGTTCACCACAGACCTTATTTCGGGTATTTAACCAAAAAAACATTCAAAAGCCCCATTGACTTTAGGACAATGGAAGTGCTAAAATGCTAACTTGTTTCTGGGTTTTGGCCTACAAAAATACGCCATCCATTTCCTTCTGTTCTTGTCTCAAGCCAGGAAATTTCGTGCGGACAGTGCGGAGGACATCAGAGTCGCACCAAGCGTGTAATGACATCATAGCATGTATGAAGGACCGGGCTCGTGTGGAGCGACAGTACGCCCGTCAGCTGACTGAGTGGAGCAGCAAGTGGAAATCAATCACTGACACTCGTGAGTCAAAAACTGTCAATAAGTGATCCGTTTAAAATTCTGAGTAGCTCCGCCCACAGTCAAATCTCATTGGTCCGAAATTGGTCCACTATTTTCAGAAGCGTCACACCCACTGAAACTGGCGTAGGTGTTATTGAATCTTTGCTCATTTTTGAGTTTTTGTATTTGATGTTTTTGTCAGTTATTGTACAGTAGTATCATTTGCTTTAATCTGCAGATTCTGTCATCATCTACCCACCCTTATTCTGTTGCTCTTTTACATACCAGGGTTATTATAGTTAACTAAAACCATGAAAAAAAAACAAAAAAACATTTTCGTTACTTGAAATAAAACAGATTTTAACTTCATTTTAAAATAAAAATTAATAAAAGATGCATTTAAAAAATATTAAAACAGAAAAATATACAAATGAAAGCTAATTCAAAATATTAACAAAAGCTAACAGTATCTCAATGATATTAAAATAGCACTGTTACATAAAAACAAAAATCTGCTGGCTGTCAAGTTCAGTTGCAGTTTTGCTTAGTGTGATGTAAATGGATAAAAGTGTTTGCAACTGAGCTGATGTCTCTCTCTCTCTCTCTCTCTCTCTCTCTCGCTCTCTCTCTCTCTCTCTCTCTCTCTCTCTCTCTCTCTCTCTCTCTCTCTCTCTCTCAGGGCCGCTGTACGGGTCCCTCTTGCGAGCGTGGCAGTGCTTTTTCTCGTCCACCGAGCGTCTGTCTGCCCTTCACACGTCCATCTCCCAGTCTCTGGTTTCAGAAGACGGAGAGCGCATTCGCTCGTGGAAGAAAGAGACGTTCCCGCGGAAAATGTTCTGCGGCTTCAGGGAGTCACATGACCTTGGGACGGCTTTCTCACGTGCTCAGAAGCCCTGGGTGAAAAGATTAAAGAAGGTGATAGTAAGAAGGTTCCTGACGATGATATAATGGCCAACTATTTCAAATGAATAGGCGTTAACCAACTGAACCATTTGTTTTAAAATCCCACTCAGTATTTCAGTATATTAAAGCAAGATAGTGCAGGAAAAAAACAGGCTTACTTTGGAGATTTCAGGCTATTTTGCTTCATTAACTAGTGGAAAGAAAACATCCGAAATAAACATTTATTACACGTAGATCTATTAGCGTAGATTTCAATTACAATACATAACATTAAAGGCCATTATTCTGAGAGTTTTTTTCTCCACCTCAGTATCACTTATGTACACCAAATTTTACAGTTTTATTCCCATCTATACTCTGAAGGCTTTTACTGAGGAGTTTGTTCATACAGGTGAAACTCGAAAAATTCGAATATCGTGCAAAAAGTTCATTTATTCAGTAATTCAACTTAAAAGGTGAAACTAATATATAGACTCATTACATGCAAAGTGAGATATTTCAAGCCTTTATTTGTTATAATTTTGATGATTATGGCTTACAGCTTATGAAAACCTCTTCACAATATTCTAATTTTGAATTTGGGGTTTTCATAAACTGTAAGCCATAATCATCAAAATTATAACAAATAAAGGCTTGAAATATCTGACTTTGCATGTAATGAGTCTATATAATATATTAGTTTCACCTTTTAAGTTGAATTACTGAAATAAATGAACTTTTGCACGATATTCTAATTTTGCGAGTTTCACCTGTATATCATTTGGCTGATTTTATACATTTTATTCCTAAAAAAAAAAAAAAATTCTGTCTGTTGACTGTATATTTGGGGGTTTATGGAATGATAAAAATAGATATCCAAAATCCCTTCTGTAAAAACCTTTAACTCTAATATGCCAATAAAAGGAAACAAGAAATTTTCAGATTTCAGCTCTGGAAATGTATGTGCAAATTTTATTAGATAATGCCTCACAGCATATTTAAACAACATTTCAGGAAACTTGTAATTCAAAACAATTGTCTTATTGGACTGTGATTAATCAACTATTGGCAAATTGTGGTGATATCTATTAGTTCAAATTTGACCCTATTATTATCTGCATTTATTTCCTTTCATACAGTATTCAGCTTTTAGTGAGGGAAACAAATATTACTTGACGCTGGAAACGTCCCGGTTAGAGAGAGACGCATTTCCCAGTGCATTTAACAGCATAAGTTAGAGCTGAATATGACATGAAAAGCACTAGGTGATGCTAATAATAAGTTTTTGTGTATCCATTAGCTGGAAAAGGCTCGTGCGGCGTATCATAAGTCATGTCAGAGGGAGCAGATCGCTCAGGAAAAAGAGAATCAAGCCAAACACAACGCCAACCTGAGTGAGAGCAAACTGTCCAAGATTCAGCAGACGAGAGAGAAAGCCACACAGGAACGCAGCAAGGTCAATGAGCAATAAGACTTTCTACACAAATATATTATATTCATTATATATAATATATTACTGAATTATTTATGCATGTTTTTGCAGGCACGTGATCGTTATGAGAAGGTCCTAGAGGACGTCACCGGCTTTGCACCGCGATACATGGAGGAAATGGAGTCTGTGTTCGACCAATCACAGGAGGAGGAGAAGAAGAGGATCAGCTTCCTGAAACAGGCCTTCCTGTCCATTCACAGACACCTCGACATCACCAACAATGAGAGGTTTAAAATGGCAACACGCATTTGATTACAACATTACATTATCGTTTTTTTTTTTTTGCAGTGGATACATTAAAGTGATCCGTTCATTATGAAGGGAACAAAAACAAATAGTGTTGATTTCAGACCAGTTTCAATTGAAATTGAAATTTAACAAAAAATGATATGTGTAGACAGGGTTTGAAATTAACTTTTTCACTCACCGACCAATTTAGCTACTAAAGTTACCGGCCATTCAGAACTTCTACTAGCCAAAAGAAAAAAAAATCCAAATGAACTACGTCACATATATATATATATATATATATATATATATATATATATATTATATATTATAAAATCTGGATTTCATACATTAATTTCTTATTTGAACAAAATCCTGTCATCCAGCCATCTCCTCTCTTCCTCTTTTATCCTCATCCATTTCACCAGAAATGCGTTTTAGCTGGACAGATCAATACAGGACAAAGAACATAAAAAAAAATTGAGGTTTTCTGTCTTTTCTGTTCACCAAATGCTTTTTAATCTTCGCTATTGCTTCAATGCAAATGAACAAGCGCACCATTATTTGTTGCGTAGTGACGTGTGTGTTCAAGTAAGCCAGATATGAGCAGATTCTGCGCAATACGCTGGATTTAATATATCATGATGACTCACGAGTTGAGTATTTGCGGTAAATCTGCGCAGATTTGGCTCACACGAACTTCCCCAGCAAAGTGAGTAAACATAAAAAGTAACGCCAAATTGGCTCGTGATTTAACAACGTTACCCGTCATTTCAAACCCTGTGTGTACATATATATTTGCTTTCTGCACTTTATGTATTTATATGTATATATTATGGAGGCTTGTTTTCACCACGGAATAAAAAAAAGGGTAATTGAGAGTTTATATCTCTCAATTTGGACTTTATAATTTGCATTTGCAAACTTGGAAAAAAATCTGAATTACGAGATATAAACTCACAATTCTGTCTTTTTCCCTTGCAATTCCAAGTTCAGATATAAACTCTGAATTGCAAGATATAAACTTGTGAGATTAAAAAGTTATACATTTAATATATATACACTCACCTAAAGGATTATTAGGAACACCTGTTCTATTTCTCATTAATGCAATTATCTAATCAACCAATCACATGGCAGTTGCTAATGGTGTGGGGGTTGTTTTCTTGGCACACTTTAGGCCCCTTAGTGCCAATTGGGCATCGTTTAAATGCCACGGCCTACCTGAGCATTGTTTCTGACCATGTCCATCCCTTTATGGCCACCATGTACTCATCCTCAATAACAATAGCAGGATAATACACCATGTCACAAAGCACAAATCATTTCAAATTGGTTTCTTAAACATGACAATGAGTTCACTGTACTAAAATGGCCCCCACAGTCACCAGATCTCAACCCAATAGAGCATCTTTGGGATGTGGTGGAACGGGAGCTTCGTGCCCTGGATGTGCATCCCACAAATCTCCATCAACTGCAAGATGCTATCCTATCAATATGGGCCAACATTTCTAAAGAATGCTTTCAGCACCTTGTTGAATCAATGCCACGTAGAATTGTGGCAGTTCTGAAGGCGAAAGGGGGTCAAGCACAGTATTAGTATGGTGTTCCTAATAATCCTTTAGGTGAGTGTATATATATATATTCATAGACCGCTATTAACCCTTTCTCAGACGAGCAGATGCGATGAGACCTGTTTTCCTGTTTGTTCATGTGACGTTCACCATAAAGCCTATTAGCTGCAGTGATGTTCATTATCCTGTCGAAAAGCCTGAGGGTCTTTATACGTGTATATGGGTGTGTTTCAGTATAAAAGCAGTGTACGGTGAACTACATCACACACTCATGTCCATCAGTGAACCTGATGATCTCCGCTGGTGGAAGAACAACCATGGGCCGGGCATGCCAACCGACTGGCCCAAAATAGAGGTGTGTGTCATCATATGCATTCAGATATTATGAGGGAAACTATCCTATATTTATTTTTGTGTCAAAAACTGTTGTAATTTAGTGTTTCACGACTTGACTATTCACAAAACAAGTTTTAAAATGACTACAGGACCCGTTTGAGTCTTCTTTCTTTCTGTGTTTTTGTCCTGTAATCTCGTCTCTGCGTGTTTTTGGTCCAGGACTGGAATCCTCCGATTAAAAAACATAAACCGGGAAAGAAACCAAAAGCACACAGAGGACCTGAGGAGAAAGCGTAAGCTCACCACACACACACACACACACACACACAATTACAATTGTGTCAATTTTCAACTATGATGTATTTAAGGCTAGACACTACAAGGCAAAACCATTGTTTTTTTTATTAATCTCCACTTCAGTATCACTTTCATCCACTAAACTTTACGGTTTCATTCCTATCTATATTCTGAGGGGTTTGTTCATATCCAATTTGCCTGATTTAATACATTTTATCCCTAAAACATGGTGAATTTTCTGTTGACAATATTTTCTGATTTATGATAAAAAGATGTAAAAAAAAAAAAAAACGTTAGCTCTAATATGTCAACAAAATGAAGCAACCTGGCTTTAACAGTGTTCACATTTGTGTTCTGGAACTGTATGCAAATTAGGGCATATTTAATTACATAATGCCTCATTTCAATATTTCAATATATTTCAGAAAACTTGTAATAAATTACAATAGTCTTGATGTGATTAATCAACCAGGGAAATTATGGTGATATTTATTAGTCTACATTTTGACCCTATTCATCTGTAGTGTCTTGCCTTAACTGAGAATTGTTGCGCTCAACGTGCTCTATTATAATGTCAAAGGTAATATTAATTAATTCAAGTTAATTAGAAAATGAATCATATTACGAAATGAAATGTGTAAGTATTGAGCAGCGAGTCTCTTTGGGTTTCCGTCTGTCAGCGGTTCAAATCCTTCTTGGCTGAACTGATTCGGTTGGATGAGGAATGATTGTGAAGTGCAGTCATAAAGGTGAAGTGTGTCATTTGCAGAAATGTGCAGAATACTGTGTGCAAAACCATAATGCGCTCAGCTTGACCTTCATTTCCACTGTGATGAATGAACTGGAGCTGATTTCATCTGATCAGCCGTCAAGAGTGAAGAAATGTTTGTTTTTTTACACAAAATGCATTAAAAATGCAGATTTGTGTTTCTAGCATGACTGGGCTGGCAGTCACTGAATTAAACATGAGGTCATGTGACAATAATGTTGCATACTACTTTTTAAAATGCTTATTGTTGCACAATGCATACCTAAAAATAGCTTGTAGTGCATGCTGTAAACATTGCAATCTTTTACTTTCATTTTTCTTTGATTTTGATGTTCAAAAATAATGATGCATTGAATAGAATTGAAAAATTAACGTGTTTTTTTTCTTAGTCAAAATATGATTGACGATCACTGAATCGACCTAAATACACACTTTTATACCAACAAAACTCATTTTTATGGGTTAAATCAGGTAGAGATAGCTTTTTAAGGTAACATTATCTTTGGTTTCAAATCTCTATAGTTTAGTTTGTATTTTGTATCAGATCATTGATCATTATCAGTGCCCCTTATTATGCTATTTTATAGGTTCCTAATGTTGCTTTGGAGTCTCCCACAATAGGTTTACATGCATCCAAGGTCAAAAAAAGCTTTTCATTTTCTGCGGATACCTATTCTACATTGCAGCATCAGCTCTTTTCTCAAAGAGTCTGAAACCGGTTCGTTTGAAGGTTCAGTCTCTCTAAAGTGTATTTGCATTGCCGAAAACAGCGTCTTCTCAACAACACCACGAACCAAACGTCACAGCTACAGCTACAGCGTTTGAGGGCGGGCCAAAGTAAATGTAGTTCACAGGCAACCAATTATGCAGATTTGTTAAATCTTTAAAACTTTGCAGGCCCTTTACATTCACAAACTGCTATGTTACACACCGCATGAAAGGTTATGTTGGAAAAAAGCATAAAAGAGGCAGCCAGCCAGGTATTGCAACATGACTTTTCCTCCAAGATCTTGTGTGTGTTCCGCTCCTTCATGAGTTTTGTAGTCCCTTCCTCAGAGACGCATCTATAAAACATGCTGCTGCCACTTCCATGTTTCACTGTAGGGACGCTGTGTGTGTTCATTGTGATATACTGACAATCTTTAGCACTTAAGCATGAAGGCCCAAAAGTTGGTTTTGTCATCTTCCTCCAGTGTGCTTTTGGCTGAGCTCCAGTTGAGATGTTTTTATTGTTGTGAACTGTTGTCTGGTGTGTTTTATTCTGCCATGACGACTGTAACTCCTTTAGGCATGAGTCTCTTTCGTCTCTTTCTCGTATGCGGACACTGTGTTTGGAGGGCAGCCAGTCCTGGGCAGATTCACACTTGTGAATGTCACCTTTTTAATGATGGTGTTCGCTGTGCTTTAAGGCATATTCAATGTTAATGGCTGCAAGTTGTTTAGTGGGTTGAATAAACGTTTTTGGGGAAGAATGAATCAGTGCCGGCGAGGTTTGTTTTAGTGTTATGCAGGGTGGGAAATTAGCACCAGCCACCAGCCAATGGCTGGTACTTTTTCAAAGTGGCAGGTGACTTTGCCTTGTATACCTGCCACAGTGGCGGCTAGATTGTAAAACATTTTTATTGGTTACTAAAAACATTCCTTGTAACGGATTGGACAGCTTTTGTCAAAGAATGCTGTTGCTAAGTAACAATAATGCACTTTTGTCGAGTAACTAATTTGATTGGTTTTCAGCGCTGTACATCACGAACACGGCGCTGAACGGACCGTGACACATATAGCTGAGCTGAGGTACAGACGAAAGGAAAATAAAAACAATTTGGCGACATATACCCGGCCCGCCGCGGAGTCAGCAGTAGCTATGAATGTACAAACTGAAAGGGTGGCTGGTGGGCAAAAAAGTTCATTTCCCACCCTGGTGTTATGTTTCGAGGCATATAGTAGATTCATGCATTTGAATTGCATATAACATTCCCATCTATTACACTGTATAATATAATAGCAGTATATAATATGATATACACACTATATAGCTACCTTCTGTTTGAAAATGAATTTTTATTGATTACTTTTTTTTGTTGAATTTATAAATGCTAGGTCTGTGTGTCTTTTAATCTTTGTAAAGCACTTTGGTCAACCTTGGTTGTGTCGTAAATGTGCTCTATAAATAAATGATTGATTGATTGATTGATTGATTGATTGATAGCATAATAGTAAAATATACGGTTTGGACGCCTCAGGAGTTGACGTGAAATTGAAAGTGCTGAGTTTCTCTGTCATCTTCTCCCGCAGGGTCATGATCGGAGGAGTGCGTGTGCGAGCGCTGTACAACTACACCGGAGAGGAAGAAGATGAACTGTCCTTCAGAGCAGGTGACCCTTGACCCTTGTGAAGTTACACTGAATCTCACTGAGGTGCTGACGGCTGTCGCTCTGTCTCACAGGTGAAGAGTTCCTCAAGATTGAGGAAGAGGATGATCAGGGCTGGTGCTGGGGGGTGAAGGAGGGCGGAGTCCAAGGCTTTTACCCAGCCAATTACGTGTTACCTGTGAAAGGACATCAGGAATCATAGATGAGGCACAACCATTCATATTTACAGTTATGGAAAACATTTATACGGTGCCCATCAAAAAATATGTAAATGTCTGAATGTCATTGCATTTTCTTTTAGACTTTTTCAACACTATATCTGTTGTTTTGTCATTTAACCCTTAAATGCATGAATGTTTTGCCAGTCATTACATATTCGGGTCTTTAGCGACCCGGATCTATATCTGACACGGATGGATCTCTGTCGATAAAACTCTCCTGATATTAGAGTAACACTTACAGAAGCATATTTTGTTATCTTTTGGAGCTTGGAAGGGGTTCAGTTTGAGCAGATATTTTACCATCATCACTGTCCTCATCAGAGCTCATTTCCCAGTACATTCAGCATCTGGCTCATATTCGCCAGCCCAGCCATAATCTCAAAACCATTGTTTTCATCTTCAAAACCAATATTTTGACCGCTGACAGCTCCTTTACTAGATCCACCATCATCAAGTGACAGTGACAGTAATATTTGATTGCGTCAGTACTCGAGTCACTGAGCCATTTCAAGTTTTCCTGATTATTCTTCCTATTCTTTTGTTTTCTGCCTGCGGCAACTATGAGTGAAACATCACGCCATCATTGTGGATCAGACATCGCCACCATGTGGAATAATGGTGAATTGCACTTATTCAGTCATCAAAGATTCAATTATTGTTGTGCAAAAAAAATATACTTAGATTGTTACACACCTCGGGTCGTTAGCGACCACATACAATTTTTTTTTACAAACAATGAATGGGAAAACACGCATCATTTTATGGGTTTTTTTCTTGTTATATTGTTTATGATGAATTGATTGAGGAATACTAAGAATGTTGATGTCTAACTTTAAAAAAACGAATGAGGTATGTGTTTAAGGGTTAAAACTATCTTAAAGTCTTTCTGTGATTTTTCTTTTTTTCTTTTTTTCAAGTGCATTTGCGTTTTATTTCTGTAAATTAACTTCTACTTAGTTTGCAGTGCTACTTAGTAACAGTGACATTCAGATATTTCCACCGTATGAATGGAAAGAATTAAGTTAACAAGTGTGTTCATTGGAAAACAACCTACAACTACAACCAGTGTTTCTAGTACAGACCAAAATGAAAATAAAATATTAATTCTGTTTCATCAATGGAACTTTTACCTCTTTATTTAATAATATGGGATGTCATTAATTTTAATTAACACATTTTTGCTTTTGGAAAACCTCCAAGAGAGCCAGAGACCTGCAGATGATTCAAGCAGAGTCAAGAAACGGCCTCTTTGTAATTTATATATTGCTTAATGAGGGGTTGTACAAAAACCAGTAGGAGCTTGTTAGAAAGATTACCGTGCACTGGAGAAAAGCCTCCATTATCGTCAGAGCCAAATCCATATTATATTTCACCTACAGGCATTCACACCTGAAAAAGTGGAAGGAATAAAACTAACATTTCTGTGCATTGAACACTTGACTATCAGCTCCGGCTCTGTCACGCACCCAGGACCGAACGAGCCAAGATGGGATTTTAACAGGTATCTGGTTAAACGTCAAGGAACAGGTGCGTAACTATAGCAACCAGTCAATAAATCCGGAATGACAGGGACCTCTGGTGGTCGATCTGAAATCACATCTCCATCTGTTTTAAGGTTGTTTTTACAGTCAAGGCAGAAGTTAAGCCTCAAAGCTTGTCTATTTTACTCTGGATGTTATTTTGTGCATATGAAATATTATAAATGCAGTTTAATTACCATTTAATTTTAGGGATTTTTTTACGTTGTTGAAAGAAGTCTCTTCTGCTCACCAAGGCTGTAATTATTAGATACAAAATACAGTAAAAATGTGAAATAATATTATATTACCATTTAAAAAATGAGATAAAAATAATTTAAAATAACTGTTTTCTATTTGAATATATGGTAAAATGTAATTTATAGTAAAATGTAATTTATTCCTGTGATCAAAGCTGTATTTTCAGCATCATTACTCCAGTCTTCAGTGTCACATGATCCTTCAGAAATCATTCTGATATGATGATTTAATGTTCAAGAAACATTTCATTATTATCAATGTTGAAAACACTTGCTTAATATTTTGTGGAAATCTTTTATAACATTATAAATGTATTTACTGTCACTTTAATGCATCCTTGCTGAATAAAAGTATTGAATTCTTTCAACAACAAAAACAATTACTGACCCCAAAGTCTGTTAATTGAAAATGTTAATTCATAAACGCACCAATTTATGCCTGCTTTTTCTTAGAAAATAAATAAATAAATAGTCGAATTAAATCTTTAGTTCATATATCATATATTAGTCTCTCGTGTAACAAGTTGGAGCCACTTTTTAATTTATTCAGGCCCAGAACTGTTCACAAACACTCACGTACTTCTGTGGATCATGTGTCTGGCCTTTACCACAGCCTAACACTAGTAATGGCAAAGTTTCCAGTTAGTAAACCATGAAACACCAAACCCTTGTAACGTACGGTGTTCGTCTGGATGCAAGCATTAAAATCTATAGCTAAATCCATTACATTACAATTAATAATTATTTCACAGTTACGGTCATGCATTTAAATTTCTTTCAAACCAGCACATTTAGATATATTATTTTCAGCTATTTTATTCTTGTGTACTATTTATTAGGATATAGCAACTGAACTGGGACGCCGCGATATCATTTCACAACAATAATATCTTAAAGGTTCGTGTTAATTAAAGATGTAAAACAAGAAGTTGTTGAGATTATAATGGTTAATAATATCAATATCATGCATATAAAGTGTCCAGTCCATATGTAGCAGGCGATAGCGTCAGGATTAGTAACAGAAGCACATAGCGTTTCAGTGAGGCAGATACAGAGAACTCATTCACACACAAGCACAGTCCTCCACATACACACACACACACACACACATGCATACATGAAACCCTTTAGTGGGAGGAAACACACAATAATATATGCCACAAGATGTTGACGCACATATGCACTGGAAGAAAAATGAAAGACTGAGGATCATATGACATTGTGAGGGCAGAAAGCAGCGCACGACAGCTGCGTTAAAGACATCAGCCAAACTGATGACACAGCTCCAGTTTCAGCTTAAACCAGAGCGAGTGATATAGACGCCGCAAACCGGGGGAGTTGTTTATTGTTTGTTTGTTTATATTTGTGTGTGCGTGCGTCTGTGCGTGTTGTACGGAACGAAGTGAGGTGAGGGAAGGCAGAATATCCACTGCACCACTGTGTGACTGGATTCTTAATGGGAGGGGGGATGGAGAGAGAGGGAGAGAGAGAGAGAGGTAGATGGCTTATCATTAAGTCATAATACATACTGGAGGACACAAGTGTGTGGGACGCAGACAGAGTTCAACAGAACCACAGGAGAGCTCAAACAGGGCCGCTAATGTGAACTAACTACCTCAAGCATGTTCAACATGGAGGCCGAGCACCATTACCATTACGCCCGCTAGATCTGGTCAAGACGCCCTGCTTATTCATTTATTCCTTTACTGGGAGAATCAGCTTTGCTAGCGGTCATCAGCATTTTCCAGGAGCTGCAAAAATACCCTAATACAAATGCAACTTTTTTTGGTCACACTTTAGGGTCCAATCCTCACTAAATAATTAACTACGACTTTTGCCTCAGTAAACTTCTAATCACTGCGTATTAATAGTTAGTAAGGTGGTTGTTAAGTTTACGTATTGGATTAAGAGATGTAGAATATGGTCATGCAGAATAAGGCATTAATATGTGCTAATAAACAGCCAATATCCTAGTATGCAATAAGTTAGAAATTGCATGGTGAGCAATTATGAGATAAAATTGCCTCTGAAACTGAGTTTGCATACATAGACATCAGCGTAAATGTGTGTTTTAGGCCCGCCTGTGAATTCATCTGTTATATTTTAGAAATAACTCGAACAAATATTGTGCTCTTAAAAATGAAGGTTCTTTATTGGCATTGATGGTTCCGCTGGGAACCTTTAACATCCACTGAGTCTTTCCACTGCACTAAAACAAAAAAGAAAATATGTTTTTATGTCTATCCACAGGCAGGACCTTCATGTTCCAAAGCTGAAACTAGACGAACTTGAACGTCTTATTGCTTCATGGTTATCATCTCCTGAAAACATTTAGTGTGAGTTATCTGTTATATCAACCCTCAACAATGGTGACATTTAACAAATATACATTTCGTTTATATACACCAAGTATAATTTCCATTTCATGCCATAACGCTGTGACTGTATACTTTAATAATGCACAAGAAAGAAAGAAAGAAAAACATTTTGTGAACAAAATAATCATTCTGTGAATATGATGATTAATTCACCCGCATACACGAAACTAATTTAGTCCATTAAATAGCCAGGTCACCAGCAACGTCAAGGTCATGGGTTCGAGTCGCAGGAAATGCATGAAAAATACCTTGTAATGCAATGTAAGTGGCTCTGGATAAAAGCATCTGCCAAATGCATATATGTAATGTAAAATGCAGTGTTCTGATAGGGTTGCAGACAGCAATGTAAAAGCACTTCTAACTGCGAAAGTAACTATATAATCATGCATATGAAGAGAAAACACTTGTCATGCATCCAATCAAACTCTATTTTGGTGCAGAGTTGCACTCGATGTCAAAGTTTTGTGACACCTTCATCCTCAAAAACATGCACAAAACTACACAAGGTACAAGAAAATAGGACCCAGATGACATTAAATAATTAACTTGCTGTGAGAAAAAAAAAAAAAAATCCAAAAGACATTTTTACACCAGTTTAGTATAGTCAGTTTTCCTATCTGTTTAGTCATTATCATGTTAAGGATTTTGCATATTTGGGGCTTATTAACACATTTCAATGTTTTATTTCCTTTTGTAAGATACATTTTTGCAGGGTGAACTCTGAAGCAAAAGCAGCTCAGAACCAAAACAGTGTTTCCATTTGAAATGTCTGTTTATAGTTGTAGTAGCAGGCTAGGCATGATCCCAATCTCAGTCCCTGTCCCTGCAGATGAAACAGTGTGTATGCATGGATGTATGGAAACAGGCTAGAGCAGGTGTGTTTTGTGCATGTCTCAGTGGTCGCTGTATTCAGGACCGTGGCTACGGACTTTGCGTAAGATGTTGCGCTGGGTGCAGCATCAGTCCTGCGTGCGGCCACGACGCGCGCGAGCTGCCTGCATACACTTACAAAAATGCGCCAGTAGGTTTGTACGCCTCGTACCCCGGATAATCAAATTACATTCGATTTTTACACTTTACAGCGAGCGATTGCGTCGTTTTTTTCTCTCTCCCAGCGGTGGTATGATCTGTTAACTATATATTCACCGTGTCCGCGCGCACTGACGCGCTCCGGATCTGTGAGAGACACCGAATCAACGGGAGGAAAATCATTAGAAGAAGATTCGTCGAGTCGGCGCGAGGAGAAAGGAAAAGGTACAATGTGCATTTGATCAGATGAATGATCTCAAATGCTGTGGAACTGATCGATAGGTTTGGTTATCATTCATGCTGTGGGATTGACGGGAATTGGTTTGATTTAGGTTTCCTCATGTCCAAGATGATTCATTAGAAGAGGATCCGGAGGATGTGATGGATGCATGAGAGGAGAACGGTGAGATCTTTCATTCAGCATTCGTTTAATTTATTTATTTATTTAGCTAGTCAGTTTATTTACTTAAATATTTATTCATAGCAGTGAATCTGGCCGTTGGAATTGTGATGATTTCGCAGTTGTGTTAATGATGGCTTGGCTTGATTTGCATTTTTCTTTCTCATTATCCGTGAATTACACAGATACCCGTGTGCCATTTTGTTGCGCGTCTTCGAGGGAGCGCGCGCGCGCGTGTCGGGGCCTCACTTGTGTATTTCACGCGCGTACGGCGGTCTCCGTTAAGACGCCGCAGTCACTAACGCATTCAGATGCACCGATTTACTCTCACATAAGAGCATCAGACCCACTGCAGTCTCTGTCATGATGGAGAGCACTGCATCTGATGCCTTATGAAGGTTAATTAATAATCAATATAATGGCTTATGAAATAGATGTTTAATCCATGCATTCGACTCGTTTTTTGGCCTGTGGCTGGTTTTAACGAAGCCGTAGTGCAAACAGAGCGCCGCCACCCAACCGGATTCCGACATCCAGCATCTGCAAATCAATTTAGCGTTGTCATGGTTACAGTGAAGCTGCACCACCGCACCTGTGACACACACACACACACACACACACACACACACACACACACACACACACACACACACACACACACACACACACACACACACACACACACACACACACACACACACACACACACACACACACACACACACACACACAGTAAAGATGCGCCTGTGGGTGATGATGGACAAAGATGTTAGAGCCATATTAGAACAAAACGTTGTATTAAAATTGTATTTTGCAAGACTTTCTTTGGATTCATTTGAACAATTTCTGATGTAAGACAGTGTGTGTGTTTGCATGCACAATCTTACTTTATAATTAATAAACGTGCTCTGTTGTCAATTAAAGGTCGTAAACTTTTGAAACAAACCCGACTGGCATTAGTTTCATTACCTCCGCTTTGCTCTGCATGTACTCTAAATACGGCGCTTTGGCGGCTTCTTCACTGTGCGCATGTGTTCTGCGCATGCCTGCTTTGATGTCAAAATGGATAAAAAAAAGTGATAATTTGAAATGTAACGCAAACATGTTTTTCTTGTGCATTGGGTTTGTAGGATGATTTTTGATCGTTTTTAATGAGTGCATGATCTTACACTGATTATGTCTCTAATAAATGTGTGAGTTCATGTAAGCTCCTTAAAACCTGTTGTTTTATTAGGTAAATGTCACAAATAGTTTAAAGTGAAAAAGAAAAAGATCGTAACACCTGCATTTTTGGCCATATTACCTCAATTCCACTTTGCATGTAAATCTTTTCTGGTGTCCAAATCTTTTCTTTCTTTTTCTGTGTCTATTGGTTTCCATTTTGATGTTAGTAATTTCACATAAACATGGTGGTGTCGAGCTCGGACTTTTGGTTTAGAGTTCATTTCTGGCCCATCTTACACCTTAAAGCTAAAAGACTTAAAGACTGGTCTGGTTTATGATCTTTTTTTTTTATAGAATCAAATTTAAAAAGTGAGTACAATTCAGAAAAAACAACATTTGTTTAAATATAGGCAGCATTTACTAACATTCTTGCAGTCTGTTTTTTTCCCCCCACCATTCTGCCAAAAGTTTTAATTGTAAAGATGTTTATATAAACAAATTCTGCTGCTATTGCATCACTGTCATCCAACATTCGTCATTATTCTCTATTTATTCCTTGTAAACATCAGTGTTCAGACATGAGTTGTTTACCTCTTGCTCGTATGTACAATGGTTGCACACACACATTTCTTTGTACAGTTTGTAATAAATGTCTGTTTTCATTTATATAAGTAACAATGTGAATATTAATTATTTCTCATTATTCTACTTTTTATGTTTACAGAACCACACATCTATGCACATTAATAAAGAATACTAATTTTCAAATATAATTTTAGAGCTAGACATTGTTCTGACCGCACAAACCTGTTGCCTTCAACCAGTCAAATTAAATATTAAACCTCAAATTTTTTTCAGTCAAGGCCAGACCAATCCAAGTCTGGAAGGTTGAAAAAGAAAGACTGTGTTATTGGCTACAGCTGTGGCTGCTCAATGTTTATAAGTAATAAAAGAAAAAGTGAAAATAAATTGAAATTACAATTCTGCTTTGACTGGGCTAGAGGTCACAGCATTTAGTTGCACAGGTCACAGTTTTTAGTTGCTGATGTACTTACCCTCACACCCTTAGCTATATGAAATACGATAAGCTGTACATATATGCAGTGTTTGACCTCCCTCGTCCTCTCTCTCTCTCTCTCTCGCGCGTTCCCCGTCCCGTGTTTTTTCTTCCAGTAAGCAAGGCCAATGCTGACTGTGATGATTGTGATGGCAAGCAGAAGACTCCCGTAGCAGCATCCAGTGCTGTTGACAACTGTGTGGATTACACTTTGATGCCACAAGATACCTGATTCCACAAGTTAATCGTAAAAAAAGTTAATTCTCTTTCTTGTTTTGTGGATGTTGTCATTCAAAATACACTTCCATATTTATTATTTTTCATAAAATTAACATTTAAGAAGTTTTGAGGGTTTTTGGTGCTCACGATTTGCCTTGTTTTGTTTAGGAAAGGGGCAGGACATGATTCAGTTGCCATGCAGGCTGCTATCGTAACAGGCCTTTTCAGCCCCTCCCCCCTTATCTGGTTGGTCCAACTGTTGTTGTGGCCACACCTCCTTGGACCTCGCTTGGCCGAAGCCAGTCCCGCCTGCCCCAATCCCTGTAGCTGTTCCAATCAAGCCAGTCGAGTGATCTGTACCAGAAAAGGCTTAAATGAAGTTCCACAGAGTATCTCGTCCAATACGCGATACCTTAACCTCCAGGAGAACTCCATACAGGTAACTTCCTTGATACCCTAAATATACGTTTTCTTCATGAAAACCGCATGCCGAAATTAGCTACAAATGAAAATGATGGATTTCTCGCAATGACTTGCAGAGCCTTAGTGTTCAACATGCTTGGTTATTCTTGATTTACAAGCTCTGTTAGTTAGACCTTTCAATGCTACAACCATCAGGCATTGTAGATCAGTCATCTCCAATCACAGAGTGACAGATGGTCACGCATACGCAAATACTGAAATAGAGCAAAATAACAAAGATGCGACATTCGTGGGTTCTGCAGAACAGGCTAAACCTTAACAAATAGATTCAGAAGATGCAGTAACCCCGTTCCAGAATGTGTCAGCTGTTATAGCTAACTATATTCTCTTCCTCTCTTCTTCTTCTTCTGCAGTTGATCAGGTCAGATACCTTCAAGCACCTAAATCATCTGGAAATTTTACAGTTGTCTAAGAACCAGATTCGTCAGATAGAAGTGGGGGCGTTCAATGGCCTTCCCAATCTCATCACCCTGGAGCTTTTTGACAACAGACTCCCACTGGTACCATCACAGGCATTTGAGTACCTGAGCAAGCTTCGTGAACTCTGGCTAAGGAACAACCCCATAGAGACACTCCCAGCGTACGCCTTCCACCGTGTGCCGTCACTGCGACGGTTAGACCTCGGTGAGTTGCGCAAGCTCAGTTTCATCTCGGAGGCCGCATTCGAAGGGTTGCTGAACCTACGTTTCCTGAATCTGGGCATGTGCGGGCTTAAGGACGTACCCAACTTGACGCCTCTCGTGCGGTTAGAGGAACTGGAGCTGTCAGGAAACCAGCTGGGCGTGGTGCGTCCTGGATCGTTCCAAGGCCTGGTGTCTCTACGCAAACTGTGGCTCATGCACTCTCGGATCTCTGTCATTGAGAGGAATGCCTTTGATGACCTCAAGAACCTGGAGGAGCTCAATCTGTCGCATAACTCTCTGCATTCGTTGCCACATGATCTCTTCACTCCACTGCAGCAGTTAGAGCGTGTCCATCTGAACCACAACCCTTGGGTTTGCAACTGTGATGTTCTGTGGTTGAGCTGGTGGCTTAAAGAAACCGTACCTGATAACTCCACTTGTTGTGCACGATGCCATGCCCCACCAGGTACTAAGGGCAGGTACATTGGTGATCTTGACCAGAGAGACTTCACCTGCTATGCACCTGTGATTGTGGAGCCACCAACGGACCTGAACGTGACCGAGGGAATGGCAGCGGAGCTAAAATGCCGCAGCGGGACATCCATGACTTCCGTTAATTGGTTGACCCCCAATGGGACCTTGATGACCCATGGAGCGTACAAGGTCCGGATCTCTGTCCTGCATGATGGAACCTTGAATTTTACCAATGTGACCATGCAAGACACCGGACCCTACACCTGTATGGTCACCAACTCTGCTGGCAACACCACAGCAACTGCTGTGTTGAACGTCTCAGCTCCTGATCCAGGCAGTGGTTACAGCTACTTCACAACTGTTACTGTTGAAACCGTAGAGACGGGGCAAGAAGGGCATGAATCAGCTCGGCAGTTCGTCAACGAGACGATTATTAGCTTTCCAGGACCGCCAGCCGCATCTGCATCAGCAGGTCCCACTAGTTCGATGCTGTCCTCCTTGTCACCACGAACTACGCGTGCACCCGATCGCCCGTTCACCGTCTCCATCACAGACGTTGCCAACCTGTCGGGTCTTGAGGACGTAATGAAGACAACTAAGATCATCATAGGCTGCTTTGTGGCCATCACCTTCATGGCGGCCGTGATGCTGGTCGTCTTCTACAAGCTTCGCAAGCAGCACCAACTGCACAAACACCATGGCCCAGCGCGCACCGTTGAGATCATCAACGTCGAAGATGAGATTGGATCCGCAGGAGCTAGTGGCATCGCAGGAGGGAGCACTGTCCACACTGGAGCGGGAACTGGTGGAGGAAGCGGGCAGAGTCCAAGGATTCATGACCCTGAGATCATGACCCTGCCGAGCGTTGGGCAATCGGATCACCTGAACCACTACTACAAAGCGCACCACTTTAACAACAACGTGCTGGGCTTAAACATGGCCACTGGAATACTCAACAACAAACCCAATCTTTCCTCCCAAAATCAGGCTTCGACCATGAAAATAGGGACCGGTGACATCATCCCCGGCTCGACCTCACCTCCCCTGCCAATGCCCATCCCAATGGCGATGACTTTCCACGGAACTCTGAAAGGCCTTAGTCACGTTCCCAATATGCAGACTGAGCCGCTGTTGCTATCGAATGGCTCCAAGGAGAGCGTTCAGGAGACCCAGATCTGATTACTCACATACACATGCAGGAAGGGAAGTAGACTGGTTTTTACGCCAGTGTGACTGTCAAGCCTTTGACATTATGGAAGTCCATCCCTTTCCGACAGATTCTATGGAATATTCCGTTCAGTGAACAGAGAGACAGGTTTTTACTGAAGTGGACATGGCGCTATTGAGTACACATGTGCCAAAGCAAGCGTCTTTTTTGCAGTTCTTTTTGAGTTGTGTCCGCGTATAAAAAATATAGTCTATATTAAAGTAGTGTAATTACTTAAGTGTTGGTTTGCCACAGTCCAGCGACACAGAGTACACACACCCCGATGTACAGCAGCTAACAGACCTGTATAAAAGCATACACACATTTACACTCCCCGGAGGTTGACATCATTATTCATTGTACTCACCTCGGTAGGTAGTGTACCTGTGTGTGTGTGTGTAAGGGACAGTATTACCTGAGACTAATTCAGAAATAAAGACTTAAACTGCTGTGATCCAGAATACATGCTCATGTTCACTCTGCTTCATGATGACATTCTGAATCTAGCACAAGTGAGGATCAGTTCATAAGCTCAGAAATCTGAACTCTAAAAGACACCAGTTTCAGGGTGACACACATCATACCTAGAGAAGAGGGCAGAGAGAAGAAGCCTTTCCCTGTGAACAATAAGAGTTACTTGGCTGCTGTCCTCAGCAAAGGTACCATGGTACCTCCCAACAAGCCGCCATAGTGCAAACTCTCTGTGCATATCTACGTTTGAAGAGATCGTGAGTGTCATATGTTTGTCTTTTCTCCTGTCAGCGCTGAAATGAAGAGTAACAGCAGTGTGTAAGGGCTATTTCACTGGCATTGGGTGTTTTTGATGTGCGCAGAACGTATCTGGACTTAAAGCCAACATGAAACGCCATTTAACTTCTGTAGTATTTCTATGTGAAACATGGATGCAGGGCGGGACTTGACTTTATCCATCGGGAATTGATTGGATCGTGAAAAGTGGGTGTACCAGAATGGAGCCAGGAGGAATTTGTGATTGTAGCCGAAATGAAAGGTCGTTTCAGAGGCGGAGCGGGTTACAGTTTGATAAAAAAAAAAAAAATCGTTTCGTTTTTTTGGCTTGGCATAATGTGCACAGTTGAATCGTGCACAATAAGGCCAGGAATGTGTGTTAGGAAAGTAAATAGTGTCCATTTTGAGTTCATGTTGACTTTAAAATAAGCTGTATTAAAGCTTTGAAATATACTGGGATACGCAGCACAGGAGAATTTCATTGACTTGAAAATTTTAGATTTTTAACAGAGACAGAATGAAAGACATTGTGAAAATGTCCAGATTTTTCTGATGAAAGATTTTGCAATATGACATGTAATCTTATGTAAAGATTTTCAAGTATACTGTTTATAGACCAAATCAGTGGGTTTGGGTTCAAGGGGCTGGTTAAGGGTCAGGGTTCAGGGAATGGGAATACCGCTCTTTGGGCCACTTCAGATTAAACGTCAGCCATCCAGTTGGCGAAACTTTTCAGAGAGTATTTTCTTTGAAGAGATTTGTGGACTGACCAGTCCTTCGTGGGAGCCATACACGAACAACTGCTGACTACATAAAGCGATCTATTGATCAAGTTCCTCGTTCTTGAATGGCTTTGAAGTTGTATAATAACAATGTGCAATGTGCCATTAACTGGAGTAGAGTACACATGCGTGTATTATTGTAATTGCTGCATTAAACTTTATTCGGTTTTTAATTTCCAATTCATCATCTTTTTATCAAAATGTTGTCGTTAAAACTGAATCATCCTTTTGCAAATGGTGGGAACTTTCAATAATCAAGCTGGACTTCATTTGACCAACTGGGCAATCGTTTTCTCCATTGAATCTAGTTCGACATTGTTCGTTTTTGTTGAAGTGCTATACATAGCTCAGCAACCTGAGGACATTATATCCCTCTCAAATGTCTCCCTGCTATTCTTCATAATTGGAATTATAGGACAAACTATTTTTTTTTTTTCTGTTTCTTTTATTGCTTCCCCTCTTTCTCCCTACAGTATGAAAGCTGATTGTGTTTGAATATCCAGTGGAGTTGCTTAGCAACAACATCATTGCCGGGAAATGCTCTTAAAAGCTTATTGTAGCACCTGACCCTCGTCGGCTGATGCGGCACATAGGTAGAGCAGAACTACGTCAGTATCACATAAGCAAAAGGTTAGTTAACGTGAGGAACGTGTTCTCTGCCTCGCTTTGTGTCCTCGACGCCTGAAAACTGCACATTGAGCTAGGAAAGATATGAGATGATCTTATAAACACACATGCTGGCATGTCTGCATTGAACCCGGATCCAAAATTTGCATAACAGATTTGAACATTTTTGCCTGTTGAATGGTATTGATTTTGGTGGAACACATCTGTATAATTCCAAGCGCAATGATAAAGCAGTTACCACAATTAAACCTTGATTTGGCCAATTAGCCGTATTGGGTGAGAAAAATTCGAATTCTAGAGAGCATTTTTGGTGCAAGATGAGACATAGTCTGTCATAAAGTCTGTACATTTTAAATGCATATATATATATATCGGATCATTTTGGAGTTTTTTTTAAGAGTACACCAGCATATTGCTAACATACATCAACTACAAGTGTAGTAGTTGACACAGACAGGCGTTATAGCCAGCAAACCTCACCTTTAACCTTTCCATACCTCTATTTTATCATGTAAACTTGTGAAATGCAAAATGGCTAAACCGTGACCTGCCCCAGACAGTGTGTCAGAGTTCAGATGTGCGTTTCGTCCCGTAGCAGCTTGTTCTTCTCCTCTATGCATCCTCTCTGCGGTCAGAAAAATCACATTACCCTTACGGCTACTGAGAGACAATTCATCTAAACCTTTCCCCGTTTCAGAACGCTGCTCTAAGCTGATTTCACTGGCTGTGAGATGAAGACACCCATGTTGCAGTGTGTTTTAGGACAAGGCATGCAGGACGCTGTTTCTGAATCAGCACAGAAAGATTGTATTATGAAGCAGTTTCATCACTGTAGACTCTTGATGTGGTGGGTCTTTCTCTCTCCGTCTCTCTCTATCACAGTCTCACACCGACCATGTGTTCATATATTGCCATGTATATAATCTAAAGATGTAAATATTCTCTATTTTTTGACTTACCATGAGCAGAACACGCGTTCTTCAGGATTTGAAACAGAACGAAGCTTTTTGGAAACTATCTGCATTTCTCTCTCCTATTTATGGGTGAATCTCATGAAAACGGGTCATATTTCACCACAGTATCAAATGAACAAAATGACATGGAGAAAAATAATGCCGTTTTTTTTTTTTTTGCTTTGTGGCATATTTAACTAATTTTCCTACTAACATCTTGATATTTTGTTTGTAATTCCCAATTTTCTGTGTATGCTTTAATAAATAAAAATAATTTCTAAAAATGTAAATGTATATTAGCAAAAAAGCACTAGTCATACATTAAAATATATATATATATATTTCTTTTTTGCAATGTTGAGAATAATTATTATTCTCTCGTTTTTTTCTGAGAAATTGTCCCACAATAATAATTAAAAAAAAATCTGTTATGAAAATGACACATTGCAAAAAAAACAACAACAACTAATAATGGGTTTTATTCTCACTATTATTAAACAAAATAAAATACCATTTTGGGGTGAAATTTGACCCGAAACCAGTTCTTAGCAGGTTTTGTGAGATTCACACATATATTTCTCTTATTCTGTCTTTAGAACAACAAACTCCTCAAGAAAAAAACAACAAAAAAAACCTTAAAATTAATCTTTTTTGCATTAAAAAAAATACAGTACTGCTGATATCGGCTTTGTTCTTCATCTGTTTACCTATTTATTTGTACTGAGTATTTTTAGTTGATTTGGTTTCTCTGTTGATGCTGTGTGGTTTGGCTGTGAAGAGCTATAGTTGGTTGGCCATCAGTTCCGGGTCAAAGGTTGTGGCAAATGCTTAACTGTGCGTGTGAGCCTCTGCACTATGCCATTCGCTACACAGACGCTCTTTACCAATAAAACATGGACATTTTGGCTTTAGAACTCTGACTGTGTGTCTTTATCCTCAACTTTGATTAAAGCTGCTGTAAACAATCCATAGACTGAGATATTTGTGAAAGTGTTGCACAGACTCTGTGAACAGCAAAGAAAGGGGAGTGGCCTGTGCCTTTTTTTAGCCAATCAGTAATGCTGTCTGGATGTGACTCATCTCTTTGGGGGGCGGGGTTTTGAAGAGAGGGCGTGGTCTGATTCAACCGCAGTCTGGTGGAAGTTAGCAAACGGTAAAATTGCTTAAAGCAGAATTTCTTCCTTTAATTATTTCATTCTGCAGTTTCTAGATGAGTAAAGCAGTGGTTCTCAACTATTCAAGACCCAGAGCCAACACAGGACAACAATTATTTATCATACTAAAATGTCCTTAAAACCAAACGCTGAAATATTGCCATGAAATGCACACATAAAATTGGAAGAGGACACAGGCTGAAGGAGAAAATGTACGTTTATTATGATTTCTTTGGCTTGTCTTTGATTCTGGTTTCTCTTAAATGTCAAGTTTCATGATTTCGCCAGCACAAAACAAATTGTGCACAACCATGTTTATCCTCATTGCAATATGCTTAACACTTTAGGGTCCAATTCTCGCTATTAACTAGTTTCTTATTAGCATGCATATTACTAGGATATTGGTTGTTTATTAGTTCTTATAAAGCACATATTAATGCCTTATTCTGCATGACCATATTCTACATCCCTTAATCCACCCAATAAACTTATCAACTACCTTACTAACTATTGAGAAGCAGTAATACACGAAGATAGTGAAAACTGGACCATAAGCTAAAACGTGACCTTATTTTGCTATCCTAACTATGCATGTTTACAGTTAGTTGCCTTTTATTATTTGTATTCAGCAAATGTTACTGTGACCTTGCGACCCACCAGTTGGGAACCACATGAAGCCTCTGATTCTCAGTCAACACCGCACAATACACCCCATAGGGCGGCCGGGTCAGTTTATGATAATGACCGGATGACTGTACATGATCCCATAAATGATTCTGAGAGAAGAGCGATGCGAGAGAAATGAAGCACGGTGTGAACTGTTCAGTTTAGCATCATTATACAGGAATATTTGGCAGCAGAACGCTGCGATTGACCAAACCAGAAACAATATGACATTTAGATTACCGGTTGAAAGTTTGGAATAATTATGATTATTTTACGTTCACCAAGGCTGCATTTTCTTGATGAAAAATACTGTAAAAACAGTAATATTGTGAAATGTTTTAACCATTTAAAACATATTTTACAGGATTCTCTGATGAATAGCACGTTCAAAAGAATTTATTATTAACATTATAAATGTGTCACTTTGATCAATTTAATGCATCCTTGCTGAATAAACATTCAATTCTTTCGTTCTTTTTAAAAATCTTACCCTAAACTTTGTATGGTAATATATAACAGTTTCCAGTAAATATGAACTGTTTCCAACACTGATAATAATCATAAATGTTTCTCGAGCAGCAAATCATCATATTAGAGTGATTTGTGAAGGATCATGTGACACTGAAGACTGGAGTAATGATGCTGACAATTCAGCTTGATCACAGGAATAAATTACACTTTAAATATATTCACAAAGAAAACAGCTGTTTTAAATTGTAAAAATGTTTCACACTTTTACTGCATTTTTGATCAAATAAATGCAGCGTTGGAGGGCAGAAGACACTTCTTTCATAAATCATGATTATTCCAAACTTTTGAGCAGTGATGTAAAGCTCCTGAACATTCGTGTGCACACGTCGCTGTCTTCCTGTGGCCTCACCTATACGACACACACTTCCTGCACACACTCCCCGCTCTCGTTGCAGCGTTTCCATAGCAACTGTGAAATGTGGGAAACCCTCTGTCCTTCAGAGAGCAGTGAGGGGGTGCTGGTGATCATGTGACGGAGCATCAGCATATAGTGTTTGCACTCATGGAAATCATCTGCAATGACTGACTGTGTGCATTACTGTTTTCCTCCACGCTCTTATTTCCCAAAGACAGACGCTGTTTGACTGTCTACACCAGGGCAGAATGCCTCTCTGGGATGCTTCATGCGATCTGAGATGTGTGTAGTGCTTTATAACGTTTGCAGTTACTAGTTAGGGTCGTAGTGTTTATGTTGGCTTGTTATATTTGATCTATATCGAATAGTTATCGCCAGTTGTTGTTAATCAGATTCAAGTGCCGAGCATCTGTGAGCACTGAGCGTCTGCATCAGTAGCGAGGCCTCTGTTTCCATGACAACCACGGGCTGAAAATAGCCCGCTCTCTCTCTCTCTTTCTAACATGCATGTATTTATTGTCTCTGAAGACATGCCAGTGTTTTTTTTCCCTCCTTTCCCCTGCTGTCTGACTCTCCCCTCATTGGCTTTCTCCTCCCCTTTGCTTTCCAAAGCTCACCTCTCTGCTCCCCTCCGCTGTTCTCCCTCCATCTCGGCTGATATATAGTGGCTCAGTTGCCATGGAAACCTCCAGAAACTATGGTGACGGGTCTTACAGCATTGCCTCAGCAGCACCAAGTGGCTGAGCACAACTGCATGCAATGATTTATGCAAATTAATACAGTAAATTGGCCAAGTCAAACTGAAATGACAATGTTTTATTTGTACTAGGATTACTTTTGTATATATATATATATATAATTTGAAAAAACATTAAAACCGGTTTATATATATCATTTCTTTGAATAAATTTTATATGTATATATATATATATATATATATATATATATTGTAATTGATATATAAATATATATATAAGATTTTATATAAATGTATATGTATGACAAAAACATTAAAAACTCTATATATTTTTTTGTGTGTATATATATATATATATACACACAAAACCTTAAAAACGGTTTATATATTTGTTGTAATAAATTTTATATATATAATTTTTTATATTTTTGTAATTATCTATACACATATATATATATATATATATTTACAAAAACAGTCATTTTCTTTTCATTTTATTGTAATTATATATATATATATATATATATTATATTTACACGCACACACACACACACACACATCTACATATATTTATCATTTTATATATATTTTCGTAATTATATATATAAAAATTACAAAACAATATTTTATATATATAACTTTTTTAATAATATGACCTGGACTTTAATATTAATACATGTTTCATTGGCCATCAAAACAAGTCAATTAATGTCTTTTCATTTATATACTCAGCACCATTAGTGGCCTTTTTTTAATTTGGGTAAACTATTTATATTATAAACCGATGAACAGATCTATAATATTGTAGGTTAGTGAGCTTTGAAAATATGCGCATAGTTTCCGTGTTTAGGTGTGTGCTTTATCTTACTGTGCAGTTGTGTTGTGAAATCAGTGATGCTGCAGTTGCCATAAAATAGTTTATTTTCTGTCCTGAAACAACAAATGCAGATACAAGTTACATATACAGTGCAGTTTTGAGTCCAGATATTGTAGCAAAATGAAAGCACAATTCCATTTGATGCAATTCATTTCAGTTATCATTAAGGTATGTAACTGCTATCAATAATAACGTAGATCAGCAAAAGCAAGGTAATTGATCACCTGTTTCAACACTAAAATCATTTCTGAAGAGGATATATGTCGACTATATGTTGAAAGGAAGGTTGTTTTCAGTCCCCATTAAAGCCATTGTTTTTGAACATGCATAATTGCTCAACGTCACCGGTTGCTATAGTTTTGACAAAAATACTTCTCACTGGGGCTTAATGCAGTCAACCGAGCGTTTATTCAAAGCCTTCAAAAGCTACAAAACCAGAGCGAGAGTTTAACACCACGTGAGCCGCCGTTAGTCATTTCATGAGCCTGGCAAACACAAATGACTGTAAAACATAAGTTTAGGGCCGATCATACTCAATGTCATTTCCGATCCATTTCATCTCTGCTGCTTCCGTTCATCCTACTCCTTCTTCTCTGTCGGCATGGCTGAGAGAGAGAGAGAGAGAGTGTGTGTATTTGTGAGAAGAGATGAGATATGACATATGCCGTCACCCAAAACCTCTCAACCAATTATGTGGAAGAAATATCATTCTCATTACTCATGAAACAATAATGATATATTATGTAAATTGAGTGTATCAAAAGTATATACCATGGTAGTATCTGTTGTACTGCATTTAATTTATGCTAATTTTAAGAAAAATGTGTCTGAATGGGATGATTTTATAGTGTAATGAGAATAAGAATGTAATGAGATTTTTTTTTGCATTACAGTAATGAGAATTTTACGGAGCCCCCCTGGTCCTGGTTAATTATAACTATCTCGTGGCCTCAAGATAGTAACATGTCTTGAAGTGTGAATTATGAATGTGAAGTATTGCACTACAGGGTCCAGTTTAATAACAAAGGGTCTTGAGGCCACGAGTTACTATCTTGAGGCCACGAGTCACTATCTTGAGGCCACGAGTTACTGAGGCCACGAGATACTATCTTGAGGCCATGAGTCACTATCTTGAGGCCACGAGTTACTGAGGCCACGAGTTACTATCTTGAGGCCATGAGTCACTATCTTGAGGCCACGAGTTACTGAGGCCACGAGATACTATCTTGAGGCCATGAGTCACTATCTTGAGGCCACGAGTTACTGAGGCCACGAGTTACTATCTTGAGGCCACGAGTTACTATCTTGAGGCCACGAGTCACTATCTTGAGGCCACGAGTTACTATCTTGAGGCCACGAGTTACTATCTTGAGGCCACGAGTCACTATCTTGAGGTCACGAGTTACTATCTTGAGCCCACGAGTTACTATCTTGAGGCCACGAGTTACTATCTTGAGGCCACGAGTTACTATCTTGAGGCCACGAGATACTATCTTGAGGCCACGAGTTACTATCCTGAGGCCACGAGTTACTATCTTGAGGCCACGAGTCACTATCTTGAGGTCACGAGTCACGAGTTACTATCTTGAGCCCACGAGTTACTATCTTGAGCCCACGAGTTACTATCTTGAGGCCACGAGTTACTATCTTGAGGCCACGAGTTACTATCTTGAGGTCACGAGTCACTATCTTGAGCCCACGAGTCACTATCTTGAGGCCACGAGATACTTGAGGTCACGAGTTACTATCTTGAGGCCATGAGTTACTATCTTGAGGTCACAAGTCACTATCTTGAGGCCACGAGTTACTATCTTGAGGCCACGAGTTACTATCTTGAGGTCACGAGTCACGAGTTACTATCTTGAGCCCACGAGTTACTATCTTGAGGCCACGAGTTACTATCTTGAGGTCACGAGTCACTATCTTGAGGCCACGAGATACTTGAGGCTACGAGTTACTATCTTGAGGCCATGAGTTACTATCTTGAGGCCATGAGTTACTATCTTGAGGCCACGAGGTACTATCTTGAGGCCACGAGTTACTATCTTGAGGTCACGAGTCACTATCTTGAGGCCACGAGTTACTGAGGTCACGAGTCACGAGTTACTATCTTGAGGCCACGAGTTACTATCTTGAGGCCACGAGTTACTGAGGTCACGAGTCACGAGTTACTATCTTGAGGCCACGAGTTACTATCTTCAGGTCACGAGTCACTATCTTGAGGCCACGAGTTACTGAGGTCACGAGTCACTATCTTGAGGCCACGAGTTACTGAGGTCACGAGTCACGAGTTACTATCTTGAGGCCACGAGTTACTATCTTGAGGTCACATGTCACTATCTTGAGGCCACGAGATACTTGAGGCCACGAGTTACTATCTTGAGGCCATGAGTTACTATCTTGAGGCCACGAGTTACTATCTTGAGGCCATGAGATACTTGAGGCCATGAGTTACTATCTTGAGGCCACGAGTTACTATCTTGAGGTCACATGTCACTATCTTGAGGCCACGAGTTACTATCTTGAGGCCACGAGTTACTATCTTGAGGCCATGAGTTACTATCTTGAGGCCACGAGTTACTATCTTGAGGCCATGAGATACTTGAGGCCATGAGTTACTATCTTGAGGCCATGAGATACTTGAGGCCACGAGTTACTATCTTGAGGCCACGAGTTACTATCTTGAGGCCATGAGTTACTATCTTGAGGCCACGAGTTACTATCTTGAGGCCACGAGATACTTGAGGCCACGAGTTACTGAGGCCACGAGTTACTATCTTGAGGCCACGAGTCACTATCCTGAGGCCACGAGTTACTGAGGCCACGAGTTACTATCTTGAGGCCACGAGTCACTTGAGGCCACGAGTTACTGAGGCCACGAGTTACTATCTTGAGGCCACGAGTTACTATCTTGAGGCCACGAGTCACTATCCTGAGGCCACGAGTTACTGAGGCCACGAGTTACTATCTTGAGGCCACGAGTCACTATCTTGAGGCCACGAGATAGTTATAATTATTTTTTTTGACAAAGTGGGACCAGGGGGGCTCCGTAAAATTTTAATCATATATTTAAATATATGTTTTTTTTATACATATACATTTTAATTTAATTTAATTGTCATGAAAATAATATAATTATTATTAATATTATATATTTTGAAATATATTTTCCTTTTATTTTGGAGAATAAATATGACCTTGACCTCAACGATATCTGTCAAAGAAAAAACATTCCAATTAATACTAGGTGACAAAATTCTAATTTTCACATCATCACATTTTAATACACGTTGTCTTGGCCATCAAAACAGGTAAATTAATGTCTTCTAATTAATATAATCAATGCCTTCTAATTAATATAATCAATGCCTTCTAATTAATATAATCAATGCCATTAATGGCCCTTTTTTAATCTGGGTAAACTTATTTATACTATAAACAGATTAAGGGATATATGATTAGTTAGTGGCCTATGAATATCTATCTGTAAATTGTGATGATAAGTGGATGGAATGAGCAGGAAATGTGGATAATATCTTGTTTATGTGTTCTGCATACAGAATGTAAATGTAGCGCTATGATAATGTGCTGTTTTAAATGTTCCACATTACGCCAGCCAGTGGCATTACTAAAAAGAGACATGTGAAATTAAGTACGACTTTCCCTCTTTAATTATCTTTCTGTAACATGTTGCGTGGGAGGAAATCCATAAAGCATCTAGTTGGTTTCCTGCATCTAAAGCTTGTTTGAATTCTGTGTGCAAGTCAGTATGACGCATATATACATTAAATCACCTTAAATGTATTCATTCTCCTCAGGCAATGACTTGAAAACTAGCCCTAGAGACGTTAGGTTGCATAACTTCATTGTTTGTTCATATTCTTTGTCTGTGTCTGTAGCTTTCCATCTGAATGTTGTCTGATGACATGCTTTCCCAGTGATAATGTTTAACTGGTGACACAAGAATGCCAGTAAACATGACACAGCAGTTTAATTAAGGAAGCACAGAGTCGTTCTGCATGCGCCCTCTAGTGAAACACTGAAGCACTGCAATCAGCTCTTGTTCCAACACACATCTGTTTATCATGGTGGGGAATTTTCATTGAATAATATGTGTTTTACACTGAGCTAATAATATTTTCTAACTCCTAACCCTGCATCCATAAACCTTTTATATTTGTATTAAGGCATTATTTAGTATGTGTATTAGTTTATACTAAAACAATAATGTTTCCACACATTATATTACCTCGGATTTCCAATTTGCACTCCACCTCATCTTCTCCGAGAGCATTTACAGCCTTGCAGGAGTATTTCCCACTGTCGAAGGTGCAGGGTTTGCGGATGTTGAGTGTCAGAACGCCCTGGTTGTTCTGCATCAGGAACTTTGGATTGTCGCCTATTATCATCTTGTTCTTCATCCAGATAATCTTCGGCTGGACAGAGACACAAAGAGGTCAAGCTGTAATATATAGTTACTCTACTCAGAATTGAAGTTTAATTTTTGTTTATTTATTAACCAGTCTAGTATTAAACTAGATATGACACTGATCTTGTTTCCTGATAAAATCAGTGATTTTTTTTTTTTCCTGCAGTGGATTGTAAGGGATGTAAATGATGGTGAGTGTATGTTAAGGCAAAAACATTGGTCAATTTTAAGATTTTGGGCTATTTGGCTTTTCATAATGTTGTTGTTTCAGACTAGTGGAAAGAAAACATCCAAATTACACTGGTAAGTGTCTATTTTATTAAACTTTATCTGTTTGCACCTGAAGATTTAAACTAAAATACATATCTTTAAAGGCATGCTGGGATCAGTGGGCGGGGCTAAAGAAGTGATGATGTAGAAGTAGGCGTTGATCTTCTGCAGAGGCGGTCTTTCGTCACACTATGACGTCATACTGAGACAATATCCGAAACGTGTCATTTTGGGAGCTTGGTTTCAATCAAAGCTACCCAATAATATGACACGCTGAGCTGAAGACAAGGATTCTGCCCACATGTTAAATAGAGTACAGTGTGTTGATAAGCATTGTGTCTTACCTTAGGAAAGCCCCTGACGGAGCAGCTGATGGCGGTGCTGTAGCCTATAGTCACAGATCTATTGACGAGGGGGGCGGTGAACTTGGGAGCCGAGGTCATATCCTTTTCCTTGTAAGGAGGAGGTTTGAATTCCAAATCTGGAAGTGTGACATTGAGAAAACTGACGTCAAAATCTACAAACATTGATATCGGTGCACTAAAATCCATACATCCAACATCCATTAATATTATTTATTTTATTATTCGTTTATTTGTCAGGGACAATGCAGCGCACATTATTACATACATAATTATCACAGTCAAAGCCATAACAATATGTGTAGATGTGTTGCATAAAAGGTTTCTAGCCAAAAGGCTTAATTTGCAACCCCAGTCCCGGTCAGGCCTTTCTAAAAAGATAATCCAAATATAAAAAATATAAAATATTAAAAATAAAACTACATGGTGTGAGTTACACAATCATGCATTTCACAGAATCGTGACCACATTACACAAAACACCACATCACATAACAACATTAGTAATGTAATTTTGCAGTTGTAATGTAAAATAAAATAATTCATTCATTATATTTCTTAAATATATATATTTTTATATTATTAATAATTATATAATTCTAATTATATATATATATATATATATATTTTATTAATATATAACTATTAGTAATGTATATTATACATTTTATATAAGTAATATTACATTTTATAATAGTAATATATACATACTGTATATATATATATATATATATATATATATATATGTATGAGTAATATTTCTTATTATTATTATTATATTGATATATAAATCACAAAATTTCTTATTTTGTTTTATATTCTTATTTAGTAATAATCATTTTATTATATAAAAATATTACATTATTATTATTATATTGATATATAATCACACATTTTGGTTAAATTGTGCAGGCCTACAAACAAGCACAACACAGCAAACCTAGATTTTTCAATTGTAATCACATTTTTATAAAAAAAAAGAAAGAAAATAATTCCCTGAATCCTGCAGCCCTTAATTCTGATGTTGTTGAACAGATTTAAATAGTTTCTGCAGTTCAGTCGAATAACTAAGCTTCATTTTTATCGTGAATTTCTCCTGACATTCCCTCCGTCCCGCACACTGACCAGACTTGGCGATGACGGCGGTGTTCTTGCTCAGACAGGGATCTTCACTGAGGCCGCAGAGGTTCTCGCTGTAGACGCGGAACAAGTACTCGTTTCCGATGACGAGGTCAGAGACGGTGCAGTTAGTGCGGCGATTGTGATCGTACACCGTAAACCACTCCTACAGGGTGAGGAGAGGAGAACACATGATGGCTGGATTGATAAAGTGAGTCGTTCACCCAAAAATAAAAGTTCTGCCATCATTTATTCACCCTCATGTATCACCATAACAGTAGCCCATGACTTGACCCAAATGTTCCATGGAAGAAATAAAGTCACACAGGTTTGGACGTAAATGAATGTTTAACACCTTTAATGAGTGTTTCGGTGGAATCAAATCTCTCACCTTGGTTTTTTTGTCTGCTTTCTGGATCGTGTACCCAGTGATCTCACAGTTGCCGTCATCTTTGGGTGGTTTCCACTCCAGTGCTGCATTGAAGCCCCAGACATCAGTCACATGCACTTGAGTCGGAGGGCTGGGTTTATCTGGGAGGAGACCAGAGTGTCAGAGGCTGAACTTGATGAACGTCTCTGGAGTAAATCAGCGCTCAGTGTGTGTGTGAGTGATAAGACAGAGAGATTTTAGGGCTGTCAGTTTAACACAGAGTTTCCCAAACCAGGGTTCGTGAGGGAACTGGAGAGGGTTTGCGATTTGATGAAAGCTAATAAATAAATGAATACATATTTTATGATTTATTTATTTATTTAAATACTTAAATTATTGTATTCGCATGTTTTTTCCCAATTAAAAATTTTCAATAAAAATATTCAAAAATTTAAAATTAAAATAAATATGTAATTTTAAAATTATTTATATTTGCATAAATAATTACATTAATAGTATTTAAATTATAAAATGTCAAATCTAAAACTTAACTTTAAAATTATTTCTATTTACATAAATACTACATTAATTATTATTTAATAATTAAATTAATGATCATTAAATTATAAAAATGTCAAATTAAAATAAATTAATAATTTCAAAATAAATAACAGTAAAAAAAGATTAAATATATTTATTTGATTACCTGCATGTCATGTGACTGACGTGAACATGCAAATCTGTTATTAAATTATTGAAATATTAACTTAATCTCAGGGGGTAAGTTAAAATGTTATTTTAAAGGGGTACTGAATTTGTAAATTGTAAATATTGTGTTAAAAATAATATTAGTTATTTGTTTTTATTATTAAATATTATCAAATATCTATATATTGACTATATAAATCTATATAAAATATAATAAATATATAAATCTCTATCCTTATTGACCACTGAAAAATCCTTATTGGTCGACCACTGGTTTTAATGATATTCATACGCATGTTGGATAAAACAGTGGCTACACGTCTTTTTTGTCTTACCTACAATTCGGATGTCTATGGTGGCTGAGTCCTCCATGTTTTCAATTTTCAAGACAAGTGTGTATTTCCCAGAGTGATCTCTCTCAGCGGAACGAATGAAAAGGATGGAGTCGACGTTTGAGTTCCTGACACCTACTTTCTTCTCATCCACTGGCTGCCCGTCCTTCAGCCATGTAGCAATAGGACGAGGTTTGCCCTAAAAACACACGTATACTTGTTCATTTGTAAAGCGATCTGGATTTGGATGTGGTTCATTTGTATTTAACATACACACCTGGAAGGGGATGACGAGGTTGATTTTCTCTCCGACTCTCCTGATGTATTTGGTTCTGAGTTCACGAGGAAGACGGATCTTAGGATGCTCTGAAGCGAGTGGAGAATATCACTGTGAAGGAACAAGTTTGCTAGAGACACACCTCATGTTTAATGAATCTTACTTTGTGCTTACCCATAATCTCTCTGACAGTGACTGGTTGCCCGAGCAATGCTGGAGGGCTTTGGCCTGCAATATTTACCGCAACCACACGGAAATTCACCTTCTCTCCAGTGGGAAGGTTTCTCACCACGAAACTCTGACGCTCAACGAGGCCAGAGTTAGCAGGATGCCACTCCGTTTCTGACACGGAGAGAAATCAAAGAAACATACATTCAAAAAAGGATTATTAATAATAATTAAATGCAAAATGTAAATTTAAAGTAGCTAAATAATTACAGATATATTTTAACATACATAATTAAAATAATAATAATAAATAAAATGGCAAATTAAAATAAACAATTGAAAAATAAGAAAAAATCAAATAAAACAAAAATATATATATTTTAAATATTTTATTTGCTAAAATAGTTAATTAACAAGTAAAAAAAATTGAGCTGGATGATATATTGAATATTCAACATATATTTGTAATGATTTCACATGCAAAAGAAAAATGAGCAACACTGTCCTTGTCATGAGATTAGAATAGATTAATGATTTAATGATTTATAGACAAAATGATTTGTTCACATTATCACTCAAAAACGTTCACAGAAGGAGTTCAGTGTATGTTAGACTTGTAGTCGAGACCGCCTAAACCGAGACCAAGACACTACCAAGACCAGATGGTATCGAGACCAAGACAAGACCAAGACCAAGACCAAGACCGACCAAGTCGAGACCAAGACCAAGTCGAGACTAAGACCGAGACCAAGTCGAGACCGGAGGGGAAAAAAAACATTAGTGTTGAAGCTAAGCAATAACTTGTCAAATGTTGTTTTGCATTTGCCTGCCTTTCTCTGCTGATTTCGAAGTCTCCAAATGAATCCATTCTGCAACTTTTAAATACATAATTATATTTTTAAAAACGAAATTATAGGCTTAAGTGCAGGATCCGAAAGTTGGTCGTTTTTGTCGCTATGGTTACACACACACACACACACACACACACACACACACCGTTGGCGGTGCGCTCAAAGTCATCTGTCAGTTGTGCAGTTACCCAAAATCTCCTGAATGAAGGTAAAACCCATCATGTCACTGATATGTGTTTTACTAAATATTAATATATCAAATACTGTACATGATAAGCTATTAGAGTAAAACATATTGCGTTAGGCTACTTCATGAGTTAATAAGAAAAAAGATTTTACAATTCCTGCAAATGCAGTGATGAAGTTCATGTTCTCATGATTTATTTTTATGAATAAAACTTTTTCAAAACATCCCCCCCTCTGTTTTTTTCACAAATCGCACCCTGATGATATGTGTTTTTTAAATCAAGTGATCAAAGTGCTCGTTGCCGCTGCGATCACTGAGACAGCGAGACCTAGACAAGACCGAGAGGTCCGAGACCAAGACAAGACCGAGACCAAAGACCGTCAAGGCCGTGACAAGACCGAGACCACGTAAAAGTGGTCTCGAGACCGGTCTCGAGACCAAGACCGGTCTCGAGACATACATCACTAGTGTATGTTAGTGTTTTAGTTAAAAAATATATGTAGGTAAATATAAACATTTTTTGGTTGTACGTTTACAAATATCGTTTTATAGTTTTCATTCGTTTTAGTTATTAATATGGGAAATGCTGCCTTGCAAATTACCTGAAAAAAAGATTTTACTTAAAAAAAATAAAAAGTTAGTTAATGTTTATTTGATTTCAACATGTTTTTTTATATATAATTTTGGTTTTAGTTAATGATTATAACCCTGAATGAACAGGCTGAAAATAAAATATATATTTTGCTATCATTTATTTTAGGTATATCACCCAGCCCTATTATTTAGCAGGTGTTACAGTATTTTTCCATGAATCTGCTCCTGCTGATCGACTGTCCTGCGCAGTTCATCTCCAACCCTAATCAAACACACCTGAAGCAACCAATTAAGGTCTTCAGGATCGCTTGAAAATGAAAGGCAGTGTGTTTGATTCGATCGGCAGGAGCAGGATTGGGAAACCTCTGATGTATTGCATGATGGAGCAACCTTGTCCAACTGCACATGTTTCCACTAGTGGTGGGCAGATCGAGGCTTCGTGAAACACTGAAACAGTTGAAGGAAATGTGCCATATTGTGTCAAGGCTTCGAAACAATCCGACACCTGTCTCCATGGTGACCCCTAGTGGTCAGAACAGTGTAAATGCAACAAAAACCCGGGCCAAACATGCATAAAAACCCCTTTTACAAATCTATTGCAAATGTTTTATTGAAAGTAAAATCTTTCAAATGCAATTATCTAATCATTTAATAAGATTATCAAGTGTATATATGTTATTTTTTCAATTGTCAGGGTTTGTTTTGTTCTATGAATGGCTCAGCTAAACAGGCCAATGAGACTATTACCTACCATTATTCATTTTAATTACACTAATGTCTAATCTGCACAGTGTTGCCATATGGCAACATACCCTTTCTTTGGACATTTCTTAAAATTTGAAAATAAACATGAGCTCTGATTGATCTTAAATTCATAATAGAACCTGGTGGTAACCAATGATATGCTTTGATGACATCACGACACTACACACACCCTTGCAACGTCATTCTTTTCACACACTTTTGATGACTCCAGGCTGCAATCCTGGCTGCAAGGGCATCGTCAGAGTTGTTTGCTCTAAGTGCAAGGTGCACCTCTGCCTTAAAGGTGGGGTATGTGATTTGCAAAACGGCCGGCAGATTTTGAAAATACACAACTCCAAAAGGTCCTACCTTCTTTCCTCCAACGCTGGCCCTGACTCCACCCACTCCACCCATTCGAAGAGGGGCATGGGGGAGGGGGGTATGGTACGACCGTTTGATTGACGCACTTACTGTCCAATGATTCTAGGTGATCTTGGAAATTATTGGCTGGAGTTTTTCGAGTCCTGCCCGTTCCACAGATGATTAAATTTTTTAATTTTCATGTCAGTGCTTCTAACTTAGTGGCTGTAAGTGGGTTAGGAATAGGATTTCAAGTGATTTTGAAAAAATGGTCAAAAAAGAAAATCACATACCCCACCTTTAACGGAGAGAACAACTGCTTTAAGGTGTTTCACATCGAGTAGTTTCACTTGAACAGTTCTTATGAGTTTGCGTCAGATGTTTTGTAAATATTGTTGAAATAATACTTTGAAAATTAGTGTCATATTTTGTACACAAAGCTCTTGAAAACATTTTAAATAATAAAAACAATTTCATTTCTAAAAGACAGGTCTGTAATCATCTATGAATTTCATGTCATTTTGGGAGAAAACGCATCAGGCTGTTCCATTGTCGCACAATGTTGCCATATGGCAACGTACCCAAAAGTACCCCCCCCCCCCCCCCCCCCCCAAAAAAGAACAAAAAAAAAGAAAGAAATGTTAATTTGAGTCTATTTTATATATAAAAAAACACTGTGAAAATTTGTTCCATGATTGCATGATAATGCGTGCAGTAGAGGGTTAAATAGTCTACAAATGTATAAAACTGATCAGAGATCAGGTAAAACCCACAGACACATGTTCATTGGTTCTCCTCATGATTCATGGGTTGACGGAGATCATCGCCCCCAGCGGTGAACCATTGAAACTCAGAAGTGTTTCGAAGCTTCATGAAGAAGTGTTTTGAAATTGCCATCACTAGAGCAACCTTGCCCAACTGCACATGTTTCCACTAGCTTTGTGTTAGTTTAGGTCTGGAATGATTTGACGTAGAAGATGATTCACCTCCTTCCTTGCAGTATTCTATGAGGTATCCATCAAGCCCTCCAGCTCCGATCTTCTCCGGAGCCAGCCACTTCAGTGAGCACGTAGTGTCCGTGACATCATCAACGGTCAACTTTGTGGGCTCACTGGTGGGGGCTGAGAGAGAAAAAGGAAAACCAAGTGTTAAAACAAGAGACGTAAAAATGACATCACAAATTTCCTAGCAAAACCTTCTCACCGATTGGCATGAACGGTTTGGAGTTGAGACTGGGACCCGAGATTCCGATTCCATTGACCGCATAAACTCTAATCTCGTACAGAACGCCTTCAATCATGCGCTTGGCCTCGTATGTTGTGCTCTCATACACGTCAAAGTTAAGCTTCGTCCATCTAGATGATCCCTTCTTCTTCCTCTCCATCAGATAGCCTAGGAAACAGAAGCAGAACAGATTCCTGTTGACATGACGCCAAGTGAGTCAAAGAGGCTACGTTCACACTGTCAGTTTTTGGGATTGACAACCGCATTTACTTACAGGTGTGAGTCTTGAAACATCCCGTTCACACAGCGACGGTAGCGTCTGTATGAACTAGAGCCCGAAGCCATTTGTTTTGAGAATAATGGCTGGCTGATGAAGTTATTGGCTGGCTAGCCGGCTCAGCCAAAACCTAAATGGCTGCTGCAGCCGCCAAACTTTTCATAGCGGCAAATGGCTGAAGCAGGTCATTTTGAGAAAACGGGCTTTAAAGATTTATCATCAGCCAATGAGATCGCGCATTCAGTCTTTTTACTTTCACGATTGGTTGCTGATAAAAAGGAAATGACCATATTTGGATCCAACAGGATTGTACAGAAGAGAGAGAGCTTCCTAACGGTGCATGTGATGAGAGGGTGACGGCAGAGATCGCGGAGAAGTATGTTGATTAAGAACGCAAACTTTTGTTGAATTTATTTGAAATCTACAGACGCAAACAGACGAAGTGTAGTAAAATAAAGACCTAAATGTGTATTTCGGACTTTTTTTCACCACAAGTCTGAAAGAAGACAAATATCCAAAAATCTCAATATTGACCAGTAAAAAAAACCCGATGTTTTGCCTGCCGTGTCTCGCCTTAATATAAACAGTACACACTGTTATCAGTATTATTTTGGACAAAGTTTTGCACATTTCACTTCAATACACTGAAGCATGCGTCGTGAATTAACGTTGCAATATGGAAACGGTGGTGGTTTGTTACTGCAGTAATATCACGTTCAGTGCTATATAAGTCTGTGTATAGTAGCGACGAGCACACTGTGCTGTTATGAATCCAGTGGGAAAATAGATCTCGTGTAGCCCTATTGTTTATTTCGTGTGTGTATGTCTCTATGTGATAGAATTATTATTTGATGCAAATAATTCTAGCCGGCTCAGCCAAACTTTATCAGATGACCAAAGTAATATCACAGATGGCAATGTCCATAAAACTGAAAGGTCTAACTTATCACTTTTAACTTGACAAGAGCCCAATCGAGCTGCGAGGTCATCTGTCGAATCTTCACTAACCCACAGGTATGGGTTAATTAACTCCACCCAGGCTTGAGAGCGGAGCATTTGAGTCCTTTTGGCACACGGTGGCTCACAGAACGGTTGCTTTATTTTCTACTTACTTTTTCTTCATACTTGTGCATTTTTTGTTAGGAAATGGTCATTTATTATTTTTATTTATTTATTTAGGATATTTATTTTTTGACCATTTCCAGGATCTAAATATTCTTAAGAATTATTGACAATAATATCGTTTATCGCAATTATATCTGGGACAATATATCGCCCAACAAAAAGTAGTTATCGTGACAGGCCTAGCTGTGAGTTTGGGTTGTCACTCCCGTAAATAACTCGACTGTTTCTGAATGTAACTGTATGAAGGACTAAAATACATTTTTCCGCTGCCGTGAGAATGTGGCCATAATGTCTTGGCATTTAAGAGGGTGGGGTTGAATTACCTGTAACTAATAGAGGTCATTTCATGTGTGTGCTATGTTAAACAGGTGTGTGTTACCCTTTAAAGGTGCTCCTCCATCAAACTTTGGAGGCTCCCAGATAATATTGGCACAGTCTTCTCCTACTCCAGTACACTTCACGTTTTGAGGAGGATCAGGAACATCTGCAAAAGTGGAGAGAATTTAGAAACATCTACAATGGCATGGGTTTGACTCCCAGGGAATGCATGAACTGATAAGATGTTTAATAAGTTGCTTTAGATAGAAGCATTTGCCAAATGCATAAATGTAAACCTAAATGTGCATTTAAGACCCTGAAGGTGCATTCACACTAACAGTGATTCAATCATTAGAGGTCGAGTAGTGTTTGTAGCTAGCAGATGAAATGTCTTGCTTCAGTTCTGGTCATAACCACAGTGCCATCTGCAGGGAGAAAGAGGCAGTGCTGGAAACACACCTACGATTTTGATGAAGAGGTTGGCTTTGTCCTCGCCTGCCGGGTTGGCGACAGTGATGGTGTAGTTCCCCTCATCTTCTCGCTCGGCTCCTTCAATGACGAAACAGCTGAGATCTTTCCTGTTTTCCACACGCACACGTCCCTCTGATTCTGTCAGTGCCTGTAATATACAGGGACAGCGGTTTTATTCATTTATTTAGAAAAGTATTAAACAATATTTTGCATTGTCTCTTATGCTCACCGCATTCAGTAAAAACAGTAATATTGTGAAACATTATTACAATTTAAAATAACTGTTTTATCTTTTAATACGTTGTAAAATGCCATTTATTTCTGTGATGCAAAGCTGAATTTTCAGTGTCAATCATTCTAATATGCTGATTTGCTGCTCCAATACATACATTTAATTTATCTGAAAATTATAGCCACATGATCATGAGACCCAGTATTATTTCTTGTTAGTCTACTTACAGTATTTCTCAACACAAATAAAATTAAATTAAAATGTTCACTCTGTTCTTTATCCACGGCACACAGCCACACACACATTTTCTTGTTATATTTGTGAAAATTATATTTCCATTTTACGAAGCCCCGCACCTGACATGCAGGGAAAAAGATTTATATCATGGCCACAAATTAACAATAAGTTCTCACGACTTACTAATATGTCAGCACGTTTTACTAATTCGTTCCCTCGTTTTAAGTAAATTGTGTGCCTGAAATAATAATACGTGCCCTCGATTTACTAAATCAAAAGAAGGGAACTAATTAGTTCACAGTGGCCACAATTTGCTAAAACGAGTGAAGGAATTAGTAAATCGTCACCACGATATGTATGTTTTTGTCTGCGTGTCGTGTGGTGCTCCGTACCATTTTACTTTTTATTAAAAACCCTGTGAATAAGCATGTGTAATTTATTTATTCAAAGATTCACAGTAGGCATACATATTTATTTCTGTAGTTGTCCTTGTTTTGCCATATTTATAGTCATTACCCACTAGGCCAAGTCTCAAATAAGTAACTTCAAATATTTGATTTCAAATTTATTACGTAATATAACAGAGTCGACAACCTATGAAGGGATAATCACTGGCACATGACAATAGCTAAAGAAGTGTATGCATTTCATTTAAATAAAGTCCCTTGAACTTGCATACAGAGGTGATAAATACTATAAAAGTGTGAGATTTTTATATGTGCTGCTAGTGCACAGATCCAACAAACGGATGATTATCTCTCCGCGTGCCATAAGGTTGCCAACAGCTATATTAAGAGTATTTATGAATTATTTAATCATGTAGTAATTGTCATAAGTTACATGAGTGTATGTGTACCTTATCTCCCTTCATCCAGCAGACGGTGGGAGCGGGATCTCCTGTGATCTCCACATCCAGACGCAGCTTGTTACCAGCAACAACAATGATGGTGTTTTGAGAAACCATATTACCAGCCACATCCAAATGGATCTTAGGGGGATCTTAAAAAGAGCAAGACAAAGTAAGCGGACGCAAGCAAGTGCGGTAAGGGAGAAAAAGTTCTGATACTATGTAGATAAGAGACATTAAAAGTCTGGCAAAAGGATTAATCGTGGTCCGACCCAGGGTTATTATCGTCAGCTAAAACTAACAGGGTAACACTTCACAATAAGGTTGTTAACATTAGTTAACATAAACTAACAAAAATACTTCTAAAGCATTTATTCCTCGTATTTAATGTTAACTTGAACATTTACTAATACATTATTGAATTCAAAAGCTGTATATTATGTAAATATTAATTAATGGACCTAAACTGACATGAACCAATGAACACTACCGTTAACAAAGATGAATTAATATTGTAACAAATGTACTGTATGTACATTGTTAGTTAATGCTAGTTAATGCAACTAATGGAACCTTATTGTAAAGTGTTACTATTAAAACATTTCTGTTAATTGAAATAAAGCTGGAATAAATTAAAATATAAATAATAGTTGAAAAACTTAAAACTTAATGCCTTGGCAATAAACTGAAATAAGTTTAAGCAAATTTTTTTATTTTTTATTATTACAATTATTCTAGTTAATTCTTAAAAATATTAACTGGAAATAAACAAAAACAAAAACGAACTAAAACTGACATAAAAGCCAATTCAAAATATTAATAAAACTAAAATAAAAACTAAAATAACACTGGTCCTACCTTGTCTGGGAACATAGTCGATCTTGATTTCTGAAAGAAAAAGAATAATCTGATTATGTCCGGTCACAACAGATCAACAAATCTGAGCTAGTTTTGCTCACTATAGAGTTTCCTTCTCACCCAGGAAGTTAAGTTTAGCGGAGATTGAGAGCGCATAACCGTCTGGGACAAACGTGTAATCTCCAGCATCCTCTGGCTTGACCTCATCAATGACTAAACGATGAATCCTGGAATTGATTAACACACACACACACACATTTAAAACATGTATAATTACATCTACGAGCGAAGTGAACAGATGTGCATGCATCTGAACGCTGACCTGCCGATGTGGGAAATCTTGATACGGTCACTGGCCAGAACTTCCACGCCATCCTTAAACCATTTCCCTGTGACCTTCTCGTCAGACACCTCACACTTGAACATAGCTTGCTCTGCCGATTTGACCGTAAGATCTGCGATACTTTGCAACACCTCCAGTTCCTTCTCTGGGTTTGCGTTTGACAAAGACAAGAAAAAATAATGAGTTTTAAACTTCGGTCCTCAAAACCACCAGTTAAACAACTGTAAATAAAAGGATGGTTGTGAGGAGAGATCCGATGTTACCCTCAACGATGAGCTCTCCCTTCGAATGGCCTCCATTGGTGTAAACAAAGTACATCCCATTGTCCTCTATTGTTGCCTCTTGAATAATAAGACAGTGGCGTTTCCCATCCTTTTTAAATCGATACTTCGAATTTTTATCATCTCGAGACAGCTCCACATCTTCAAACATCCTACAAGTACACATACATTAAAGGCGACACATTTTATACAGTAATATATATATTACTGTAAAAATGTGTAGCCTTTTATTATATATATACATATATAATGTATTTGGCCTCTGGCGGACTATATCTGCTGCGCTGCTGCTGCTGCTGCTGTTGATTATTTCTGCAGAGCAAGTATGAACTTGTTACTGCTAATAAATACACAGACACACTGCTGTGAGTGTGTAAGATATGCTGCTGCTGCTGCTTCATAAACAGACATGCATGAATCCTGTACCAGATCTAGGCAGGTGGAGGGGTTCAGAGGAAACACTGCAAACACTGAGGCTACGTTTACACATAGCCGGGTATTTAGAGAAACGAATATTTTCCCCCTCTCCGTTTTCAAAAATAACATCGTGCACACACCCGCATAAATACGCCGTCGAGCGCCATCATAACTATGCCAAACCTATGGGCGGCAGTGTAGGGAGAAGGATAAAGCCATGCAAGCCAATCAAAATCCTCAGAATCGACAAGAGAGAACCTAAAACCCCGTTTCTCCCAGTTTACACGGCAACACATAACCGGCGTTTTCAGAAATCTCCACTTTGCCCGGAGTTTTTAGAAATAATCGTTTTCTGTGATAAAAACGGCGTTTTCGTGTAAATGAGAGGGCAAAACGCAGAGAAATATCTGCGTTTTCCCATCGTGTAAACGGGGCCTGAACCAGACTGTTTAAATGTTGAACAAGCAATCTCATTGGCTGCAGCATCAGCAGAGGCCAGTCAGCTTGTGCTATACAGTAATGATGCGATTTCTTCCAGATTGTATATTAGTGCTGTCAAATGTGTTGTTCTGGAGATGAAATAAGTAATTATATCCATTTAACTTTACAGTACAATTGAAAGCAATAATTTTCAAAAATGTTCTTTTTTTTTTTAAAATGTTGCAAACTATTGTCTGTTTGTAGTTTGTTTATGTGTTTTTACCAAATGACATGTGCTCCCTCCTCAGACACTTCTATCTCAAACTCCACTCTTTCTCCAACCATAACTTGATAGTCATCCAGCAGTTTAGTGATGGTGATCGGTGGCTCTGCAATGCACAAATTTGGTGTGGTGATTTTTTTAAATGATTTTAAACATTGTACCAGATAAAGAAAGTGTTATTAAATTGCATTGTACATCTCAAATAATACATTTGAATACAAGTTGGACTATAATAGTTCCTTCAGAATTCTAAAAGGGTTGGAAAGTTTTACAGTTTACTTTGACAATAGTTCATGAAACTGCAATGTGCTTCTTAGAAGGAGAATTCTATGCTAATTAAATTCCACTTCAGAATGATCAATTGTTTACTTTGCAAAATCGATTGTAAGAGTGCTGTTATTTAAGGTCGCCCCCTACTGACAAAATCTAAGATGAACTGATCGAAAATAAGAGACTTTTTCATGACTTCTTTAAAAGATGATTTCACCATTATGTTTTTTGATTTATGGTATAGTTCATTACTTTAAAAAGGGGAAACTGTTATGGTAATAGGGTCGATGCATAATCCCAAGTCTTTGTAGTAATTATGTCAACTAAAAACTAAACAAAAATAATGGCTTTTTTATATAAAAATCTTTTAATAAAAATATCAATATTTGGAAACAGAGGTGGGAATAGGTCAAAAGCCAATAAATTGTCAATACCTAATTAAACATTTTATATAAAAAATGTGTTAATGACAAGTTACTGTATTTAATTGATTTACACACACCTTTAACAAAGACTTCAGTAAAGCATTTATCAGTCCCGATCACGCATTCATATGCTGCATCATCTGCCAGACTGCATTTGTTAATCGTGAGGGTTCGAATGTTTCCATTGGCCTCCATGATGTATCTGCCACACAAAGAGTCGGTTAAATCACAGAAATATGAGACATCTCCTTACAATATAAAACATGACAGAAGCCATAAAATAAGATTGGATCTACAGGCTTCTCATGGCCTGTATATTTGGACAAAATATTGTCATTTTTGCCATTTTGTTTGGTGCATGAATGACATACTTCACTTTTAAAGTCCAAAATATTAAAAACCAAAACTATGTTTTTGGTTCAAATAAAAGTTTTTTTTTTGGGCCATTAATGTGTCTTTGAAATTGAATGTATGTGTATGTATTTTCTGCATTCTCACTTGGCAGAAGTTTTGATCTCTTGGCCGTTTTTTAGCCATTTGACCTCAGCATTAGGGTCAGCCACCTCCACAGACAGGACGATCTTCTTTCCTTTATTAACAGAGTACGCCGACTCCAGCCGTCTCAGGAATGCTGCGGAAACATCCCACACACGATCACACAATCACAAACAGAAGCACAGAGACTTGATTTTTCATTTCTCTCTCTCTCTCGTACCCTCGCTGACTTTGGGCTCCACAACCTTCATCTTCTTGAGTCGTTTTAACATTCCACGCAGGTCAGTGATGCCGTACTGAAATGCGATCTTCTCATACTCGCTGGGATGAGCGCTCTTCAGAATCTCCCAAACGTCGACCTCCAACTCTGGCTCTGGCTTCTTTTTCCTGTGAAAGTGACGTGATCAATAAAAGTTAGCGGTTAGAGGAGATGGAGTGTGCTTTTAAAGGACAGAATGAACACTTACTTTTTAGCAGCTTTGAGAAGAGCACTGAAGTCCAGGTTTCCGTCGTCCTCCCCAGCATCACTGTTGAATTCACAAAACAAACATTTCATGCAATATAGCACATACTTTTAAAAAGAAGAACAACTTATGAGTTAAATGTATATATACAGTACGTAAATAAAACACAATATACGTGCTTATATTTATGTGTATTTATATTGCGTGATTCACAAGTGTGCGTTCATTTGTTTTCCTCGCATTGAGGGAAAAGAACAATTTTCATAAGTCAATGTTATCATATATACGCCCCAATATTTAAATTTAAATTAGATTTAGATTAACAGTTGACCAATATGTGTTTTTTAATAGTTGATTCAATTATTGAATTTAGTCCTGTCCTGTAACTGTTCAGTCATAAATTGTGAGAAATATATTCTGTCACTTCTGTCTGTCTGTCTACTCAGACTTACGCTCTTTTGAAGGCAGACAAAATATCTGCTTGCTCCTCTTGTTCAGCAGCTACAGAAAAGGAAGAATGATAAATATAGAACAGTCATTTACAGATTCATACTAAGAGATAAAGCGTGTAAGTGTTATTTTTGTTGTGTGTGAAAGACACACTAACCCTCCACAGTGATCTCAAAGGTGCAGCTGTCACATTTGTCTTTGACAGACACTTCACACCTGTATCCGCCTGCGTCTCCTGGGACCACCTTGACGATCTTCATCTCGTATGTGTAGATCTGGGACAGAACGAGCGAGTGAATGAAATGTGCCACATTTAAGGATGATGTTCAATATTGTCACATGTCACAAAGTCATTTTATTTGATCAACTTGGTGTAAAGACAAAAAGTCATTCAATGTATAGCACTATTAAAATTTAGAGTTTAGAAAGTTTCTAATCATAAAATTAATAACTTTAACATTACAGTTTTGACTTTGGAAAATAAACAAATGCTCTACTTGGATCGAAGATCAATACAACGCATATTTATGGCCAGATGTCATCTAAGACTAGTCCTAACTTTTAAGTCGGTAACATAAAAAGGTAGATTGGTTTAATTTGAATCTGAAAAGTAAGACTGATTTGCCCTAACTAATTGCTAGTAGGTCAGACTAGTTCTTAAACCGATGTCAAAAAGCAAGCCATAAAGGAAGCCGATGGTGGAATCGGCTCACGACGGCTGCATCTGGACAAAAAAGTTGTGGAACACACCACTAAAACTAAAGCCGACTGTCAACTAGCAAGTATTCTGTGCCTTTGTGAAAGATAATAAAATCCACAACAGCAGATGAAAGCAGTCTTTATTCTTCATTCAAAAAAGTTAGCATGAATTATAATAATAATAATAATTCATTACATTTATAAAGCGCTTTACATAGAAGGGGGAATCTCCTCAACCACCACCAATGTGCAGCATCACCTGGATGATGCGACGGCAGCCATATTGCGCCAGAACGCCCACCACACACCAGCTTACTGGTGGAGAGGAGACAGAGTGATGAAACCAATTTGTATATATATATATGGGGATGATTAGGAGGCCATGATGGACAGAGGCCAAGGGGCAAATTTGGCCAGGACACCTGGGTTTCACCCCTACTCTTTCGAAAGACATCCTGGGATTTTTTGTGACCACAGAGAGTCAGGACCTCGGTTTAACGTCTCATCCGAAGGAATGCGAATATACAAACCGTAAACAAAGCAGCGCTCACTTAACATTATGAATATGAATCATGCTGGGGTGCGTTTCCCGAAAGCATCGTTAGCCAACTATGGTCGCAAGTTCCGTCGTTATCAGCATAGTTCAACAAGTCGGTTTTTCCCGAAACCATCGTTCCAACGGACATTCGCAAACAGCATCGCAGAGTTGTGTGTTTGGAACGACAGCTCTCGACCTGTGGTTAGAAGCAGAGTTTCTAGTTTGCATGACATGTGGACTTAATAAATCCTTATCTTGAGCAAAATAAGCAAGCTGACATTCAGTACAACCTGTGTCTTTTATTTAGAATAATATACAAATGTCATTTACGTCTTTGAGTTTGTCAAGAGATTTAAAGCACCGTTTTTGAAAAGTGCGCATGTGCGAACGTGCTCTACTATAAGAACGAGCCTATGATTAAATCTGAAAATAAAGCGAAATAACTGAGAATTTTTTTTAATATTCCTCAGATGCCATGTCTGTAATTTATATCAAAACATCTAGCATTAATTCGATCTCAAACAGTTTCATTAAAATAAGTTATTACTCCACCACGTGCGTGACGTCATAAACCAATGTGGTTGAACGACCACTTTGCGACAATATGGTTTCAGGAAACAGTCGTGACTCGTGACTATGGCCCTGTCCCAAATGGCACACTCCGGACTTGTGGACTTTTTCTGAAGATTATTATTTATCTATTTCTAATGCTATTTATTTCTAATTACTTGTATTCATTTTGTGTATTTGTAGTTCCCTATCGGTCAGTCACTACAACGTAGGTCAGACTGACCAATAGGAATCTCGCTAGAGAGGCCAATCTACTTCGAGTGAAACTAAAACAAGCCAATGCACATTGGCATGCAATCATTTGCATCAGCTGCGCGTCCTCGTCAGCGCGGGTATTTAACAGCAGCTGTTATGATTGCACGCTAGCTTTTTGCTTCGGAGCCAAACGCTTCATGTTTAATCCTACAGAGTGTGACTACGAGCCTCTTCTTTGGACCTCTCCTTCCCGGTGCTAGTGATGGCGAGATGAAGCTTCATAAAGCATTGAAGCGTTTCATCCAATTGGTTCACTCATGTGCCGAAGCTTCATGGTGCTTCATTTGCTCTATTGTGCCATCAAGTGGACAATAAATGTAAAACGTGCAGTGTGATTATAATGACACTATGGCTTTGGTGTCTGAAGCATTGAATGAATTGAATGAAGAAAAAGAAGCTTGAATAGATCGCTAACAAACTCGCAAAGTCCCAAGTCCACAAAATGTGAGGGGGAATCCATTGCATTTTGCTGGCCCTTATATTTCAAATAGACCGCCAAACCGCGAACCACTTCCTGAAGCAGTCACGTGGCACATGCGGCTCGCGAGGCTTCAAACGTCACCACATACGTCACCGACACAAGCCTCGATACGCGCTTCACAGAAATCATCCCGGATTACTCGACACACGCTTCGAAGCCTCGATACGGGAGGACACATCACTACCCGGTGCGGGCGTTACAGCACGGCAGCGCGAACAGTCGTCTTTTTCTCTCTCCTGTCTGTGGTGTTGAGCAAAACCAAAAAGCTGTTGTAACAGCTGGTAAGGTGCGCCGTACGAGCGCTCAAAAGCTGTTTTCACAGCTGGTAAGACAGCGAGAGAGAGAGAGAGAGAGAGATCGCGCACAGACAGGTGCACATTCCTGTCTGTGTTCGCAGTGACTGTTCCCCTGCGTGTTACAGCACCAGTGAGAGCAGTCCCTAAAAGAGCTTACAGAAATAGAGAGCGTCTTTTAAAAAGAAAAAGATGACTTCTATTTGTGTGTTTCTGGATGCGGTCGTTACCTGGGCTCACAGGATGGTCACAAACGCTGCCTCGTGTGTCTGGGCATTGAACACGCTGAGGCAGCGTTTGTGGATGAGTCATGTACCCATTGTGGGAAGATGACCATCGCGGAGCTACGGTCGAGACTCCTGTTCCTGCAAAGGGGCGGAGTCCCCGTGCCTCTGCCTCGTTCCAATCCTCCTCAGAGGGTTGCTTCGGGCGGGGGCGCGGGTGACCTGAGGATCACGGTGAGCGCGTCTCCTTCGGGGAACCAACCCCCTAGGAGCCCTCACCCCTCTCATGCTCCGCAGCCAGTTGAGCTTCCATTGGGGCTCCCAGTGACCAGATGTCGATCGCTGCATCGGAGGGTGGGTCAGACCTCTCTGCGGACGACGACGACTCGGCACCGCTGCCTCCTTCGGGGGTGCCAGCAGTGCCTGAGACGGACCCGGAGATGATGGCCATGCTCTCCCGGGCCGCCAACGGGGTCGGGCTCGTGTGGAATCCTCCACCGTGTCCCGAACCCTCGAGGTTGGATGATTGGTATCTCGGGGTGGCGCGCGCTGGTTCTCAGCAACCCACCCCAGTGCCTTTCTTCCCGGAAGTGCATGAGGAGCTTACGGGAACGTGGACGGCACCTTTTACTGCCAGAAACCGTTCCGGTGGCTCCTCCTCCCTCACCACCCTTGATGGGGATGGCCCACTGGATAGTGGATGCCATCGCCTTGGCTTACCAAGCTCAAGGCGTGCCCTGCCCGCTCAGGTTGCATGCACACTCCACGAGAGGCGTTGCATCCTCCTGGGCGCTGGCACGTGGCTCCTCGCTAACAGATATCTGTAGAGCTGCGGGCTGAGCGACACCTAACACGTTCGCTAGATATTATAGCCTACGTGTAGAGCCGGTCTCCTCCCGTGTTCTCACCCTAAACGGGTAGAAGCACCGAGAGGCCCGGCTCTGTCGGCTTGCTGCACCCTACTGTGCACCCTTATTGCTCCAGAGTGAAAAACCTGTTGAGTCCTCCAAAAACCCCTCGGCCCGGACATGGCGGAGCGTCCAGGTGCCAGGCCTTTATCCCCTGAATCCTTGAGAACCGGATCTGGGCTGGGTTCCATATGTGTGACCCTACGGGGATCCCATATGTGTATATTTTCCACGGCTGCTCCTAACGGAAGCCCGTGTCTTTCCCTTGGGCTAAGTCACCCACTATCTCATATGTAGTACAGCCTTCGGGCTAGTCCATATGTATTCCCCACATAACTCCTTGAAGTAAGTGGCTTCCGCAGCGTCCTCCTTCCTAACTGAAGGGCACGCTTTCCCAGTGTTATCCAATAATCTCACTGTATGGGTTATTACGGAACAACAGTGACAGATACACTCTGTGTGTAGCCTCCTCCTATCATCCTTCTAGGCAAGAAGGTGTAGAGGCTTGCATGGGGCGCTGGATGGGGTGCAGCAGCTGTGGCGCTTTGGTAGGGATTCCTATTGGTCAGTCTGACCTACGTTGTAGTGACTGACCGATAGGGAACGTCTCGGTTACATATGGTAACCCTCGTTCCCTGAGGGAGGGAACGGAGACGTAGGTCCCGTCGCCACATCTGCTGCCGCCCGCTGGGGCGGCCAGCTTTTTCAGGTTTGGCTCCTCAGCAAAAAACTAGCGTGCAATCATAACAGCTGCTGTTAAATACCCGCGCTGACGAGGACGCGCAGCTGATGCAAATGATTGCATGCCAATGTGCATTGGCTTGTTTTAGTTTCACTCGAAGTAGATTGGCCTCTCTAGCGAGATTCCTATTGGTCAGTCTGACCTACGTCTCCGTTCCCTCCCTCAGGGAACGAGGGTTACCATATGTAACCGAGACGTTTCTGTGCATGTTTTGTGAACTTTTATTTGTTTTTTAGTAGACTATCCCTTATCTACTGCCTTGCTTGATTTTACTGTTATATTTATTTTATCTTTTTGTGCTTGATACTTGTATCCCCTGTACTTTTTGTTCATTAAAAAAAGAAAAAAAGAAAAAAAAAGACTTGTGGACTTTCTCAGAGTCCACACTTCGGTGACGTCATGTAGTGTAGACCTATAGGGCCCTTTGCGCGAGTCCGCATTGAGAGGTATTTTTGGGACAGACTCGATCGTCACGCCGGAAACAGGAAGACGGTCTGATTGTTGTTATGGACAGGAGCTACAGGTTCGGGGAAATATGCTGTCTATTGTTGTTGTGTTTACATATGACTCAGTAAAGCCCTGACATTCTGTTCTATTTATTTAATGAATCATAATGCGATCGTATTATTCAGCTCGCTATCATTAGCCTATGTTGGAGACATCAACCACTGGTCGATGATCATAATGTTTGTATAAACTTGTCATAAAAACCGTAATGATAATTACACTTAAATATTTTCTTCTCAGCCATGTTAACAATTGTCCGTGAGCGAAATCTCCTCCCATCCGTTGTCTGATTGGCCTTTCGCAAGGATTCCTGGGTAGTTAAAGTGCGTGGAGCCTGCATCTATAGCCGCTTTCCGACCGGAGGGACTTTTGCAGTTCCTAGAACCTAACGTTCCTATAACCCTTTTTTTCGCGTGTTCCGACTGGACTAAGTTGGGGATTTTTTAGTTCCTCAGACCGTAGTTCCTATAACTCTTTCAGTTTTTTTGTTGTTGTTGTTGTATGTGGCGCCGCCGCCGCCGTGCTTGCGTCACTCCCTTACCCCTCCTACCAGTTCCTATGGCCACTTGGCCAGTGCGAACGCAAACAGCAAAACCGAGTTTGGGGGAGAGTAGTTCTTAGAACTGTTTAGAAGTGGACAGTTCCTATAACTAAGTTCCTGTAACTACTTGGTCGGAAAGCGGCTAATGTGGGCTTCGCGGAAGACCGCTTCAAGGGTACAAAGGGGGCGCTGCTGAGCACACTTCAGAGCGTTAAAATGCTAAATGGGATGGCCTACGGACTCGTAGACTCGCGAGCACGCGCAATATAAGTCCACGAGACCGAAAGTCCACATGAAGTCCGCCATTTGGGACAGGGCCTATAGTTGATTTCTTCAATGATGCATCATACTATGGTAGTGAAGCATCGACTTACGTCGTTGTACGGGAAAAACACCCCAGATCAGTTTGTCTTCACTTATATTAAAGGGATAGTTCACCCAAAAATGAAAATTCTAGTAGGAGAAAAAAATACTATGGTAGTCAATGGGGGATGAGATCTGCTTGGTTACAAACAATCTTCCAAATATCTCCTTTGTGTACAGCAGAACGAAGAACTGTATACAGGCTTGAAACAACTTGAGGGCGAGTAAATGATGACAGAATTTATTTTTGGATGAACTATCCTTTTAATTAGGCTCCATACGTTATGCCATGTGGTTATGAAAATATTTGTGTATTGGAATGCTCTGAAAAGATGAAGATGTACAGTAGGAAAAGCATTCTTTGTTAGCCCTGTTGTCTTAGTCGTTTCCTTGCTTTGTCACTTTCGTTTTTCTTCTCATGTGCTGGTTTACTAAGCTGAACAGCCAATCTTGATGGGCCGACGCCGATTCATCATGCTCAATTGGCCGGGCTAAAGCCGACGGAGGGTTTCCTAAAGCTGACGTGCGGAACACACCGCAAAAACTAGCCCAAAGATGCTCACCGACTAGCCCAAAGATGCTAGATGTTGTCCGACTGTCGGCTTGGTGTGTCTTGACACAGCGGCTATGTTTATGCAACTGGCATTTGCAACTGAATTTAGAAATCCTGTCATGGTGCATATGTTTTACATTATATGGCATTATATATGACAGCACAATGCCCTCTAACCTTAGTGTTTCTGTCATAGGTCTCTTTTATCTGGATGTGTTTTCCCGCTTTGCTGCCGAGGTCCATCCACTTCCCCTTTAACCACTTCATGGTGGGTTTACGTGTGAGGTTGGTGGAGTCCACCTTAACCAGAAATGATACATCTTTACCTGCGTACAAAACATCAATATCAATATCGTGTAATTCCCATTGATGGTTGTTTTGTTATGGTGCTTTAATAATGTGTGTGTGTTTTTATACCTGTGATGGCTACCACACTTTCTGGCTTCTCCACAAAAAGTCCTGTCAGCTCGGTTCGTTCTGCAAGCATGGAATGAGTAAATACAAATACAAAGATATACACACACATGCACACTGACTCGAATTCGCAGATAGGGATCCTGTAAATAACAAGCCATGGTGAAAATGCTGTCAAGAAGCACGCTCTGTTCCCATTTTAAATATTCCTTGCAAATATTTAAAACATATATTAATTTCAAGCATAAAACAATAATACAATGGGTTGTCTAAAATTAACAACGGATTACATTAATGATACTATCACTGAAATAAATTAATTCATGCACAAGGTAAGAGTTAACCATTCTTTCCTCATCTCGCTTTTTTTGCAGTCATTCATTTTCATTAAAATGTATTTCCATATTAGGGAATTATATTTACACACACCTCAATGTAAATATAATTGGAATTGTTGCAAATTATATAGAGTATGTCATGCACACCGGCTTAGAACTCTAAAATAAGTTATAAGTGACTCCTTATAATTAGTAGTAAGTAGTTTATATATAAGAACAATATAAGGAAGTTGCTAAGGGATTTTTTATAACCATTCAGATTTATTACCATACTCTCCTGAAGCTTCTGCAGATGAAAGAACAACATTAAACTAAAGAAATCTACTGTGTGCACAGCTGTATATTTTTTAAATGGTTAAATACTCCTGCTATTTGGAAACAATGCAAGCTAAATGATGCCACTTACCCTCATGGTTTACCTCTGTGGAAAGAAATGAGAAAAAGTGACATTAGACGTGATTAAGTAAAAATAGGATTAATTTATAATATAGGTAATATCTGATACACTTTCAACTTTATATTTAGGATACCAATATGCTATTATTCTGTAAAGTTCTCATTTCTAGCTAACTAGCTATGGACTTTCCTCACTTTCCTGAGGTAAATGTAACGTCACGTGACACATTATTTGCAAGCTGATTTACTCCGCTGTTGAAACACTGATTGTGTGATTACATGAGACATGATACATTTTATTAAGGAAGTATTAATATAGTATTAAGTAGTAGTATTAAGGAAGATTGGTTCACTCGCGCGCCACGCTGCCGTTTTGAACCGAAGAAGCGATGATTTGTTCAGGTGATTTGTTCAGCCAGATTTGCGTCAAAGCGACATTTATTCTTTGATTTTCATAATAACATTAACGTAATTTAAAAGCTGACACGTTCTTTTATCAAGTCAAAATTAACGTTTTTGCTTATAATCTTGTTTCTCCACAACAGATTTTTGTGACCTCGTGACGTTACCCATGAATATTAATAGGGTCACGAAAACATTGAACATTTTTGTAACAAACTGACATTTGATGTATTGATCTGGAAATCGGGTTGAAAATGTACTATTTTCGTCATATCATATTTTTTGGCATAAATATAGAAATGCAAGCTCAGTGAATTCAGTTCACACTCGTTCTTTTCACTCAGATGCACAAATCAGTGCCCCAATATTTAGACTAATGGTTGACTGATATGATTTTTAATGGTTAATTCTTAAATTATTAGCCTATACATTAGGTCCTGCTAAATCCTAAATAGCCTATGTGGTTACATATTTGTGAGAAACACATTCAGTCAAGTGTATCTATCTATGCATAACTTTATATTTTAAATAGTTAAATGTCGTGTAACTTGGAAACAATGCAAGCTAATGATGTCACTTACCCTCTGGGCTTCCCTCTGTGGGAAGAAAGGAGAAAACGCTAGAGTTAAAATTATACATATATGATTACAGCCAACTATTTACAATTAGAACAGTGAATACGGTAATACATTGAAAAAAAAAAGTAATGTAGGATTTATTTTGAAACTATTTTAACTCATAAATTGCTAGTAAATGTTACAAATCATTACAAAGAAATGGCAAGTGACACATTGAATTAAACGTGAACTTTTTTAAAGTTTAGTGCTTTAGTGAATCATGACTGATGACAACCGCCTAATTCTGACATCACCTGCCCTGATGATACATATATTCCAGAGCTCTGAGTAGTAAGCTGATATGTTTTAGGCAGTCGGCCACATGGAAGCTCTACAATCCTAAAAATACGACACCAGAAGAATATAGGTGGAATAAACTGACCCTCCTCTGTATATTTTTACATGCACTTACACTGTGTCTTTGACGGAAGATCTTTGACTGAGACTGATATGCTTTGCACTATAACAGAAATGTTATAGTGTTGGAGCTGTAAATGTGATTGAACGTGATGCGCTTTGCTGTATAAACATGGGTTTGATTCCTAGGCTCTGGTTTAATGCACATGCAGTTTGTTTAACACTCTGATGCTCTTCATGTGGCGGTCAAAAATTACTGGTTTTTTTAAATGAAATTAATGTACTATATTTTAATTCGATAATTATTTTAAATGTAATATTTGTAAAAAAAAAAATATATATATATATTTTTTTAGAAGATTTTATGGTACTAAATTAGTTATGATCCATTTATTAACCATTTTTATGAGCATAGACATAAAAATGAAATTTCCAACTTAACTTAAACTGTGATAAATTTTGAATGCTTTGGAGCACTTCAGTTTGATCTATTTTCAAAGAAGACACTCGGCCGATTATCACTGAAGTGAAAAATTTTTCAAAAGTGAAACTCAAAAAGTTATAGAAGTTTAAGTTTATTTTTATGAAAAATGCACAAAAATGCACGATTTTTTATATGAAACATTTATTTTCCAAAACATGTCAAACATGAAAGAAAAAAAATCAACGCCATTAATCAAAACAAGTTTTGAGGTTGATATCTCAAAAAATGAGCTTATAAGATTCTGTTTGGACGCAGTACCGAAGGATTTGAAATCTGACATTTTTGACCACGAACAATACAAGTATGACTATTTTTTTTCAGGAACATTTAACCTTTTCAAATCATATCCATATTGGGGTTTTGTGTGTGTGTGTGTGTGTGTTCACATCAAGTGCCAAAACCTTTACCAAGTTTCGTACCATTCCGATGAAGTAAAAAGACCTCTAAAAAATCAAAATGTAAAGTTTTTAAATTTTTGAACAGCACCAGAGGGTTAAAAAGAGTGAATTTTCGAGTAACAAGAGAACTTTTGAGTTTCTTTAAACAAGAAATGTGCTGAAAATTCCTATAAATATATTTCCTATTATCAGCATCTGCGTTTGAAAAACCCATATCGGTTGAGTGCTAATTTATTGGTTTGGCAATTAAGGCGTTGATGCAACTTCAAGAAGTTTCCACTCGGATGATGAAAACTGTCGGCGATCGTGTGGTCTGAAATAGCAGCATGCCTAACGTCCGCCTCATTCTCGGGAGGGCAAGATGTTGCCATGGCTCTTGTGAAAAGGCCATGATAACTCCTAACCTCTCTTGTGTCAGGCCAGGAATCCAACGAGTGACCACACCGGTGTCAGATAGCAAAAACATCTTACGGTCAGGCTCTTATGGTCAGACAAATAACTGTCAAAAATTACTGACCTCCAAGTATAATGTCCCATAACCACAGATATGCAGCAATGTATAAGAGGATATGCCAGTCAGGATGTTTTTATGTTTCCACTTTTGATTTAATTGATTTTACATAAACTAGGGCACTAGGCGACCCATTTATATTTTTTAAGGGCCCACAATCTTTTAGAAAGTATGGATCAGTACAGCACTGCTTCCTTTTGAAGGATGTTGTTACTCTTTTAGGTCTCGATAAAATTTGAACCCCAATGATGTAATTAGTCAGTCTTCCCCATGCAGCCTCTTTTTTAAAGCACTGTATCACATTTCAAACCACACACACACAAGTTAAAACAGTAAAGTTATAAGCACGCACAAACCTCTACTGGAACACCTTAAGTTCATAACAGCCCATATTTAATAAAAATAATAACACAGCGCTATCAGAAACTAATTTTGTCCTAGAAGAACTGATCAGTTCAAGCATTGACCCTGTATAATAAGCAGTATTAAAGGTGAAGTGTGATTTATGCATCCATAACGGCAGCATTTGCAGAAACACAGCATGCGGAAAAACAGTCACTTAATGTAGATTTGTTAAAGTTGCTCCAAATTTTGTGGCATTAGAAATTTGGAAATTTTGTTTCAATCCTTAAAACAGGTAAAAAAAAAAATTCTTTAAAACTCTAAATTTCTTGCGGTATATATTGATTAACCCTGCCTAAAGTTTAATTTATGTTATAATCTGCTTTTATATATTTTGGTATTTATAAGCATTGGCTTTGTTATTTATATTTATTTAAATGTATTCTGTCCCTCAGAGAAGCTTGATAACTGATCTTTTATTATTTAAAGAATATATATAGTGGATAAGCGACACACAAATTTCACACTACCTTTATAAATTGTAATATCATATAATACTTTTTTCAGTATTTGCCACAATTTATTCAAGTACTGATTTCCTTAATTCTGAATCACCTTCTGGTCCATTAGCCACTACAAATATAACTCCAGAGAAGTGCTTTTTATCGTGTTTATGGTTTATACTTTATTTTAAGTATCTTTTTTTAACACCTCACTAGTATGGCAAGCCGTTTTAACTTTTATTCATTTCCAGGATATGAATTGTTGATATCAACAATTGTATTTTCACTAGTGAAATGTCACCATAGACTGCCATTCAAAATCAATTGTTGATATCAAGAATTTGTTTCTTACTAGTAGAAATATAATTTTTGATATCAATAATTACATTGTTACTAGTAAAAATGCGAATTCCTGATATCAATAATTAAATTATCACTAGTCTAAATGTCTATTCTTGATATCAACAACTGAATTGCTACTAGTAAAATTTTTCATTTTTGATATCTGAAAATGTATTTCTGATATCAATATTATTTCTGATATCTAAAATGGCTTTCTTACTAGTAACAATCACATTCATGATATCAGAAATTAACATTGTCACTAGTGAAAATTGAATTATTGATATCAAAAATGAACATTGTTACTAGTAGCAATTCAATTGTTGATATCAAGAATAGACATTTCAAATAGTGACAATTTAATTCTTGATATCAAAAATAAAGGTTTTTACTAGTACGAATTGTATTTCTGATATGTGAAATTGGAATTTCAACTAGTAAGAAATAAATTCTTGATATCAAGAATTGATTTTGAATGGCAGCCTATGGTGACATTTCACTAGTGAAAATACAATTACAGATATCAAGAATTATAGTTTTTAGTTGCAATTCAATTGTTGATATCAAGAATTATCATTTTAACTAGTGAAAATGTAAATGTTGATGTCAAGAATTAGCATTGTTACTAGTGAAAATGTAATTCCTGATATCAAAAATTGCCATTGTTACTAGTAGAAATATTATTCCTGATATCAATAATTATAATTTTAACTAGTGAAAATTGAATTGTTTATATCAAGTATTCATATCCTGGAAATGAAAAAAAAAAAGTTAAAACGGCTTGCCATAGTAATGGTGACATTTCACTAGTGAAAATACAATTGTTGATATCAAGAAATGTAATTCTTGATATCAAAAAATGTAATTGTTGATATCAAAAATGTAATGTTGATATCAACAATTCTTATCCTGGAAATGTTTAAAAGTTAAAACGGCTTGCCATAGTAAGTGAGTGTGTGTGTGTGTGTGTGTAAGTGAGAGAGAGTGTGTGTGTGTGTGTGTGTGAGGTGATACTCAACACAGTGTACTACATGCTGGATTTAGCACATTAGTACGGTAAGCTCTTGTCTTAGCACAATTCCTCTCATGGCTGTTGCCAAACCTCCATCTATCACTAGAGCAATTGCAATGTTATTCAGGATATGTTATAAAAGTGTCTGGTCACACGTTACCAAATCAGCAAATCTGGGTGGCAAATAATAAAATGTTGCAGAGGCTGCGGTCTATATTTGTGCATGTAGACGTCTGATGTGGCGTCTGAGACACACACAACCTGTCAGCATTGTGCCCTGAGCAAAGCCCTCGATCCCGGGTCACTCCATGGGAATGCAATAAGTGTGCTGGTTGGTTCACAGCTGATTTCACTTAACGACTTTTCAAATTCATATTTATATGCATTTATCAGACGTTTCCTGTGGATATCAAGTTGGAACCTATAACAGTCAGGGTCAAACTATTTACTTTTACCTTCCATAGTTTTGATCATCATGTTGGACATCACTATATATCTTCTATAACAGATTCCCAGCAAACAGGGAACGTTCTCAGAACTTTCTGGCAAGGCTCTGTCAAAGTTAAAAGCTAAAGTCCTTCCAGTAATGTTAACAGAATGTTCGTTCAAAGTAATCTGTCTTTAATAATAGCACAAAAACGTTATTTATAAATCGTAAATGGAACTTTTTTTTTCTCTGAAATGTTTTAATTAAGCAATAAGGTTCGAGAGGCTGTGCTATCGTGAATAAGTCACGGCTCGTTGTAGCCTGGTTTAAACCAGACCATTCTCAGTTGTAACTGAGTTATGGTCTGGCAAAGCGTCATAGACAAATCATTTCCAGAGGGGCGTCACCAACGGACGTCGCGGATAGACCTAAACCCAATCAGAGCGATGAAGGAGATGACGTATGCAGAGCGGCGGAGAAACATCTCCGAGTGTTGTTCTTTGCTCGGTTTTTAACAAAAGGGAAACGTTCAAATCGCTTAAAACAGACGTGATAGCTGATTCGAACGAGTGATGTTCGACGGCGGCATCCATCTTTATAGGCTACAAAACCTGCTTCGAAATCCCAGCTGTGACACATTCTACGCCTGCTGTTTCCATCCTATCACCACTAGAGGTTACCTGTTCACAATTAAGACTTTTTCACTGCGCACACAGTTACAGGTTACTTTGGACTACATTTCCCATACTCCATTGCTTTGATTATTTCCACACCTGTAGTCAATATCAGGGACTATAAATCACTGATACATGAGCTCTCTGGTTGCGGAGTAATAATTAATTCATTACATTTATATAGCGCTTTTCTGGACAGTCAAAGCGCTTTACATAGAAGGGGGGGAATCTCCTCAACCACCACCAATGTGCAGCATCACCTGGATGATGCGACGGCAGCCATTTTGCGCCAGAACGCTCACCACACACCAGCTTACTGGTGGAGAGGAGACAGAGTGATGATGAAGCCAATCAGTATATATGGGGATGATTAGGAGGCCATGATGGACAGAGGCCAAGGGGCAAATTTGGCCAGGATGCCGGGGTTACACCCCTACTCTTTCGAAAGACATCCTGGGATTTTTAATGACCACAGAGAGTCAGGACCTCGGTTTAACGTCTCATCCGAAGGACGGTGCTATTTTGACAGCATAGTGTCCCCATCACTATACTGGGGTGTTAGGACCCACACAGACCACAGGGATAGCACCCCCTGCTGGCCTCACTAACACCTCTTCCAGCAGCAACCTGGTTTTCTCAGAAGGTCTCCCATCCAGGTACTGACCAGGCTCAGCCCTGCTTAGCTTCAGTGGGCAACCAGTCTTGGGCTATAGGGTGATATGGCTGCTGGCCATATCATCGGAGTATTGTTTAACTATTGTGAAACCTTACTGAGTGTTCATTTCTGTGTCTGCCTGCTCGTCTTGTGACTTTTCTGTTTTGGATATCTCCCTGTCTGCTGCCTGCCTCTGATACCTCTGCTTGGCCTTCCGACTATGACTATGAGTATTTGCTGCCTGTCCTGATCATTTGCTTGGTTTTGTACTACGTTTTGGCCCAGTCTTCACGGTTGTTTTTGCTGGTTCTGATCTTTGCCTGTTTGTTCATGATCAAGTCTCTGCCTGTTTTGAACGCATCTCGCTGATTAAAAGCTCTGCACATGGATCCGCACGCCTCTTGTATCTGTCCCACCATAACAGAAGTGCTGTCCTCATCGTGTAAAGCCCGCCCCAACGTTTCTGATTGGTGCCTCGATTTCGACGGATTGGAAATGGGCTTGAATGAGCTCTTTGCCAGACTAACTTTCAGAGCAAATCTAAATTTGCCGGAAGTTGTCTGGGTTTTCCCAGGCTAGGCTCGTTGGCAACCCGTTCAGGTTCAGGCGTGACTTATTCACGATACAGGACTACCTTATTGCTTTTATAAAACGTTTACCACACAATACAAATATTATATTATATATATACAAATGAACAGCAACAACGTTCCAATGTGTAATATGCATGAAAGCTCAAATAAAAACAACATAGGAACCGTTCTTAAACTTTGTTTCATTTTTTTTATATAACACAGAATGTAATATTTCCTCACACAAATATCTCTCAGCATGAGACAATTAACGTTCATTTTCCGTTTATTCCGTTAATTTCTCTCTGCACTTATAAATAAACCTTACTAAATATTTACATAAATAAAAACACAAGGGCACATATTTTGATAGGTAGCCTATTTTATCTATTGTATTAATGTTATTAATTTAGTTGCTAGAATGCTGCCTAACAAGAGATACATTTTTTTTTCCATTGTTGTTTATTTAAATTTATTTGAACATCTCCGTTTATTGTGCATGCATTACATATTTGTCTCATTTCAATCGGCTGCGCTTGTCTTTAGTGGGGGCTCAGCAGTGTTTCCTTAGATACGGGTGGTTGCTAAGGGTGTTGCGCAGTGATAAATAGAACCGTAGTTGGGTGAAGCGGTCATAGCCGTGTTTTATCATGAATAAAGCACAGCTATTGACCAATCAGAATCAAGGATTGGAACTAACCGTTTTATAATTGGACATAAATCTAATGTTTTTTAAATGTTACTGCGAACGTTCCGAGAACATTCAAAAGTAACGTTCCCATGATGTTTGCAAAAGGATCAAACGGAATGTTCCAATGTTTTCGTGTATAACCAAGAAAAAAAAGTTTTTAAAACATTTTTGAACTTTCAGAGAATATTCAGAAATAATGTTTTCATAACTTAATGTTAGCAAACCGTTATGTAACATATTTTTGTTAGCTGGGTTAAATCTGTTCTTAGGTTTCTAGCAAGTGTCAAGGCATGTTTTTATTTACATTTTGGGCAATTATTTGCTCATTTTAAAATTAGCAACCCAGAACGTTATTGTCATTGAAAATGTGTTTAATGTGTGTAATGTCAGTGTTTGGTATTAATTTACAGTGAAAAATATAAGCATTTTCACTAGTACTCTTAGACTTTGGAACCACATTAAATTATATATATATATATATATATATATATATATATATATATATATATATAATATATATTATTTTACATCTGCACTGTAATTATTTGTGAATGTACACTGCCGTTCAAAGATTTTTTTTTTTTTTTAAAGAAATTAACACTTCTATTTAGCTAGGACACATTACATTGATTAATAGTGACAGTAAATACATTAGTGTTACAAAAGATTTCTTTTCATTCTTTTGAACTTTCATCAAAGAATCCGGAAAAATGTATCACGGTTTCCACAAACATATGAAGAAGCTAATAATTGATAATAATCAGAAATGAGCATCAAATCAGCATATAATAATGAAAATTCAGCTTTGATCACAGGAATAAATTACATAAAAAAAAATATTCATACAGAAAATTTCACAATATTACTGTCTTTACAGTATCTTTGATCAGATTAATGCAGCCTTGACGACCAGAAGAGACTTCTTTATAAACAAATATCAATGAATAGTAGCATAGCATTGCACAAAAGCAAACGCTGCCTTTTCTGCTGTGAGCCATGATTCATTTACTCCACGAGCAATAACAGGGGGTTGAGTGAGTTAACATGACATAAGATCTCCATGTTGAGTTTAAAACAAATTAGCTTTAAATGACGTCATAGTCTTCATTTCATGCAACTGCATTAAAACAAGTTATTCATGACACCTTTAAATAGAAGACGCAGCTGTAACTGTGCATTTGATGGTGGCAAACCGTGTTAAATCTGCTCAGTGTGTTCTTTCACACTATAAAGTCTCTGAAACTGAAGTGGCGATTATCAGCATATGATGGTATTTTTAGAGCTCGTCTCTCCCCTGGGGTTCTGTGCCATTACCATAACGGACGACGGCATCTGGAAGAAGCCTTATAAGTGTGTGTTGGTGTGTAAATCAACACTTCTGACAGGCTGCTGATCAGATTTACTGCTGTCGGGATGCATTCGTTGAAAAGGTGGAGCGAGGTAACAGGGTTTACAATGCGAGGGATTGATTCGATGACGTTGCTGTTTTGTCTGCCGCATAATCACATTATAATAACAGTTGACTTCTCTTGTTTTTGCTCCGTTTGTTACTCAGTTCATGAATAATAAAGTTGTGATTTACAGACCGGATGATGAGGTCTGTAACACTACAAATGTATTTACTGTCACTATTAATCAATTTAATGTGTCCTAGCTAAATAGAAGTGTTAATTTCTTTAAAAAAAAATAATAGGCTAATAATCTTTGAACGGCAGTGTACATTCACAGATTTACAGACCGGATGATTCGGCTCGTGGAAATAGAAAAGGCAGAGGTCATCATGGGATATTTATATCTTACTCTGGAGTGTCAGAGAGGCCAACAATCCTAGATACTGAAAACGTTCATCAAATTCAGTTTGGGTTTTGTGTTATATGATATGCCGTCTGTCATGTGGCCGTAGGCATGGATTTAGTGAAGGTCTCGAGGGTCACTCTTTTATTAGTATGCGAACTGTTAATTGGATCCCAGCAGGGACTTATACACTAACTCCAGATGAGATAGCACAGATAAAGTGTGTCTCCACCAATGTGGCTCGAGGTTTCGGATTCGGCTCATCTTAAATTAGGGGTTGCCCTTTTCCAATTTCTCAAAATCATTTGATAAATGTTTAGTGTTTAAGCGTTGTGCATTTGAATTGCATATACTGTATATGAATGTGCAATTTCCATTCATTTGTATCACAGTTTTAACACAAACAAACTAATAAACTTATTGAGATGCATATTTTGTCAGTCACATAAATGAAACGGGTCAGGTTTCTGGAATATTACTAATAAACTACATTTTTTAAATACATAATAAGCTGGTTTACATATTTATCATCAATAAATCCAGTTTGTTTTAATTGAATATAGCTTGTCTCACAGCTAGCCGTATATATTTAATTTTCACAATGAACTGATTCTAAGCAATTTGAATAAATGCATTTTGAAAATATGATTATTTAAATAAAAATAGTTAATAATAATCTATTACACATTTTTTTGTGGAGTGCATTCATTTATGACTGACAAATATGCATCACAAGTTTATTAGTTTGTTGAAGTTAAAACTGTGTAATCCAAATGGATGGAAAAATGCATAAATCAAATTTTAGGCCTAAATATTTTATGAGTGTAAAAGAATGTATTAAAGTTGCTGAAGACATTATTAGGCTTGAGGTATGAATCATAGGTAATCCGTTGGTCACTGTGGAACTGTGCTAAGATCTGAAGATGACCAGCGGACACGTTCTTCTCTGTGCCGTTCACACACCATCAGCGGCTTCTCGTCTTACGGGCTCGATAAAGCAGGACGGTTTAAAAACATAAACTAGTATGACAGGAGGAAGAAAAATATTTCACGACTATACTTGCAAATCACTGTCTGTCTGACAGAGCTTATGGTTTTATGTGCAGCGCCTCAGATTTAGTGAACTGTTAATGGATAGTTTAGACTACAGACAGATAGTCTATCATTTATCTATCTGTATCTGTCTGTCTGTCTGTCTGTCTATCTATCTATATGTCTGTGACTGTGTCTGTCTGTCTATCTATCTATCTATATGTCTGTCTGTCTATCTATGTCTGTCTGTCTGTCTATGTCTATCTATCTCTCTATATGTCTGTCTGTCTGTCTATCTATCTATCTATTTATCTCTCTCTATCTATCTATCTATCTATCTATCTATCTATCTATCTATCTATCTATCTATCTATCTATATGTCTATCTATCTATCTATCTATCTATCTATCTATCTATCTATCTATCTATATGTCTATCTATCTATCTATTTATCTCTCTCTATCTATCTATCTATCTATCTATCTATCTATCTATCTATCTATCTATCTATCTATCTATCTATCTATCTATCTATCTATATGTCTGTCTATCTATCTATATGTCTGTCTGTCTGTCTGTCTGTCTATCTATCTGTCTGTCTATCTATATATCTATCTGTCTGTCTATCTATCTATCTATCTATCTATCTATCTATCTATCTATCTATCTATCTATCTATCTATCTATCTATCTATCTATCTATCTATCTATCTATCTATCTATCTATATGTTTGTCTGTTTACGGAATGCAGATGAAAGTTATGACATCATGCATATGCTTAATAATAAAAAAACATGCATGATCATTAAAAATGTGATATAGTGGTCATGTAAGTTTTGTTCACTTCATCCATTACATTGAAAAAATATTGTTGTGGAAAGAATTTGCACTCAGAAACAGCAAGTAGCACATTGAATTAAATGTAAATTTTTGAAGTAGAAAGACTGAAAGAGTATTTTTTTGTAAAATGTCTAATAATCAGTGTGTGCGTGTGTGTGTGTGTGTGTGTGTGTGTGTGTGTGCGTGCGTGTGTGTGTTCCAGCTTTCCTCAGCCAGCTCCGGTCTGGAAGGTTTTAATTTTACCATCTGTGCAACTTTATCTCTCTGCCCTGTGACACATCTGCTCCACTCTTTCTCTTAACACCGAGCCCTTCCTCATTCATGAGCGATCTTTCCTCCTCCCCCCACGCAGTTTTTATCCTCGTGCATTGCTTATACTATTAATTTGAGGTGCGCATGCACGTTTAGAGACATTTAAAGCTTCCAAACTAAAGAAAGTGCATGGAAATATTGTGAAAAGAACAGCACAATACATGCCAGATTACAATATATCTGTCATGTATCAAACAAACATAAACAAAAAATAATGTATCAATCTAACAGATCTAAATAAGCAAATGCCAGTTTTGTTGAAAAAAGTTTGATTCTTATCTCTTGTCTGACAATTTCAGCTGATAAATAAACAATAATATGAGCACAAATACATGCAAAACATGTCAGTAAATATTTTTATATCAATTTGCGCAATTTCTTGTGGTCAAGTTTTGTAAAGTATTTCTGTTATTGTCACCACCAATACTGTTACTAAACATACTAGTTATACTACTACTACTACTGTAATACTACTACTAATTAAACAGCAGAAGTAGCATAAATACTAAAACGCCAGAAAAGAGATTGATTAAGAATGAAGGGAAAGGAGAGATGTACCTTCTGTGGGCTCAGGCATGGTTGAGGCTGCGTCTTGCTTGTCTTCCTTCGACTGACAGCTTGTGTCTCTTTTTTTGCTTTTTATTTCACAGTCCCTCTGTTATTCAAAGCGTTCAGGGAACTCAAATTACCCACCAAGCAAGGAGAGAGTGGGAAGGAGGGAGAAACCAGGGGGAGAGAAGGGAGAAGGACAGACACTTGAAACCCCACTTGGATTCTCCAAGTCCAGGAGCAAAGTTTGGAGGGATGGAGAGAGAGACAGAGATGAGGGACGGGACACGAGTGTTCGCTGACAGACGTGTTAAGGTGTTGTTATTTTACGGAGAGTTTTACACCAGCTAAACAGAATACTGCTCTTTCAACACCATTTCTTACAAGAACGCCACAACATTTGTCTATTTGCATCCATCTGTCTTTGACAGAATCTGCTTCTTTTTTTTTCTTTTTCTTTTTCTGTGGTGATTTTTGTGGAGTATAAAATATTATTTAAATGTAATATTAATATAATATACTGTAAAATATATTAATATATTGTACATATAATTCTTATATATATATGTGTGTATATATATATATATATATATATATATATTAGTGCTGTCAATCGATTAAAAAATTAACTAGATTAATTACATGTTTTTTCTGTGATTAATCAGAATTAATCGCATTTAAAACACTTGAAGGAATAGTTTCAAACCTGAATGAGTTTCTTTCTTCTGCGGAACACAAAACAAGATATTTTGAAGAATGTCAGTAATCAAACAGTTGATGGTAGCTGTTGACTTCCATAGTAGGAAAAAAAATACTATTGAAGTCAATGGGGTCCATAAACCGATTGGTTACCGACATTCTTCAAAATATCTTCTTTTGTGAAGAAACTCATCAGGTTTGAAACAACCTGAGGGTTGAATAAAGCTATCAAACAGTCTGCACTTGATAAATTATAAATTAAATATATATTAATCTTTATTAAAGAAACAAAAGTTTGTTAGTCAAGAGCAATGATCATTTTCTCTGTTATCTTTGTTCTTTGAATAGAGGGGTCCTTGATTATGAATTCACTTTTCTAACTTTAGTTAGTGTGTAATGTTGCTGTTTGGGCATAAACCACATCTGCAAAGTTACGACGCTCAAAGTTCAACGCAAAGGGAGATATTTTCTTTTAGAGAAATCGCTTTTTAAGGACTACAACAAACGGCTGGTAGGGACTACAACGAGCTTCTTCCCAGGTTGGTGACATCACAAACCCTAAAATTTACATAAACCCTGACTCCGGGAACAAGCAACAAAGGAGAAGAGGAAGTTGTTTTCGCTGTTTTTTACAACCCGGAAAATGTTTTTCCTAAGGTTGATGAAAAATTATTTTTAACACTGTTCCTAAACATTAAAACCTCAACGTTTGTCTGTGCGCTGCACATTTTACGGAGAACAGCTTCCAGAAGAGAGTACAACGCAGGCCATACGAACAAAAACTTCTCTTGGAAGACATAGGCGAGCCATTCCCATTTTGTCGGGACAATCTATTGTTTATGGATCACAACTTGTAAGTAGTCTTATTATTTGTAGTTATGTTTTCTATTAACAGTTTCAATTATAAGTTTTATGTAGTTGCTAATATGATGTAAACAAAGGGCAAAGCTTTGCCTCAACTAGCCTGCTAACTAACATTACAGTATTGATGTAGTTTACTTTTGTAAGTTCTTGCTCTTGTAAGACTGTTCTCCGCCCCTAAGGAAAATGATCCACGATTTTGTAATCGATTACTGTTTGTATCAGCATAGTTTTCCGACAAATATGATTAAATGGTGGATAACATCGTATCTATAAGAAATTTACAGAAAAAAACATACCGCTCTGAAACGTCCTCTGAAATCCGTTCTGCACGATACTCTTGTTCGTTCACATTGTCAGGGTCTGAATCAGGCTCGAAACGGTTTGAAATTGACGCCATCATTAAAGGGGTCATATAATGCCATTTTTGTACAAGTTAATATGAATGTTTAGGGTCTAAATGAAAACTTTGTAATATACTTTTATTAAAAATTCTCATTAGTATTTTAAAGGGGTCATATAATGGTACCTGCACTTTTACAAGTTGATTGTACTGAAATGTGTGTTGGCAGTGCCTGTACACAACCATCAGAAAATGATAAAAATCCATCCAGTGTTTTTGTTTTAATCTCCTTATATGTTTTCCCCTGCCTCAAATTGAGCCGTTCGACCGTGTGACGTCACACGCTCGGAAGCCCCTCCCACGATTGTTGATTGACAGGAGCGAGTCAACACAGACCCGCCCTCGCTTGTGAACCAGCTGTCAATCATAGTCTGCGCGGACCGGCGCGGTCATTGTTGATATGCTGGAGCACTGTCTATGAGCAGAATGGCGTCTAAGCGATTGTGGTGTTCTGTTCTTGGGTGTAATAACGAACACAGTCATTTTAATGTTCCTAAATCCGAACCGCTGAAGACGCAGTGGCTGTGTTTGTTTTCGAAGGGAATATTCCCCACGAGCAACGTCAATGCTCTCATGTTTGCCGAATCATTTCTCACCAGACTGCTTTATAAACGAGGGTCAGTATAAAGCTGGATTTGCTAAGAAGCTGCTCATGAAAAAGCATCGGTACCAGCTATTCGTGTTCCTGCTGAACCTCCAGAAGAACTGAAGTGAGTGTAACGTCTTATTAAACTTTATATTAATATATTAATCTTTGCAAATCGCTAGCTGCACGCTTCACAATGAATGCCTCTAAGGTTTACACTCAGGGTACATTACGGCATGTTTTCTATGTATGATGTTCTCAATATAATTCATAATCCCACGTTTATACTGAACAACGCGTTATAGTTATTGAGTTACAAACGGTGTACACAGAACAGAGAGGCGGAGTCAGCAAAGCTCATGATCATTTAAAGTCATATGCACTGAAACGGCGTGCTGAAAACAGAGCTGTTTTTGACCAGGTAAAATAAGTGTTTTCTTACAATACTAATGAGAATTTTTAATTAAAGTATATTACAAACTTTTAATTTAGACCCTAAAGAATCATATTAGCTTGTACAAAAATGGCATTATATGACCCCTTTAAGAAAACACTCATTTTACCTGGTCAAAAACAGCTCTGTTTTCAGCACGCCGTTTCAGTGCATGTGCCTTTAAATGATAATGAGCTTCGCTGACTCCGCCCCTCTGTTCTGTGGGCGTTTTGACACAAAAAGCAAACAGTTGAGGGTATATTTTGACAACAGTTGAGGGTATATTTTGGAGAAAGAACGTCAGCGGGAGCCTCTGATGACACAACCGTATCAGTTTGAACCGGAGTCGGACCGGAACAAGATGACGGGCGCAAAGAAATTCGACAATTAAGGCTCGAACAGGACGTTTCTGATTGGTTGGTTAACATAATGTCACTTTGATCTATATTTGTATGTACTGGCAGCAGGGTAGAGTAGTGAGATACGAACGCTATGTGTTTACTGATGTATACGTTAGTTCATTGACAGATTGACGTTACAGCCAGAGGTGGGCACAAATACATCAAAAACTATTTTGTTACAAAATACAAATACTGGCTCATGAAATGTAACAAAATAAAATACAAAATACTGATGTGAAAAATGTATTTAAATAAAATACAAGTAATTAGTATTTTGAAAATACAAAAATACTCCCACAATAATCTTAAGTCTTTTTTTTATTACTGAAAGGTCAATAACACAAATATGATAAATGTGTAAATTCAAAATGGCGAAGTAGCAAAATAAAAAAGTATGGGCATTTCACTAAATCTCTACATGGCCTGAAATAGCTCTCTCTGGTGTAAATGGCATGTATAGCTAAGTTCACATCAATGGTGTGGTAGTTTTATACAAAATCAATATCAATATTTCTCATATGTAATACGTTTATATTGTGAACGCTCATGGAGATTTCAGTGGAGTTACGACAGACGCGCTGTTTCATAATAGGTAGGGCCTATGATGTCCTTTTATGAATGACAACACAGTGCATTGATCTCATAAGGCACAATTATTTTCTCTATTATGCCATTCAGTGTGCAATATGTGTGTGTGTAGACTGTATATTTTTCACAAAACACTTTACCTTAAAGGTGTTATCAGCGATTTCAGGCCCAAAAAAGGCCGAAACATAAATTATCACATTCATTTAATTTTTTCTAGGGGGAAATCACCGACAGGGGGTGGGTGTTGTGAGGTTTTGCACAACACCCACCCCCTGTCGCAACACACTGTCGGTGATTGGTTGGAACACTGTTTATTTAGGTTTTGGTGGTTGGTGAAACCCATTGTTTTTGTGTGCAGATCTCAGAGCGTAGGCTGCCTACAGAGACGCGGTTTTTGGACGGCATGCTAATGGGGCGGGCAGCTAGCGGATCGCTAGGAAAAATTAGATGAATGTGATCATTTATGTTTCGGCCTTTTTTGGGCCTGAAATCGCTGATAGCACCTTTAATGCCGTTTTTAAGAGGAGCAGCGCCACTTCTTCTCCTGTGTTCAAAACTCATTCACTTCTTGGAGGGAGCCCGGTTCATAGGGTGTCACGTGATTTTCGTGCATCTAACCTGGACATTGCCATAGCCTTTATGCCGAGCGTCACGTGACCAAGCCGGAAAACAGATCACATCGCTTCCGATTCAGGTCTTTTGCAGTGTTGTGCTAGTTACTAAGAAATAGTAACTAGTTACAGTTACTAGTTACTTCGTTCAAAAAGTAACTCAATTACTTTGTTGATTACTTACACCAAAAAGTAATGCGTTACTGTTAAAAGTAACTTTTTAGTTACTTTTTTAAAGAAAGTTCTTAAATGTTCCCATTTAATGCCCTTTAATGCGTTATGGTCTATACAAACACAAAACTGACTTAAACAGAAAGTAATTTTTAAACACTATTTTATTTAAGTCAGACCAGCACAAACTGAATATATCAAGGATTTCTGAAATAAATAACAAAACAAGCATTTTTAAAGCTAGTGACTTGTTTGCTTTCTCAACATTGATATGTTCATGCAGCTGACAGTATACGTTTTTACCACTGTGGTTTTTACTGCATGAATTAATATTTGAGCAATACAATTGTACCTTGATCATTCTTGTTAGTTCATAGTAGGCCTACATTAACTAAGGAGATACAAATACATCTAACAATGAATGATACTTCTACAACATTTATTAACCATATTTAATGCTAAAATTGTTATCTTATTGTAAAGTGTTGCCATTTATATGATTCAAGCTTAAAGAAGATGGCCATATTTAAATATCTGCAAAGGCCAGAGCATTAAAATTACATAAATGTAGACCTATATTACATGTACAGTCTTTCACTTTATTTGCTTAAATTTTAGAACACTTGATTAGACTTGATGTCGGCTGCATGAACACATCAATGTAAGCAATCAATCACGTCACTAGTTTTAAAAATACAACTTCGCCGGCTAATGAATACATAAAAGTGACCAGCTGGACATAAACTAATGCAAATAGATGGTAACAATTGCGACATAAAACATGTGGGTCAGGTCTGCGTGTGTTTTTGTCACATTGCTTTAATCGCTTGAGGTAAGTTAGCCGTTACTAATGTTATTCCTCTCAGACTCGACGGCAAGCTTCTGTTCTTTCTCTGCTGATGCAGCATCTAGTCAAAAAATGTATTATTTTATAATGATATGGCAATGTGTACTTAAGTGTTCTGTATTCATACCGTTTCGCTGTCTGTGTTTTAAATGCGCATCAAGTGCTCAGCGCTCTCCGTGCAGCTTGTAATCTCCGTGCTCGCGCCTCGCGCTGCCTCACGTGTACGTAAACAACTCAGCCAGTGAGTTTGTTGTGTCCTCAGGTGTCCTCTCGCTCTGTATAATGCTAGCAGTCTCTTCAGTGCTCTCGTACTGTGTAATGACAGCGCACACTTCTCAGCCCCTCCAGCAACTAATTAATTTAAAAAAGTAACGGACAACGCGCCATATGGTAACGGTAACGGAGTTAATTTATTTAAAAAGTAATGCGTTACAGTATTAGTTACTGTCAAAAGTAACTGCGTTACAGTAACGCGTTACTAGTAACGCGTTACTGCCCAACACTGGTCTTTTGTATGTGCTTCATGAATTTTTTTGCGGTTTTACTCAAGATAACTTAAAAGGAGCAAGCAAAAATGAGCATAACCAATGTCCCTCGCATGTGCAGATTGATATTTAAAAGTTTTCTAATTTTTCTTCTTCACACTAACGTTTAGATATTTAAATAGCATAAAACACGATAACAAAGTGAACTTAGTAGGTTAGCTGATTACCTTAAAAATCCATAGATATCGTAGTTAGTTCTTACGGCCGTGAACACTTTCTCTGACAAGCGGATGCAATGAGACCTGTTTTCCAGTTTGGTCACGTGACGCTCGGCATAAAGCCTATTGCCAACATCAGACCGAAAATATGGCAAAATCTTTTACTATGGTGATTTTTATTAAGTATTTAAGTATTTAAAATACTCTAAATACACTCCCTCAAAATATTTTGTTACAAACTACATTTTATTTTTTCCACACCTGCAAAATGCAAATGACAAAATACACTAAAGTAATTAAATACGTATTTAAAATACATTTAATTGAAATACTGCCCATGTCTGGTTATAGCTACCCAGCGAGCAAACAGTCGTCTATAATACGTCTAAAAGACGTAATTGTTAGACATCCAGAAGACGTCCTCACAGGAGCCAGAATGAAAGTTTTTTATACGTCTTTTCAGGACGTTGTTTAGACGTCAATTAAAGACGTGCTACAGACGTAATTTTTAAACATCCAGAAGACGTCCTCACAGGAGCCAGAATGAAAGTTTTTTATACGTCTTTTCTGGACGTTGTTTAGACGTAAATTAAAGACGTGCTACAGACGTAATTGTTAGACATCCAGAAGACGTCCTCACAGGAGCCAGAATGAAAGTTTTTTATACGTCTTTTCTGGACGTTGTTTAGACGTCAATTAAAGACGTGCTACAGACGTAATTTTTAAACATCCAGAAGACGTCCTCACAGGAGCCAGAATGAAAGTTTTTTATACGTCTTTTCTGGACATTGTATAGACGTAAATTAAAGACTTGCTACAGACGTAATTGTTAGACATCCAGAAGACGTCTTCACAGGAGCCAGAATGAAAGGTTTTTATACGTCTTTTCTGGACGTTGTTTAGACGTAAATTAAAGACGTGCTACAGACGTAATTGTTAGACATCCAGAAGACGTCTTTACAGGAGCCAGAATGAAAGTTTTTTATACGTCTTTTCTGGACATTGTATAGACGTAAATTAAAGACGTGCTACAGACGTAATTGTTAGACATCCAGAAGACGTCTTTACAGGAGCCAGAATGAAAGTTTTTTATACGTCTTTTCTGGACATTGTATAGACGTAAATTAAAGACGTGCTACAGACGTAATTGTTAGACATCCAGAAGACGTCTTCACAGGAGCCAGAATGAAAGGTTTTTATACGTCTTTTCTGGACGTTGTTTAGACGTAAATTAAAGACGTGCTACAGACGTAATTGTTAGACATCCAGAAGACGTCTTCACAGGAGCCAGAATGAACGTTTTTTATAAAAAAAATTTGGACATTGTTTAGACGTCAATTAAAGACATGCTACAGACGTAATTGTTAGACATCTAAAGGCAGCCAGAATAAAAGTTGTATTAGTCACGTTTTCTGTAGTATAAATGTCAAAGAAGACTGTTAAAGACCCATATTGAAACGGAAATCCCATTTGTGCATTTTGCAAGGATCCAACTTTAAAAAATCTTTACTTCAAAACAGTGGCAGTGAGTTAGTTCTCACTGAGAAAAACCCAGTTACTCATTGTTAATGGTTGTCGTGTCATGAAACTGCAGACACACAGACCATAGACCTAAATAAGATTTGAAAGAATTTTGATAATATTGAATACTCAATTGAATACGGGAACTGTGTAGTGTATATACAAGTCTTGCATTTGTATATCTTATCAATATAATTGTAATAAACTGCTTACCATTTGCCTGTAAACCAAACTGATCACTCCAAGAAATCAACTATTTAAATCTCAAAATATATATTTTATTACTATTTTGTTCTACTGGACCAAAACTTAAAAGCCAGAACAGTAAAGTTATAAATTAACACAATTTCCCTTTAAATAATCTATAAAATGTTGTTAAAACAGTATAACATATCAATTAACAAAATGTGGCTGCTATAAGCTTCACAAGCTTCATTTATAGCGGCAAGCCCCGACTCTCCCGGGGGCATGTTTCAGATGATCGGCTGCAGACTTTATTTGGGCCTCTGTTGCAGCTGGGTCCCATTTCATGACAGCAGCTACAATCAAAGCAAAAAAATACACATGTAAAATAAATAAATACAAACGCCACTGTTGTGGTTTAGCTTGCAGCAGAGATGCATAGAAAATTTTAGTACTCGAATCAATGAAATGAAACAGTTATTAAATCACAAATCAAGTAAAATTACATCAAGCCTGATATAAAGCATTCCACACACACATACATATATATATACACACACACACATATACATATATATTTTCGTATTCGTATTGAACCGTTCGGTACGAGGCTTTCGGTTCAGTGTGCATTACAAACCGAACGGTTTGTTGGACTATTTTTCCTGCTGACCAAAATTTCGTTATTTAAAATGTAGGGGCGTGGCAAGCGTGCTCATAATGTAAGAGATGCTGCCGCGACCACAACATTGCCCAACATCAAATAGCAAACGTAATGTAAGCGGAACGAAACTGCAGCTGCGCTACTCGTTATTGTGTGGTTGACGGATCGTTTATCAGTTTGGACCAATCCAGCGTCTTGATCAAGCGACACTGTTACTACACAGCACTAAGAGATCCAGTAAAGAAAGCAGTTGAATTTGCCACTGAAGTAATAATATCGCAGCGAGATCTAGTGAGAAACATTCACATTTCTCCGTTATTAACGGATCAAACAGCGCTGACGTGGAAAACAGGAATAAACATTGTGCCATGAATGAACTATCCAGTGCCCACAGATCAGCAACATTCACCATGGATTTACTGTAGTAACACTACTAACTGTAACCATGGAAGTTTGGCAGGAATAGTAGGCTATAATGCTTTCAAGTAACGTTACGTCGGTTTTATTTCGACATTATGAATAAAATTGCTGCCCTCAAATGTTAATCTGAAATAAAATAAACCTTTGTTTATAACTACTACAATATTACAATTAATTTTTTTCAAGGAGCAAGGAGCTGTTTTTGTTTTATATGCTCCTAAGAAGAGTCAAGTGTAGCTCCATCACTGCTCAAAGTAAAAAATTATCATACTTTGATGAAAAATTATTAAAAAAATTAAATCAAGGAAATTTCTCTGGCTTTTCTTTCTTTTTGCTGTATCAAAAACGTACCGAACCGTGAATTTTGTGAACCGTCACACCCCTAACATATATATTTATTTACATTTGAATAGTTATCAAAGACCTGTTTGTGAAAGGTTTTTTATTTTTATTATTGTTTATGTTAAAACTAGGGGTGTGACGGTTATTATATAACCGTGAGACCGATGGTTATAGTTGAACACCGTCATTAGAACTTGTGGTGGCAATTTTAATGATATTCATTGATCTTTAGTTAAATATAGATGATTCAAAGAATGTCACATGTGTGTCTCTCACTTGTAGTGAGAGAGGATTCTGTTTATGTACCTGGGGAGGCAGAAGAGGGAGACACTCCAGAGAACAGACGAACAAGGACCTCTGACCTAGATGTCAGAAGGCCACTTAGTGCAGGGGAGCTTAGTGGGCCAACTAGTGACGTCTATGGAAAACTACTGGGAGGAAGGCTCTGGGGGGAAGAAGGCCTTGAAACTAAGATAAAAGCTAGTTCAGTCTGTCTGGGGGTGTGTCACTCTTCTGCACAGGGTAACAACTGTGTATTAGACTGCTCCTATTCTTGCAAGAATAAATACTTCTATTTTATATAATTTGACTCTGAGTGTCTCTTACGCAGTGATGTTTGTTTGAGATGAATTTTTGCCACAATAAACTCTATAACCGCCAAAACCGTGTTATTAAAATATATTGCAGATAAGGTTATACTAATATCAGTGTTGGGGAGTAACGGAATACATATACCAGCGTTACGTATTCAGAATACAAATTATGAGTAGGCCTAACTGTAGTCTCCACAGAACAAAAAAAATTGTAAAAAAAAAAAAATTGGGTTTGCATTTATGAGGAAAAAACAATGTTACGGACATGAGCGCTCTGAACGCGGCACTAAAAGATGCTTTAAAAATTTCACAGACACACCAAACAGAAAGCACAAAACCTTTCTTTAAAGTGCATTTAGTTTTGTATTAATTGTATCTTAATTTTAATCAATGTTTCATCAACCAATTGCCTGGATTTAATAAATAAGAAGTAAATATAGCAGACGATAAACACGGAGGCGCCGGCGTGTGAACTGGAGCTCGTCTCATAAATGAACCGAAACTCAGCATATAAGGTAGCCTACTTGCCTCACAGACAGGTCTACTTTTAAACAGAACAATTCAAAACGTAAGAATACAGACTGCTCTCTGCTTATGTAATAAGCAGATAATCCGTATGAATTGTGTATTTCTCTCTGGCGCGTTGACTACTGCGAAGATCGTGAGTCAGCATCGTCAACTTCATCTTTGCAGCCGACACTGGCAAAGAAAACACTTGTTTATTAATAAACAATTAAAATATCTCATTGCTATATTTTACATATTCATAATCATTACTTTTGCCGGTTCTTTGTGACAGATTTTAGGTGCTTATTGGCAGCACCAGCCTTACATGTTACACCACCGCATCACCGCACCCACCAGAATAGGCCTGTTTGATTTTTTTTTGTTAAAGTCCCACTCCGATCATATTTTGAGCTATTTTTAAACATTCCCAGTGGTCTTTAAATTATGATTATGCCATTTTTAGCCAAAATCACAAAACCTGTGCCGTATTCTGGGACTTCGCTTCAGCAGAGCGGCAGTAGCTCATTAGCAAATCGCCTCTGCGTTGTGGGCGGTGCCGTTGGCACGGAGACGACCCTCCCCCTGCCCGTTGCTGAGAGCTCTGTCTCTCCCGCTAGCTTACACCCCCAATACCGGTGGGGCAACAGTATTATATACACGTTAATTATTATTATACGAAGTTAATCAAAGTTATCACCGATCACCAATCATTATTTCACTCCAAGACATCGCGTGTGGAGACGCCCAGTGGAGTTACTACGTCACAACTCCAGTCTATTTTAGCCGGCATTTTAGCGTCTGCTACTGATTCACAGCCATTTGAATGTAGAAATACTCAGAAATACAAGCTTATTTTTCTCAAGATATGTCCTCTAACATCAGAAAAATGCCACAAGAACATGTTAACACCTAGAAAAACATTATTTTCATCGGAGTGGGTCTTTAAGGATTTGTTTACTGTGTGTGATTCATTTAATGGAAAGCTCAAGTCACTGCTAGTTGTCTGGCTGTTAATTCTAAATAAACGTAGAGCAAGTAGCAGTGTCTGCTCGTTTATTCAAACTAAGTTGTCCTATAACAGATGAACGTCGCAACGCTATGTTTTTTTTTGTTTTGAAAACCAAATCTTTTGTATGTGAAAGAGCCATGCGTTAAAAGTCAGATGGCACAAAATATGAACAAAATAAATAAAATAATTGAATATTGAATTGCATAGCATCATATTTTTCTCCATTGCATCGTATTACATTGAATCGCATCGCGTTGAGTTGAAATCAAATCGCACCGCATCGTAATAATAGTGAATCGCATTGCATTGCATCGGTAGCTGCTTATATGTAGCCTATCTTTAATGTATCGTATCGTTGGCTATGCATCGACATGCGTATCGCATCGGCCTCAGTTATGGAGATGCACATCCCTAATACCTACATAGGAAAAGTAACTACATTTACATACTGTGAATCGTTTTTTTTAAATCGAGAATCGTTTTTGCATCGAAAATCGCTATTGAATCGAATCTTGAGCCTAAAAATCGGAATCGTGACATTTTCTGAATCGTACACCCCTAATATAAACACACATAGCTGTTTGCTTGGAACACCTCTTTAATTGTAAATTTATTAAATCACATGTAAGGTTTATAAATAGTAGCTAAAGGAGAGTAAACTGATACCCCCTTTATTTTCTCTACCTTATGCCGTCCGAAAGGGTATGTGATTTTCTTTCTTCAGATGAACACATTTTAGAAAAAATAAACTAGACTTTTAGAAAAATTATCCATCTCTTGTGTTTGTGTTAAATACTGCAAGTGAATAGACACCAAAATGCGGAAGGTCGAAAAAGTCCAAGAGCATTGTAAAGCTCACATGATAAATGCAGAAAACATCTTGTGTGAACAACACAGCAGGCTGTACTGTATGAAGTTTCTGGTGCATGCACTTGCATTATATTGGCTTACAATAATGGATAATTTTTCAAAAAATCTTTGTGGAAAATATACATCTGGAATGGCACGGGAAAAAATAGATTTTTTTTTATTTTGGAGTGCACTGTGCCTTTAAAATTGACTACGGTTTTAGATACTGCAATGGATACTTACTAGTGATGGACTTGTTTCTCTGTTGGTGCCTGTTCTGCTCCGTAAACATTGTTCCAATGCTTGATCTAAAAAAAAAAAAAAGTTAAAAAGTGCGTTAATAAATTATTGATCTGGGTGACATAGGACCATTTTGAATGTGTTCCTTAAATAAATTATACAGGTTATGTGTTATATAAATCTGGAGAACCCTTACTAAAATTAACAATGTTTTGTGACACTAACCAAATGGTAATAAATTATTGTAATCAATCCACCATAAAAAAAACATGGTTTCTACACCTTTACTATAATAAAAACCATGGTTAATTTAGCAAATGTCCTTAAAAGAACAGCTCATCCAAAAAAAAAAAGAAAAGTTCTCTCATTATTTAGCCTACTCACCCTCATGTTGAAACTGTATGAGTTTCTTATGTAGAACCATAATTAAGATATCTTGAGAAATGCCTTATTTGTTTTTGTTTTTCTCATACAGTTGTTTTATTCCCAACATTCTTGTGTTTCACAAAAGTAAGTTAGACATTTATTTTTGGGTCAGCTAGGCCTGTATAAACTCAAGAAGATAGAAGATAAAACATTGTCTGGAGGGTTTGAACCAGTGTGCCTTTGAGCAGAGTGTCCATGTTCTGCCTCTATTTCACGTGTATTTTATGACAATACTCACCATCTGAAGATCGTGTGGCTGGATAATATTTAACGTTACTCCCAAAATGCCTGGATCATGAAGGAAACACACACAGCAATATTAGCTATTTGTTTTTACTTAGGCTACTAACAGAGACATTTACAAAAGCTTGCAAAATTGACTCACCAGCTCCAAGACAATAACGTTAGGCCTAACTTTAACGTTAAATCCCGCGATCAACAATTTAAAAGCCTAGTTTGCAGATTCTTCTAGACTCGAGTAAAGGAGTGTGGTTCGAGTTCTTCTGTCTAAAGAGACAATGTTCTCAGTTCACTCATTGTAAAGCTCCAATGCTGAGTTTTATTTTATTTTTTTATCATAAACTAAGTTAGCTGACAATACACATGCTAGCTCAGCACATAATTAGCCTAATACATTGGAATACCGTACTAATATCAATATTTCTCTAATCGCGTTTAGATTCTCAATTTAATACACTATATTTTGATGTATTAGAATTTGTATAAAATAAAAAGTTATTTACGTTACCTTCCGTAGATTGCAATATGTCCATTGTTCGTTGTCCATATTCCTTGTTTGTTCTTCATTTACATCCCGCAACTCGCTCAAAATAAACATTTAGCAGTCCGATTTAAAATAATCCATGTTTTAAACAATGTAAAAGCCACAAAACCGAAGTAGGTCCCGAGCAGGAGCACAGACACCCACTCACTTCAACTGACGTATTCAAACTTGACTGGTAAAGGCGCGCATAGTTGTCATTGGCCAGATTCCTGGATGACAGTCAGAATAACCAATCATGCTCAAAACAACTCGGAGAGACAGCCAATAGTGTGAAAACATTGCAATAACAGGACAATATGAAATGTTTTAAAAGAAAGAATAGGAAAAAAATATACACGTGCTATTTAGTTGTATTTGTAGGCTGGCTGTTATATTTAATCAATTGTTTAAATGTGTTTTCATTGCAGTGCATGATTAAAAATGAAAGATAAAAAATGAAAGATAAAAAATGAAAGATTAAACAGTAACTTGTATACCATATATAATAACATTTATTTATCACTGTTCTGATAAACAGCAATTTATCAGAACAGTGCATAATGAGTGTCCTTACATGCAAACCGAAGCATTGAGAACTTTGTAAGTGTATAGACAGTTTAATAAGAAGATACTTTACACAGACAGTACAGTTAGCGCATACAGACAGGAGCCATCTTGGAAAACAGTCTCGACCAATCGAACCACGAGAGTGAGCGAACAGTACGTGTAGATATTGAAGATAAGATAAATTATATTTATTTTTTTATTTTCTCTGTTGCGTTAAGTGCTTCTCTTATGCGAGACTGTTTTCCAAGATGGCTGCTGTCTGTATGCGCTAACTGTACTGTCTGTGTAAAGTATCTTCACTTACAAAGTTCTCAATGCTTCGGTTTGCATGTAAGGACACTCATTATGCTGCCGTGTTAGTGTGGGGCTAATTTGAGCCTTGTTAATGGTATTAACTAGCGATCTCTTTTTGCTTACTCGATGCCCAATATACTAGCGTTATAAGCTAAACTGTTTTTAGAGATAAAACTCTTTACATTCGATTATCATGAAAACAAATCTCAGGGAACGATTTAGTCTGTACCAATGTGTTATTACACCCGAGGTTCATTTTGCGCCGGAGTTCTCCTTTAAGCCTGTAGTCCAGACTAAAATGCACGTTTGAGCTGTATTACCTGAAAGCAACTTGTAGGCTATACTGACATATCTTATGTCAGTGCCATTGTTTTGTCTCAAGATGCACACCAGTAATGTTTTTTTCTTCTAAGGTACATTTTTAAAAGCTATAATTGAATGCCCAAATTTAACTAAGGCCTAATCCTGGCTTTATATCTAAACCCTGTCTGTGAAACCGGGGGTTAGAAATTAAGGGGTTAACCCTAACCTTAACCCTTGTCTACAGACTTTTATTTAACAGCATGGATACTCCAAGGTGTTGACTGCAGTGGTTAGGTCTTTAGCATTGATAAAGGACAAAGATCTTCTCACTGTGACAGTCTGTAATGTATTTTAGCAATGATTGTTTGTAAGGATTGTCCCTAAAATAGAGCTATTGATGCATTCAAGACATGTCATAAAGATCGTATTTACGAATTGAACACACATGAACGCCACCACAATGATGAAAATAGGAAGTTATTTACTGTAAAATTAGGATATTTTTTTTACAGTGCAGTATGAACATCTGTTCTGAACTAGTTCTGGCTGTCAGTGGACGTTTAGATAATGGCCAGATTGGACATCTTTTATTTACGTAATTTATTGACTGTTTCTGGATGTCAACGGACGTCCAGATTATAGTCAGTATGAACGTCTTTTCTCAACTAGTTCTGGCTGTCAGTGGACGTTTAGATAATGGCCAGATTGGACATCTTTATTCACGTCATTTATGGACCATTTCTGGATGTCAACGGACGTCCAGATTATAGTCAGTATGAATGTCTTTTCTCAACTAGTTCTGGCTGTCAGTGGACGTTTAGATAATGGCCAGATTGGACATCTTTATTCACGTCATTTATGGACTATTTCTGGATGTCAACGGACGTCCAGATTATAGTCAGTATGAACGTCTTTTCTCAACTAGTTCTGGCTGTCAGTGGACGTTTAGATTGTGGCCAGATTGGACATCTTTATTCACGTCATTTATGGACCATTTCTGGATGTCAACGGACGTCCAGATTATAGTCAGTATGAACGTCTTTTCTCACCTAGTTCTGGCTGTCAGTGGACGTTTAGATAATGGCCAGATTGGACATCTTTATTCACGTCATTTATGGACCATTTCTGGATGTCAACGGACGTCCAGATTATAGTCTGTATGAATGTCTTTTCTCAACTAGTTCTGGCTGTCAGTGGACGTTTAGATAATGGCCAGATTGGACATCTTTATTCACGTCATTTATGGACCATTTCTGGATGTCAACGGACGTCCAGATTATAGTCAGTATGAATGTCTTTTCTCAACTAGTTCTGGCTGTCAGTGGACGTTTAGATAATGGCCAGATTGGACATCTTTATTCACGTCATTTCTGGACTATTTCTGGATGTCAACGGACGTCCAGATTATAGTCAGTATGAACGTCTTTTCTCAACTAGTTCTGGCTGTCAGTGGACGTTTAGATAATGGCCAGATGGGACATCTTTATTCACGTCATTTATGGACCATTTCTGGATGTCAACGGACGTCCAGATTATAGTCAGTATGAATGTCTTTTCTCAACTAGTTCTGGCTGTCAGTGGACGTTTAGATAATGGCCAGATTGGACATCTTTATTCACGTCATTTATGGACCATTTCTGGATGTCAACGGACGTCCAGATTATAGTCAGTATGAACGTCTTTTCTCAACTAGTTCTGGCTGTCAGTGGACATTAAGATAATGGCCAGATTGGATATCTTTATTCACGTCATTTATGGACTATTTCTGGATGTCAACGGACGTCCAGATTATAGTCAGTATGAATGTCTTTTCTCAACTAGTTCTGGCTGTCAGTGGACGTTTAGATAATGGCCAGATTGGACATCTTTATTCACGTCATTTCTGGACTATTTCTGGATGTCAACGGACGTCCAGATTATAGTCAGTATGAACGTCTTTTCTCAACTAGTTCTGGCTGTCAGTGGACGTTTAGATAATGGCCAGATGGGACATCTTTATTCACGTCATTTATGGACCATTTCTGGATGTCAACGGACGTCCAGATTATAGTCAGTATGAATGTCTTTTCTCAACTAGTTCTGGCTGTCAGTGGACGTTTAGATAATGGCCAGATTGGACATCTTTATTCACGTCATTTATGGACCATTTCTGGATGTCAACGGACGTCCAGATTATAGTCAGTATGAACGTCTTTTCTCAACTAGTTCTGGCTGTCAGTGGACATTAAGATAATGGCCAGATTGGACATCTTTATTCACGTCATTTATGGACTATTTCTGGATGTCAACGGACGTCCAGATTATAGTCAGTATGAACGTCTTTTCTCAACTAGTTCTGGCTGTCAGTGGACGTTTAGATTATGGCCAGATTGGACATATTTTTTTAAGTCATTCATCGACTAATTCTGGATGTCACCGGACGTTCAGATTATAGCCAGTATGAACGTCTTTTCTCAACTAGTTCTGGCTGTCAGTGGACGTTTAGATTATAGCCAGATTGGACATAATTTCTCATTGTCATTAATCAACTAATTCTGGATGTCAATGGACGTTCAGATTATGGCCTGGACGGACGGACGTGATATCAACCTGTTTTGTATGTCCACAGACGTCGCTTGCTCAGTAATGGTCATGAAAAACTTTTTTTCGCGATTTGCAAAGATTAATATAAAGGTTAATAAAACTTTACACTCACTTCTTCTGGAGGTGCAGCAGGAACACGAATAGCTGGTACCGATTCTTTTTTCATGAGCAGCTTCTTAGCAAAACCAGCTTTATACTGACCCTCGTTTATAAAGCAGTCTGGTGAGAAATGATTCGGCAAACATGAGAGCATTGACGTCGCTCGTGGGGAATATTCCCTTCGAAAACAAACTCGGTCACTGCGTCTTCAGCGGTTCGGATTTAGGAACATTAAAATGACTGCTGTGTTCGTTATTACACCCAAGAACACGTCACACGGTCGAACGGCTCAATTTGAGGCAGGGGAAAACGTATAAGGAGATTAAAAAAAAACGCTGGATGGATTTTTATCATTAAATGATGGTTGTGTACAGGCACTGCCAACACACATTTCAGTACAATCAACTTGAAAAAGTGCATGTACCATTATATGACCCCTTTAATATTTACTTCTGAGTAGAGCTCGCGGTTATGAAGGTGCGGGACATTTCCCGTACACGCGCTATGAGCGGCCAATCACAACACACTGCGCCAGCTAACCAATCACAGCACATTTCGTATTTCGGAAAGAGTGGCTTATCAAAAACGATATATTTTATATATTGATGAAGTGTGTAACATCTACACTGTTTTCTCCATCTTCCGTTGTTCAGATACACGGGTAATCCCGCCCTAAACTCACAGGGCTGGATTCAGACAACTTCACTGAACATGTGACTTTAGGGATGAAGATACTTGGTTTAGATCCTAATGAACTAATCTTTTACTAGTATTTCTTCTATTGCTGCTTCATTCACACAATCCCCTGTGAGTTTGAAACTCAACTCATATTCCCAAGCTCTGATTTTATTAATAGAGTTCTGGTCCCATATCTGGTGTGTATCGGAGGATCAGTACACGTCGACTGCAGGGCTGCAGTGAAGAGAGACAATCTAAAGTATGCGTCTCATGCTTCTAATGACATCACTGTTGTTCAGTTGGGTTGTACACACCATGTGGATATGAGTGACAGTCATATTTAGTTGCAACATGTGGCAAATTTATTTTTATTTACATGAATGAATAACCAACGTGCAATTAGGAAGCATTCATTTTCATTTTTCTTCATTTTGAATTTATTTTATTTTTCTTTAAAATAATATTACACCATTAATAGACTGACTGGCTATATTGTTTATATAATTTAATTTATTTGTGATTGCTACATTTTATTTTTGGGGGAAAAATGTTTATTAAAAAGTATATTAAAAACAAAATTTTGGGTCGAAAATGCTTATTTTAAAATCATAATATACACATAAAGCAGATATTTATACATTGAAGTTCCAATTAATTTGCACATTCTATTTTTAGCACGATGAACATTTTCACCACAAATGGTGTAGCCAATTGTGTTTGAACCTGTATTTTATGAATTATATTTTATAATTTTAAACATGTTTTGAATATCATGTTTGTTTGCTTTCTAATTACATAAGCAGCATTTTATTGACTATAGTACAAACACTGTGTGTTTTATCTTGTTATTACTTTAATATTTCCTTCATACTGATTGTCTTCTTAAATTTCACAAACATTTGGAAAAAAAAGTGGCAAAATTATTAGGCATTATTAGTGACAAAATTGTTGGTCATGGTGGAAATCTTTTTCTTTTTTATACAATGTGACCAATTATTTTTCAACAATAAAAAGCATATTGTGTATGCCTTTTGTGGGTAACCAAACAGTTTCTGGTTCCATTGACTTCCAGAGTATATATTTTTTTCATACTAGAAGTCAATGGGGACCAGCAACTGTTGGGTTACCAACATTCTTCAAAATATCTTCTTTTACGTTCCACAGAACAAAGAAAATCATACAGGTTTAGAACAACTTGAGGGTGAGAAAATGATGACATAAGTTGTATTTGTGGGTGAACCATCCCTGGCTTTAATGATCTCATTAACTCCAAGAATGGTCTTGGTTTTGGTCTGGGTCTTGACTACACCTCTGGTTAATCACGGCTACTGATTAGCAAAATGTGTAAGGGGGAAAAAAAAGAGTACAATCCCAGCTCTTTCTGAATGACTAGCACTCGAAAGCCGTAAATCCCGCCTCTGCCCGCAGGACCTCGTGGCGCAACGGTAGCGCGTCTGACTCCAGATCAGAAGGTTGCGTGTTCAAATCACGTCGGGGTCAAAACTTATTTCAACTTTACACTCAAAGCTGTTAAATCAACAGCACACATTATAGTACGATTATTAAATTAAGCCGTGTATTTAGTCCACACACCTGCGGTTGTTTTTGCTTGCTAAAAAAATATTATATAAGAATTAGGCTTATTTAATTCTAAGATTTGTTGATCTTTGACAGATAGAGAATATCAAAGTACATTCTGATTTAAATGATTTATTTGTCGATATTTTAATAATTTTTAAACATTAAATCACATTTACTTGGCAGCTCGTTAGATGGCGCTGCAGCCCAATGAATGCACCAGTTTACTGAAGACGAAGCTGGGTATCACCCTGAAACATAATCCGAGGTTTGATCCTGACATATGATATTTATAGATATTACGTCATGGATCTGACCTCGTGGCGCAACGGTAGCGCGTCTGACTCCAGATCAGAAGGTTGCGTGTTCAAATCACGTCGGGGTCAAACCTTTACTCTTTCCACTTCAAATAAATGTAGGCTGATATATTTATAATACAATTACTTGTAGAAAGGCAAATACGTAAATAATATCTCTAATAAAGGAGAACGTAAATAATATCTCGTTCTGAATCCCAGAGAAGTCCGTTCATGTAGTTTATTAAAAGGAACGGACTGTTGATCGTGCATTACAAAAGACACTTTTTAAAAAGATATGTATATAAACAACAATGTTTTGGTTTTGTGAGTGGAAAATATCATGAAAATAAATGGATCAAAAGTATGAATGTTTTCCTTGCACTTAAACTCGAAGTTGCAGGTCTATCCTAGGGGTCAGTCAGCATGTGTCACAGTGATGGTGTTTATTACAGCGCTTATGTAATAAGCATAACTTTAAGCTGTGCCGGATCTAAACAGTGACCCTGGACTTTCTAGCACAGAGCAGACAATCACACCCGGTCCACAACACACCTCAGCACTAACACAGCGCAGTTTTAACATGCAGATTATATAACACAATACAGATATATAAATGCTATTTACATTTTTTTTAAATTGAAATAAGTCATTTTGTGCTTAAAATGAATCCATGCATGTCTTTGCTGATGTGCACTTTGTGAAGAATTTCAAAACGCTAATTACTGATGGTAATCTAATCCTTCTGGTTCACTGGTTTTATATGAAGTCTAATCACTGATCATAAGTTGTATTATTAATATATTTCAATCTTACATTGCCAGCCCTGTGATGCATTGTCACAACAATAAGTGATGCTTGAGATATTTAAGGCAATCAGTTTCCACAGACTTCTTAACTCAAAAATATTTGAATCAACTATTTGCATCATAATTTTGAGTAAATTTTAGTTGATAATCCTGTCATGATTCACTCACCCTCAAGTTGTTCCAACCCTGTATACTCTCAGTGTAGCATTTGGTAAAAACAAACAAACATAAGACATATAATATAAGAAAAATATATAAATATGTACACTAAAAACTCTTGTTGCAGCTATACATCGCCAATAATTATTATATACGATTTATTGCTTCAAACTCTCCATATAGTGCAAGCGTCACATCTATATAGCAGCGTGTAATGACTTATTTAAGTGTTGCCTTGAATATAGTGCTTGAATCGGGTCATGCCAACATTTCAATTAAAGTCAGAAATGAGTTCAAACTACAGCAAACATCTGGGGGAGTGTTTAGGGTGAGAGGGAATACATTTACATTTACCGGTATGCATTTGGCAGACGCTTTTATCCAAAGCGACTTACATTGCATTTCAAGGTACATATTTTAATTCTTATCAGTTCTTGCATTCCCTGGGAATCGATCCCATGATCTCTCTCTGATGCTCTACTGTTTGAGCTGCAGGAAAGGGATACATTTGAAATTGCAATTTAAAATGTGATTAAAAAACAAGTTTGTTTTATCATCACTAATTAAATATAAAAATAATACATAAAAACAAATACTACTGTAATATTTCACTGCAAAAATAGGAAAAGTAATAATAATACTAATATATAAATAATAATAATATTATTTTACATTGCAACTGCAAATATATACATATGTTTGTTAGATTTTACTGTAATAATATTATTGTAATATTTTACTGTAAAATAAAATGTAATAAAAATAATATTCTAAAAATAATAATTGTAAGAGACCGTGTGCGTCTGAGGCTGATTATGGATTGCTCGTCAACTGAGTCTTCCTCGATCAGAAGGAATAGGCAAATCCAATGATGCAGTTTTAGTATTTATTGAGGAGAAGTCAGGTACATGGAGATGATGATGGTTTACAGGTATCAATATGACAAAATAGGTGTGTTTGTAGGTGTGTGTGTGTGTATGTGTGGTTATCTGAAACAGAAAATACAATAAAATGTATATTAATAAACATGTAGGCTATGGTTACATATAGTTGCATAAAGAAATGACCCGCAGTACGACCAAAATCCACTAGTGGGAGCTCTAACACTATAAATTAACTTGCATAGATGCCATAAATCTCCACATGGTGAAAAGTGCCAAAATAGGCGAACTATACATTAAATATAATATTTACGGTTATTTACAAGGCAATAACTAAAGTATATACAGTAAATGGCTACTTTATGAGCGCATATGGAGCGCCGTAGCGCATATGGAGCGCCGTAACGGCAACAGCCGTATAGCAGTAGTGAATAATACGAGTATAACAACTTCGCCATCTGGGCTAATAACTCTGCAATAAACGAGTCATTCATGCAAAAGCCGTACTTACATCTTAAGGACGCACACAGCACTCATACACACAAGATTCGCGCAGGATAAACAAAGGATGGCAATTCTCTGCATCGTGAATACTGCTCTCATAGCACTGACTGGACTACACCAAAGTGAAAGCGCCTAGCGTAACCACGAGCGATCGGAACTACAACGAACGCATGCATTATGGGTAACGTAGTCTATGTCAGGGCACGGACTTTTAACAATAATACAATAAAATGTTATTTTGTATTACAACTGTATACTTATGGCTGTCTTAATTACTTTATTACTTAATTATTGTCTTCATTTTCAAATGTGATTTACTTTGAAACATGCAGTGCATATATTTATTTAATTAAATTGCAGTCTTTAATCGTGGTATTTAATCTTTATTTCTAAGTATTTTTGTCAGATATGTTCAAAATGTTACAAACTGCTCCGAGACAAAGGTTGAGATCCAAATTCAGCTTTAATTAGGGGCAATCCAGACACGCAATCAGGCAATAGGTCAAAACACAGGTAGGCAGTCCAAACAAACAAACAAACAAACAAACAAAACAGGGGTCAGAGGCAAAAGAGTAATCCACGGAACAGGGAAGAAGAAAAAAACAAAAAAAAACAAGAGACATGAAACCAGTGAAAATGCTCGGAATCGCAGTGCAACAACATACAAAACTTCGCAGTGAGAGACTGAGTGAACATGGTATAAATAGAGCGAGACTAACAGGGTAATGATGAGACACAGGTGAATGCAATCAGTGATGATGAGTCCGGGCAGTGAGTTATGGGAAATGTAGTTTGTGAGGGAGTGATAATAGTCTGTGTGGAGTGCCCTCTAGTGGCTCTCATGGGCACTCTCCAGCTGGTGACTGTTACTCAAAACAGCATACTACCATACGCCCATCTTCTGCAGTAAATAATATTATAATTTCTTCATGCATTAAATACTCACTCGACACATTTGTCACGGGATAATGTCTGTGGTTGTACTTGCTATTTTTAAAGCAGGAGGCAGTGCAGTGTTCATTCAGTCACTATTACATTCTGGACATACTGATCTTGTTCTTTGTTTGTCTTTGCACATGCATTTAATGACAGTAACTCATGCCAGGATTTCAGTATTGTAATTTCACAATATATTTTATGTTTATTTTATGTTTCATGTTTAATTAAAGTCTTATTCTCTTTTGATTCCATAGTTTGTCCAAAAAACAAAACATGAACACTGGATACAGTATTCAATCTTATATTTTTAATAGTATAGCCTACATTTTCTATACATTAATATTCATTCGCCTCACATGAAGATAAGCATTTAGGGTCAAAATAGTTTTCACATTTTCATGTTCTACAGGGACTCTCCATAGACATATTGGTTTTTATACTGTAGGCCTACAATCTGTATATTATATCACCTAACCCTAAACCTACCCATCACAGAAAACTTTCTGCATTTTTACATTTTCAAAAAATATAATTTAGCTGCTTTTCTCATGGGGACCAAAAAATGTCCCCACAAGGACAAGGATATGAGATTTGTGTATGTAGGGTTTACCAGGACCACACACACACACACACACACACACACACACACACACACACACACACACACACACACACACACACACACACACACACACACACACACACACACACACACACACACACACACACACACACACACACACACACACACAGAGAAGGTAAGAGAAGGTCATTTTGAGACATTGCATCACTTTGTCATTTTGACACATTTACACACACACACACACACACACACACGGAGGATTTATGTGTTGTCAGATGTTTTGTTTCAGTAAACAGCTCAATGACACACACACACAAGGGCGTAGATTTGGTTTGAACATTGGGGGGGTTGAAGTTTGGGTATGCCTCCTGATATTGTGATCATGGTATAAATAATGGGGGGGGGGGGGGGGGGGGTTTGTAATGCATAGATTTAAATATTGGGGGGGTTATATCCCCCCCATCCCCCCCCCAAATTACGCCCCTGCACACACACACACACACACACACTGATCTGATCTGTCTATCTGTGAAGTTCTGTGTATTTATATTTTTTAGTAAAGACCGACTCTAAAACAATCATTACACCTAAACTAAACAGAATGAGCACAAGCTCCAAAAAATGATATATTAATCACAAATAAACCTTGGGATAATTCAAAAGAAAAGAGGAGCTAATGCAGAAGGCATCTGAAGAAAAGAAGCAGAACTCTGTTCATCAGAAAAGCGTGTGAAAGAGATTCCCTTCAATCCTGTAAATGAGAGGAAACCCTGCAGTCTGGTCACGAGCATCACACACTCACACACTCAATAATAATGCTGCTATACATGAAATACACATCAGCTATAATACAAAACCACTGGCAGTCATTTCTATTACTGAACTTGTAAAATGACAAGCTAAAGCTATTCATAATTTAAATAAGTCAACAGTCAAGCTTTGAAGAAAGCAGTTTATCTGAAATATGAGGGTCTCAATTGAGTGAAATACGAATAATACAATTTTGAACAAATAACTCCATTTTTATAACTGAACATAAAACTCTGAGATTAAACATGAAAGTAAGAATCCTGAATATATTGACTAAATATTTACTTTTTTGGTAAAAGCTACATCGTTTTGCAAAATCATTCTCAAATTGAATGATTTTAGTTTTAGTTTAGATGAATTCATGTCAGAGTAATCCAATATAATCTGAGAGTATCCAATGTCAAGGTCAGACAGATGAAAATCATAGTAACAATCAATCCATAATTATAGTAAACTTACAATAATACAAGACAAAATAAACTAAAAATATAGATAAAAGTTCACATAAAACAAAATGTGTGTTCACTGTAAAACCCAACACGTTAAGCTAACTCATTTCATTTGAGGAAACCGATTGCCTCAATTAATTTAAGTTTACAAAAACAATATATGAGTACTCTGAACTTATTTTAATCGAGTTCACTAAACACAATAATATTTCTTAAAACACAATTAAACTTTACACTGCATTTAATACTGTAGCTGAAACGTCCAATAGTATCCAGCTGCAGACCCGCAGCACCACCAGTTTCAGAACCCCAGCGCCAGAACCGGAAGTAAGGGGCGGAGCTTACGTTCTAAACCGACTAACGCCACCTAATGCTTTGGAGCGTAATTTGCTTAGACACGAAACGGCATTATTACACACGAAACGTCATACTTTATACGTATTATAATGATACATTAAGGTATAGTACAATAAGCATTTTAAAACATTGATTTTGTGTAATATTACACAAAATCTATATAGTTCTATATAGTTATCCGTTTCATTGTATTATGAGAGTTACTTCCTGATCATGATGGTGAAAAATAATGCGAAACTTATGGTCATTTTATATAAAATATACTTTATTTCACAAGAACATGTGCAGCATGCATTTTTCATTATGTAAAATAATGTCAAAAATCTAAAAAGAGAGAGAAAATCCGGCATTGTTTTAAAAGAAACCATAAAAACGTACCGTACTTCAAATAGCCGAGTCCCAAATAGACGATTGTCTCTTTACACGCCTGGTGTGGCTGCAGGTCTGGGTAAATATAAGTCCGGTCTCAAATAGAGGTCGGGTCTGTTTTTTAGTTTCAGGTTGTATTAAATCTTCTTAAACCCGTCAGATCGTCCGCTTTTTGGCAGCCGTCAAAGCAAATTTTTGTCCCGCCAAAGCCTATTTTGATCGGTGAGTGATGTAGAATAGAATGACTGCTGCGCATGACAGGGCAGAGCAGAGAGGGAGAGAGAGCCCTGGCCGCGCGCGCGCACTCTCACGTCTTCAAACAACACTTGCTCTTTATTTGTCACCCTATGTTTGTCACATACCAGTTATAGTTCATACAACGAGCAGTGACTCACTGTGTAATAAAAACATACCCTAAATATTATTTAAAATGTGCAACAATTTTAAATATTTTTAAATACTTGCAAAAATAACCATGCTTGTGTCATTGTAAATAATTCCGCCCCTCCCTCACTTCCGGTTCTGGCGCTGGGGTTCTGGCACTGGGGTTCTGAAACTGGTGGTCCTGCGGGTCTGCAGCTGGATATACACTACCGTTCAAAAGTTTGGGGTCGGTACGATTTTAAATACTTTTAAAAGAATTCTCTTCTGCTAACCATGGCTGCGCTTATTTGATTAAAAATACAACAAAAATCAGTTATAGTATTAAATATTATTCCAGTGTAAATCAGCTGTTTTCTGTGTGAATATATAGTAAAGTGTAATTTATTCCTGTGATCAAAGCTGAATTTTCAGTATCACCAGTGTCAGTGTCTTCAGTGTCAAATGATCCTTCACAAATCAGTATAATATGAGGATTTGATGCTCAAGAAACATTTATTATTATTATCAATGTTGAAACAGTTGTTGGTCTGTCAGTTGTACAGTTTTTTTTAGTTTTTTTTTTAGGATTCTTTGATGAATAGGAAGTTCAAAAGAACAGCATTTGTTTGAAATAGAATATTTTGTAACATTATAAATGTCTTTACTGTCCTTGATAAATAAAAGTATTGATTTCTTTCCTCCAAAAAATAAAAATAAAATTCTCACTGACCCCAAACTTTTGAACGGTAGTGTATCTCGGAGAAACGTCACTTTATTGAGTAAAAACAGTGGAAACAGGAATACTGATATTATTGTAAACAGCCATTATTTCCCCTCTCCCTGATTTACTGTCATCATCCATGATTGTTGACTAGTTTCCTCTGATGGATGATGTGTTCGGCCGGTTAAAGTTTCAGAAGAAACATGCACATGCAATCTGTGCCCTGCATATGTATTTTAGACCTGCTAATCTCTGGATCATATTTCATATAAAAGTGTGAGAGGAATATGTCTGTGGAATTTAATTTGCCACTCCTGAAATGTACACACACAGTGTGTGTGTGTGTGTGTGTGTGTGTGTGTGTGTGTGTGTTGGCCTAAGGTTGCTCTCTCTGACTCATAATGAAGTTGAGCTGTCATGCTCACAGATGCCTGAACATACGGACACACAATCTTCATCTTCAGGTTCACACACACACACACACACACACACACACACACACACACACACACACACACACACACACACACACACACACACACACACACACACACACACACACACACACACACACACACACACACACACACACACACACACACACACACACACACACACACACACCTTTGTTGTCTTTACTCCGTGTTACTTTCTTAAAGGTCCAGTGTGTGATTTTTGGCGACATCTAGCGGTTCAGTTTACATAAGGGCTCAGCCCACCGCTCACTCCTCCCTTTCGAAGAAGCTACGGTGGCTAAAACGGGACAAACATCGTCGTCTGAGACAGCAGAGAATAGCCACCGTAAACCAAGTTTCTGTACCACAGTCCATTATAAACCACATCATGGATAAAGTTTCAGGTGAGGATCAAGGGTCTTAATACATAATATAATGATAGTAATCAGCTGATTGTCTCACGAACGTAACCAGCACATTTCTCCCCACATAGCAAACCCATAATACAGCGAGGGAGAAGAACCACATGAAACTAAGCAACTATATATTTTTTCTAACAGGGTAGTAAAAGTTTAGCTGGCTAATATGAGCTGTTACTGTGGCTGAGCTGGTTAAAGCGTAAAGCCTTGTTTATACTCGACGCGTCCGCATGAGCCCAAAGGTGCGTGCGGCAAAATGACGTGATTGTAACAGCGCGCGCGCCTCCGCATCCCATAGACACACTTACTACACACACAATAGGGGTTTTCTCTGATTTTGGAAACTCGATCGACTTAAAATGCTTCCAAGATCGACGGGTTGGTGATTCCTGTAACTGTTTTACGGTCAATGACAAGAGTAGCCTACTAATCAGCTGTCTCACGAACTTAACCAGCACATTTATCCCCACATAGCAAAGCCATAACACAGCGAGGGAGAAGAATTAAGTTACATGAAACAATCCAACTACATATTTACACCACTGACAAGGGAAAAGTCACTACTCACGGTGTTTATGACTAGCTTCTTCTAGCTTCCTGCGGCTTCTCTCTCAAGGTAGTGATGAAACGCGGTCTGTAACGCTGTTTGTTCGCGTTCGGCTACTGTAGAAACATGACGTCACAATATGTCGACCTTCATAGAAGGGGATTCCCGCGCCTATGTAGATATTATAAATGCCTCATTCTAAGGTAATAAAAACATTACGGTTTATTAAGTAAGTTCTTTATACACCACTGAACACATAGTTATGGATGTCATATTGCATTTCTGTTAATAAATACTCAAAAATGTTACACACTGCACCTTTAATGTCACTTTGTCATTAGTGGCATTCACATGTCCACAACTGGGGTTCCCATGACGACCTAATAATGAAATAATGAAATAATGAAGATAATATTGTTAGCTCAGAGTAATAAACACTGAATAGCCTACAATGGACAGTCGCCACCATGATAAAAACAAACAATGTGTCTGTGAATCCGTAGCTAAAATCTTTCGGGTCAAATGCTGTAAATTGTCCCAGAGAGTTGACAAAAGTTCGATTTAATACTCAATGGAAATATAATAAATAATAAAATATTAAAAAATGAAATACACAATAAAAAAAGGTTTTAATTTTTTATGTAGAACTAACTTTTAGGATTATGTTTGAGAATCTACTATTTGGCATATTAATAATTATATAAAAAAAAAAAAAAAAGTTTGCAGCAAATATATATTATCGCAAGGAATATTTAAAATGGGAACAGAGAGTGCTTCTTGACAGCATTTTCACCATGGCTTGTTATTTACAGGATCCCTATCTGCGAATATTCGAGTCAGTGTGTGTGTGTGTGTGTGTGTGTGTGTGTGTGTGTGTGTGTGTGTGTGTAATTTGACTCGGTTTGTGATCCTTTCCCCCACTTCAGTTTGTGTTTCTGACCTGCTGCCTTTATTTGGCCAAAGTATGACATTGGAAACGCCCTCCTCACGGTTTCTAATGGCCTTGTGCCCAATATATGTCGACTATAAAAGAGCCGCAGTGCTTTACACACAACACGGTCAATATCTAGACACATTACTGACAAACTCAAACCCAATCATCAAAATGCCTTCAAGCCAAAGAATCATGACGCCTCAAACCAGGAAGACAGGTAAAGCATTACTATCATAATTCAGAACTAACCCAGGAATAAATCTCAGAATGTTTCTAATGCACAGACTGTTTTAGTGTTTTAAACTAAAATTAACAAGTACAAAATGAATCTAATAACAAAACTATGAAACAAAAAATTATACTGGAATAATGCTTATGCTGCTCTGAACTTGGCTTGACATACAAAGTTGGCTTAACTGCAATAAGTCTAGATAATAAACAGTTTTAAAGGTGTACATGAGGCCATTATGTCACACTTATTCATCACGTAAAATCCATGAATGTCATGTAATTAAGCAAATCTGTCAATAATTTGAATGCAAAAAGTAGTGAATTTTTTTTTTTTTCATATAAATTAGTGATGAATGATTCAACTGAAGTATGATGTGAGTGATGAAGAAGCACATAATCAGTGTTTGTTTCGGTGTGTCGTTGGACTGTTAGCACATTCTCATGAAGTCTGAACAAATGTTGCATGATTTTAAACTGGGCTATTGGGTCAGTGGGTTACACACTCACACACATACACGCATGCCGCGGGTTTGATGCTGTTACCAGAGACGAGTCTGAATGTCACAGAGACTGAGAACAGAGAGTGAGAACAGACACACTACATTAACTTGTCAGGATAAATCACCATTTGTCCTCTTCAAAGGTTCATCTATTATACAAACACACACTTTATTGATCAAACTCTTTTCAACGTCTTTTTTCTTTCTTCCAGGAATGAAAATCAAAGCGAGAAATACTCCTGTTGGTATGATGGACTAAACATATATCTATCTAAACCCTGTCTGCATGAATAAATATGATCATTATCATGAATACAACGGGGCCAAAGGCACACCTTATGGGCTTTTCACTACTCCCATAAAGTATGATTTCAGAAGAAAATATGTATGTGTTTATTGAACATTGATGGAGCAACAGATTTTGTGTGAAACTAAATCATAAAAGTGGTTTATTTGTTTAAAAATCTTATAAGAGGTGTCGAGGTGGGCCTGTTACCCCACAGACACACAGGGCAAAAGGACAAAGGGCACAACGTACTTTAGCTAAAATAATATGTTTTTAATAATGTCTAAGTTAATACTTTGTTCAAAACAATCACTTTAGCAAAGTTTGTACTATTTTCTGTTTATTTTGATAAAATTCTAAATTAACATTTTTTTTTCAATAAATATCATTAAAATATGCTTATTTAAAAAATACAGAAACAAAATTATTTAAAAAAAGTAAATATTCTTAAAGCATTGAATGAGATCCCATAATAATTTACTGTAATATAGCATTACAGTAGTAACAAACAATATGATATTTTATTATATGATATGATTAATATCATATTTTTTATTTATGATGGTTTCATTACAAATATGTTTATTATCTCTAAGGTGGACAACTTAATATATGATTTTTACCATCTGAATATAACCATGTCATGTCAACAAATGAAAAAGTCAGTCAGCTGTTTATTATAATGTTAATTATTGTGTATTTCCCCCTGACAGCAGGAGCACTGTTTACCACAAATACCATCCTTTTACATATTCTTCCGTTTAAAAATAAATAAATAATTTAATTACCTTAAAGGGATACTCCACTTTTTTTGGAAATAGGCTCATTTTACAACTCCCCCAGAGTTAAACTGTTGAGTTTTACCGTTTTTAATCCATTCAGCCGATCTCCGGTTCTGGCGGGACCACTTTTAGCATAGCTTAGCATACATCATTGGAGTGGACAAGACCATTAGCATTTCAAAAAAAAAAAAAGACCATCATTACGCCTGCTGCTCTCATGGTACGGCAGTGAAGTTTCTTGATTATTACGCAGGAATGAGAGTATAGTTCCTAGCCATATCAGCCTAGAAAATCGCAACTTTTCATTTTCCGTCGGTCTTAGTGCACGATGTAACTACAGAAGAGTCAAGTTTTAAATAGGAAAAATATCGAAACTCTTTGGTCATTTTTTTTTTTATAAATGCTAATGGTCTTGTCCACTTCAATGATGTATGCTAAGCTATGCTAAAAGTGGTACCGCCAGAACCGGAGATCGGCTGAATGGATTCAAAAACGGTAAAACTCAACAGTTTAACTCTGGGGGAGTTGTAAAATGAGCCTGTTTCCAAAAAAAGTGGAGTATCCCTTTAAACAAAACTAAAAATCATTGACATGACCTTTGTCTCAGAATATATTCAGTAATTTTAGCGATTCTCGTTTGCTACTTGAATCTACATCTACAATCTACATTTTTTAAAAATATCAAATACTGCCGCGATCAATTCAGCACGGATGAGCTTTGCGCTGCTGCGCGTTCGCGTTAAGAATCAGACAAATGTCCACGCGCATCTTGAAAAGCGGATGTTTTGGAAAGTGCTGCGGTGTTTTGTGCCATCTAGTGGTTTAGAGGAGAATAAAATCAATGGCGCTTTTTCCCCCGGTGCGCCTTTAGCCCCTTTGTACCATAGATATCCATAATAAAGGCTAGGGGTGCTTCTCATTTCTTATTTGTGCATCCTCGTTTCCTTTCCTCGCGTCTCAGCTCCGCCCCCTGTAGGACGCGAGGGAAGGCTGCAAGGGAAAAAAATGAGGACGGAGGAATTGAATGAAAGCTTTTTTATACATTGGAATACTTGATCACTCGAACGTCACTTCACTGCGTCATCAGCAGTGCTCAAAGGATCTGCCCTTATGTTGTTTAAGTTTGTTTATTTAAGAAATTCATAATAAATAATAATAAACCAAGATACCTTGTTGAAATATGTGAGTTGTGTGGTTTATGTAAACTACAAAAGTAAAGTATAAATTCAAATGATTGTGACAGATGTGAAGGGGGAGGAGAATTGATACGTGCGTCATGTTTAGTCGATAAAACTCTTCCGCAAAGGGTACACCTGTGTATCCTCGCTCATAGCTCCTCTGGAAGCCTCCTCACTCCTCGATCCTCGCCTCCTCGCGGTGCAATTAGAGAATTGAGATGTCCTTCAAGATGGCTGAGCTCGATCGGTTTCCGGGTCATAGGATGGAGGACGGAGGATCGAGGAGACGAGGAGGGATATAGAGGGAATGCATTAACGTCACTTCCCCGCCGGAACACGCCCCCCTCAGCGGGACTGAGTGGCAGAAGAGCTGCTGCGTGACTGGAGTTAATAGGGGAAACTGCGTTAACGCGAGTAAAACAAACTATTATCAGTTTAAACTAATAGTTGGACTCGATATAGTGTTCCTTACAACTTATCAAAGATCCAGTGATCCATGGATATTGACATGCAGCCAGGAATCTTGTTTCCTGACATTTATATGTGCCTGATTTCGACGCCGGGGAAATAAATGAAGAAAATTTGCCTGTAAACGTTTTATATAAATACAATATAGATAGGTCTAAATCCGAGTGATCACTTACATTAATGTTATACTGTATATCATCATATCGTCCAGCCCTAAAACTTATATAGTTTTTTGTCAGTGTTTATTTAAAAACATCCAATTATGCAGAATATAGTCAGTTCTGTAGCTTTTTGCAGTCTGTAAAAATATACAGTACCTCAGATTTCTGGTCAAATCTAGTTGTACAGTCAATCGCAAAGCTCTTTCCTGTTTTAGATGTGTTTTTGTGTGATTTTCACGGCGTTCACGCTGAAAACAAATGCTGCCGCTCAGTCTTTTTGCCACTTGTGGGCGTGACCGCATTCACTCCGGCCGACGGTGACGTCATGCGCATACCCTCTATTGAGAAGCACCCTCTACAAAGCCTTGTTTATACTCGACGCGTCCGCAAGAGCGCGAAGTGCGCGCGGCAAAAATGACGTCATTGCGGTGTGGGCGGTCGTGCGCGTTGGGTGCGCAAGACCCCATTTCGCCTGGCGGTGTGCACGGCACTTTTTGTAACATCGCGCGCGGCGCCGCATCCGAAGATGAACGACTTCGAGCCGAATCTGGCCGAACTGGTATGTCTGTACCACCATGTTTATGATCCTTCTATACACAGAGACATTTGCATTGACTGGCGACCATAAAAGCCTCTCATTTTGTGAATAGGAACACATTTACATTAAGCACCCAGTTTGCACTTGTATAAAGTAACTGCTTACATTTACAAAATAAGCCTACAATAGCAGAAGTAAGCCCTGCTGATGAAATTAAGGTTCAAACACTCTTCAATAAGGCTTCAGTTGTTTACTAGTTTACATGCAGTGAAAGTGCAATAAACCTACTGCATTTATTACTCTTTTTATATGAATCAGAAATTAATAAACTACTAATAAATGGCAAACTACTTCTTCACTGCTGATTCCTGGTGGTTTAGAGGAGAATAACTCCGAGTCGCCCCCTGTCGTTTCACAAAATAGCACAACGGCGAGCGCGTCAAGTATAAACGCCTCGTCCATATGGAGAGGTCCGCGCGCAGTCAGCGGAGACTCGCGCTCGTGCGGACGCGTCGAGTATAAACAAGGCGTCTCGTCCGCGCTGCTGTCCAATGGAGGTCGACGTCCGCACCTGGCGGCCATCTTGTCACAGGCAGCTCGCTCACTCGTAACATTGTGTTTTAATGGTGCATGTACTTTTTAAATAACCATAACTTGCTCAATTTTCTACCGATTTTCAAACGGTTTGGTTTGTTATAAACGTCAGAGATGTAGTTATGACACTGCATACTTATGAATAATAAGTGTATAAATAAATAATCATCCAGAATTATAGCCACGTTAATAACGTTTGTAAGAAACCACACCGTTTGTAAATCCGTCAAGATTTCAACGAGATAAGAGTATTTGTGTTCGTGCTGATCACTCATCTTACATCAGGCACCACAGAGCCCGCCAGAAAGCTTGCCTGTGACAAGATGGCCGCCGGTGATGACGATAGAGACTCCGCCGTAAGACTAGCCTTTATTATGGATATCTATGCTTTGTACCCTATAATGGCGAAGTCTATAAGGGCCAGATTTAACAGCGTGCGCCTGCGCAAACCCTCTTCTCGTGTTAAAGAACTACTATCAGAAGTTGTTCGCGCTGAATATGTGTTGACAGGGACAGGGTTATTTTTGCTGCTGACCTTATTGCATTTGTAATAGTTTCCCTTTCAGAAGCAAAATGTATGGGAGGAGAATATTTAAATGAATCATGCAAGGTGATTTACTAAGGTTTGCACTAGTCAATTGACTGGTTTTTGCAGCATTATTTACCGCCCAAATGAAGCATGTCTTTAACCAGATTGCGTTGGTCATTATGGAAATGATCTGACTGCGTGTGTGTTCTTTAATGTGTGTGTATTCAGTAGATCAAGCGAAGAACTTTCCTTCCATCGGTGCTGTTTTGGTATTGCGCTCTCACGCTAATTTGCCCTGTTTAGTAAATCTGGCTTGATGTCTGAACTGATATATTTCTCACATTCTCCCTCTTCAGAAAAGCTTCCAGTTTATGAGCCGAACATCCCAGAGCCGACGTCCCGAGAGGAGCTGCTGAAATGTGAGTCTCGCACACAGAACAAGAATCAAATAAACCAGTACTGACCACCAGTGGTGCGTTTCCCAAAGCCCACCATGGTCGCAACAAGTTCTGTCGTTACCAATAGAGTTCAATAGACATTGCGATCATAGTTGGCCAATGATGCTTTTGAGAAACGCGCCCCTGCTACTTTCCAGTCTGAACCATGATTATTATCATTAACTAAAAATAAAAACATACTAAAATTAAATAAAATATTTTTTAAAAACTTAAACTTATTTTATATCAGCTAGTTGCCAAGGAAACAATAATTTTTTTCCAAAAATAACTAATTCATAATTTGAATTAATTGGCGTGGCTGACCTTTTTCTTTCATCCTAGACTGGTTCAATATTTCATTGGACGAACGAACTGCCAATAAAGTGCTGTGGCTCACAGAGGGCGGGGCTAAAGTGATCCGCTTGACAGATGAGGTGTGTCCTTGCCTGGACAGACAACAGAGATTTGACTACAACCCTCAGGTGAATCACACACACACACACACACACACACACACACACACACACACACACACACACACACACACACACACACACACACACACACACACACACACACACACACACAGACACACAAACAAACACACACACACACAAACAAACACACACACACACACACACACACACACAAACAAACACAAAACCACACACACACACACACACGCGCGCGCACAGATGCGCGCACACACACACGCGCACACGCACACACACACACACACGTTTTTCTGCTAAGTGAGATGACAATGTCTCCAAAACTATTGCCACTTTTCATAAAACTATTTAATATTACATCAGTTATATGACATGATAAATAATAAAATGAAAAGCACATATTGGGAAACTATATACTTTGCAAAGCGTTTTCAAAATCATGAATGGGCCACAACTCACACAAACAAACACACTCACATAATTCTGATATCTTTGTCTCTCTCATGCACTATTTCCAAAATAATAAAACGCATTCCTGCGTGTGTGTGTGTGTGTGTGTGTGTGTGTGTGCAGGTGCTGTGTAAGGAGTCTATCTGGGCGTCGCGCTGTTATTGGGAGGTGGAGTACTCCGGCTGGGTGGTTATAGGGGCGACGTATGAGGGTGCCGGGAGGAGGGCCGGCGACGGGACCTGTGGCCTCGGGGAGAACGAGGAGTCGTGGGGTCTGGGTTGGGCCGGGTCCTGCTATGACGCCTGGCATAAAGGAATCAACCGCAGGGTGGAGGGCTCTCATCAGTGCAGCACTATAGGTGTCTATGTGGATCAGCCCGCAGGCCTGCTCTGCTTCTACGCCGTGGAGACAGACGAAGAGTCAAAGAAGAAAGAAGCGAAACTTATTCACAGGTTTAAGAATCCCATAAAGGAGAAAACTCTGCCGGGCTTCTGGTTGGGAATACAGTCCTCTTGTTTAATACTCAAGAAAGAGGAATGAGCTGAACGGGAACACAAAATCAGGGGTCAGGGTGACAAATTGTGGATTTAAAATGTATATAATAAATACAATTCGCTATATGTAATAGTTTTACAGTTCAGACTGCTCTTTGGTTGCTGGAAATTATATGATATTGAGCTTTAACTTTTGCTTTAGAAACAAACATTAAATTGTCAAATAAACCTGGCATTGTACAGTATATTACGATTATTGTTGGCTCTCTGATAAATTGCTTTTGTTCTTCTTTTGTAAGTTGCTTTAGCATTTTCTAAATGCATGCAATACATGTAATGAAAACGTAAATTGGAAAGCAATATGGTAGCTTCTCTAGATTTCATATCATCCATATCATTCATATCTCTTTTTTTCATGATAGTCTTTTTAATCCTACATTTTTACATTCTCGAATTTGGTTTTAAAAACGCATCATTTAGACCATGCTTATTTTATTTTATTTTTTGTCTAAAAGGAATCTATACGCTGATTTCACCATAGACAGTAAAAGAAGTAGACAGAGCCATCTCATTGGAACTCAGTTGAGAGTTGAAGCCCATTTTTAGCGATTTTTGAGCACTTCCGTTCCTGACGCGCAGACTCAGACCGACTCAAACTAAGCTTGATGACGTGAGCAACCTGTGTGACAGACGTTACTCTTCTAGTAGCTGTGCCAAGAGGAATCTGAATCATTCCCTTCCGAAACTTGCTGAGCTGCCGGAGATCGTGAGTATTAGCTGTCCATGAGCTCGCAGCAGGAGCAGCTTTACAACTCTCTATGGGCTTCTCCCTTGACGGGACGTCCCCCCGATTGCGCGCGAGTTTCTACTTCTGTCTATAGGGTAATTTCTGTACAGCGCGACAGAGAGTCGAGTGGTTATGACGCAATCGTTAGCCTATTTTTACTAAATCTGTTTCTACGGGGCCATAACGTAACATAGAAGGTAATGGAGCCTTTTATACATTGTCGTGTTTCTTTAGAAATAAATAATGGACAAATGGAGTCTTTAAACGCCTCAGATGTAAAGTTATTCGCTGTCAAAGTGACGCCAAAATGAATGGGAGTCAATGGAAATGCTAACGCAAGTGAAGTTCTGCTACAAGATGGCGGCACCCGGCCGGCTTCAACTTCCGGTCGATGGATTACCCCCTTGGATTTCACGCAGCAGCCATTTTGAAATCGAAAGCGAGACTCCGGTGGGAATATCCCCGGAAGTACTATAGACAACAGTGCCTTGGATTACCAACCTGAAGCTGCTGCCGCGATTTACACTATTGGATGTTAATATCCAATATAGTTCGTTCCTGCTTCTTTTTTTACGTTCTGAATTATATATATAAAAAATTATTTATAAATGAATTTCACTGTATATTACGTAAGCGTATTGCATTCACTTGAGGAAAAAAAATCTATGTTTTTCTGAATTAACGAGTTAATTATCTCAGAATTACGAGATCATTTTTCATGGAAAAAAGAAAAAAATATCTCATAATTCTGAGATATTAACTCGTTAATTCAGAAAAACAGAGCAAAAACTTTTTTCATGAAAAAATATCTCGTAATTCTGAGATAATTAACTCGTTTAATAACTACTTTAATATTCTTAATAACTACTTTATTAAATTCTACTGTCTATTAAGTAAATGTGCAACATATCAACTTATTCTAACCTTACAGTAGGCTATACTAACAGGCTACTCGAATGATAGTTAGTTGACATTTATTTGACATGGACCATCAAAATAAAGTGTTACCCAAAAAATTATCTCCACAATAACACAACAAAAATCATATTTTGTGTAGGCTAGCATTTATTTACTTTTTTTCTATTTTGAAATTGAACGTTTTAAAATCAAATAAAAATGTCACAACTCGACTTTAGGCTACTCTGAGTCTGGATGGTATTATATCAAGACTAGGGTATTGGTTTGTAAGACGTTTAGTTCAATTATTACCTTCGTTTTTTAAAAGGTCAGATTTTATAATATTTTTGCAGAAACTGATACATACATAACCGGAAGCATTAATTCACATCGAAAAGTAAAAAAAGAAAAAAAAAGAAAAAGCAGCGTTTATTTAAAACAAATCTTTAACAATATACATTACCATTCAAAAGTTTGGGGTCATTCTTTTATTCAGCAAGGATGTGTTAAATTGATTAAAAAAAAGTTAAGAAAAAAAAAGAAAAGAAATAAAGGTTCCAAAAAAAAAAAAAAAAAATCCAAAATTGATAAAATACCAAATCAGCATATTAAAATGATTTGTGACCCTGGACCACAAAACCAGTCACATGGGTAAATTTTTTTAAATTAAGATTTAGATCACATGAAAACTGAATAAATAAGCTTTCCATTGATGTTTGGTTTGTTAGTATATGACAATATTTGGCGGAGAACTATTTGAAAATCTGGAATCTGAGGGTGCAAAAATATCAATACATTGACAAAATCACCTTATGTTTGCGATTGTGCTGCATTTACTCAAATGTTTTATACATTTACGGTAGGAAATTTACTAAATATATTCATGGAACATGATCTTTACTTAATGATTTATGGCATAAAAGAAAATTCAATAATTTCAACCCATACAATGTCTTGTTGGCTATTGCCACAAATATACCCGTGCGACATGTGACCGGTTTTGTGATCCAGGGTCACATTTCAGAAAGATCATGACACTGCAGAAATGCTGAAAATTCAGCCTTTATCACATGCAGGAAATAAGTGAAGTATAAAGACAGAAAACCTTTATTCTAAATTAATATTTCACCATTAAGTTTTTTTTCTGCATTTGAATAAATGCAGCCTTGATGAGCATAAGAAACATCTTTCAAAAACAGTTCAGGGTCTAAACTTTTGACTAGTACTGTAATATGAAAATTTAAGAGACCACTAAGAACAGTAAAACCCCCTGTTCAACATTCTTCCAAATTACACACAGACACTGCAGTTGTAATGATAATATTTATTTGTCAGTTACAGTTATTTTATCAGATCAGCATCAGTTATTTTCAACCACTAGCACATTTCCTCTGGTCTCATATTTGATGGTGTTCCAGTCAATCACGTTTCCCTTCGGCACATACGGTTCCTGGTTAGAAAAAACCGCCTTAATCTGACTGCCAGAGAGAACATAATCCCACATGTGCACATCTGTAATTTCACCAACAAAGCTCTGCTCTGGGTCAAAGGAACCCACATCTGAATCAGGGTCCTGGCCGAGCAGAACGGTGCCGCCAGGACGAACTGAGTGACCTTTCCTATAGATCTGGAACACACTGCGCCGTCCATCCACCCAAAAAGCAGCAAGACCAGGCACAGAGTCCCAGGTGAGGCACAGGTGAGTCTGGAACGTGGAGAGAGGAGGCAGGTGGAAAAGCGCTCCATCGCCGCTGAGGTAGAAGGACAAGCGGCCATCTTTCTCCCTCCACACGTTGAGCTCATCATAGCCAGTTGTTCGGTAAGCGAAGAGAATGATCTCCCTCTGACCCTGGAGCTCCGTCGCCACACGCATGCAGAGAGTAAACGCTGAGAGACTCAGGGGCTTTTCAGGAGTGAGTTTAACAAAGCTGGAGTTAGTCTTAGTTGGAAACAGAAGCACTTTACCACCGAGACCCACTGCAAGACAAACACAAACTTTTACTAGACACACAAAATCCTGCTCAGGCCAATCCGTGAAACCTCATGTAAAATGCGGTACCTTCAGCAGCCGCTGCCGTCAGAGAAAGCAGACAGAATAATAAAAGCAACATCTTGCTGCAGATCCGAAGGGGAAACAAGTGAAAAAGAAAATCCATTACTCCTTTAAACAGACAAATTCTTCACTGCTTCATTGTTACTGAAATTAAATTACAACTAAATGTTCAATCACATAAAAGAAACAACCGGTTCAAGCTACAAATACTTACAACGTTCAACAGGTGTTATCCGAGAGAAGATCCAGTTCAAATGACACATCAAAGATTATATCATCATGCTAATCATGATCTGGCTAATTAGATTCTTCGAACACACCTGTTGTTTATGATTAGCTTCGCTGGATTGAGTTAACTGAGATAATTGACCAATCGGTAAGCCCCTCCCCTCCAACCCAGATGAGCCAATGGCAGTTAAGTATCAGTTACATGGGAACCGGAAGTCGGACATCTTTAGGTTTCAGAGCCATAGGGAAATATTGGAAGATCCGAAGTTCTCATCGGTTTGATGGTGTTTATGCTACAGAAATGGTAAACCGATGTGTCTGGGGTTCTTGTTATCCTGATTCTAGGCATCCTGAGAGTATGGAGTTTGTTTTATTTCATTTCCTAAACCTAAACGAGACAGAGCAAAATGTCTGCTTTGGATTAATCGTATTAATCCAATGATGTGTGTGCAGTAACCTGGTTCCCTAAGGATTCAACCCCAATCCCTATGATGACGAAAACTTTCATTTTCTGGTTGTCACACTCTCATTAAGTTACAATTAAAGTTAGTTAATCCATGCTAACGTACAAACTGTTCTCACGTCATGTACAGACAAGTCTACAATTCACATTTCCAGTGGTCTCAGTATATATATATATTGCTATCAAACGATTATTTAATCGCGATTAATCACATTAATGCCATAGTTAAAGGGTCACTTCACCCATTTGCATTAAGGTTTGTATTGTTAGAAACCCAGTCATATATTATAATGATGGTGGAATTTTGCTTGTTTTTTTTCTGAGATGGGAGAAAAAAGGATTTAAGTGTTTTACTTCCGTCCTATCGTGACGTAAATATCGTCATTTTGCGTCACGATAGGACGGAAGATAAATTTCATTGCATATTAAGAAAACTACAGCCTTTAGCTCATTATTATTCAAGGGCGTGGGACCCACTCACCCCACCGGCCTATTACAGATCAGTGGGTGGGACTAAACCTGAAGAAACTAAACTATTAATCCGCCATCTTGCTTGGAAGACAGCAAGCTAAGCTAACAAGCGCTCAAGGAGTTAGATTTACCATAATGCCTGAATTTACGACACACGATATGGAAGACGAGGATTTTGAAAATCTTTTGCTCGAAACTGATGTTCGTGGCTATTTATACGAGCCACAATATAGCGAAGAGCAGCTGAGGCTGATGGAGGAACAAGAGGCGGCGGCGTCGGCTGCGGCAGCGGCCGCCGCAGGAGACCAGCCCGGCGCAGACGAGAAGCCCGGACTGGCTCGAGCTGGGCGGACTGCTGGTGCCTACATGTCGTGCTCTCGGCTCTCGCTGTGCGCTACGGACACAGATAGAGTCCGTCTGCTGCAGAGAATTTCAACGATCGCAATATCACCTGGACGAAACCTCTGAATCAGACGAGCACACGGACGTTTGTGTTGTGATCCATCCAAGTTTCGCACCGCATATGTTCTGACTGAACATCCAGGTAACTTTATCATCATCATGCAATAATTCACCATATAGAAAGAAATACAAACGAGGAGTAATTCACTAATGAGTTTGCCAATGTAACGGGGTTCGTTGTTGTGGGAAGAATGAGGCGGGAACCGGCAAACATTTAAACATTTTAATAGTAAAATAAACAAATACAAAACAAAAATATAAGCGAGCAGCCCCTCACTGCTGGCCACACACAACAGAAACAAAACACAACATAAAATCAGGCCTGTTCCTCTCTCGATCTGCCCTGTCGTCGCTCCTCGTTTTATGCGTCCGCTCCTCGGTGAGAGACCGGTGCGTCTCACAGCTGTCGTTCATTATCACTCGCGCCACCGGCCTCGCGCTGTCCTATCACATCCCTCGCCCTCGTCCTGCTCGCCACAGCCAACTAACTAGAAATTTTGTGTGAAATGAATTTCTATGGGACGATTTTAGTATCAAAATGATTAACACGTGCAAGCACACTTATCAATGAACTTGATACATGTTGCAGAAATGTTTTATCCATGCCTTTCAACTTGTGTGTGCAAAATTCAAAATTGAATGAATGTGAAGCAATTTGTACAAATAAAGACATTTTTGTGAATACAAATGTTTTCCTTTGTATTAGTGTCTCATAATTTGCACATGCAACACAGAAGACGTGCATGTGTGGATCAGGTGACGCGCGTGCATTCATTGACTCGATTCATTGAGTCGATCCTATTTGATTCATTTGGATTTTGAGACTTTCATTTCGCGGGTTTCGCCTTGCACGATCCACACACAGCTGTCTGAGAAAAGCTGCTACCACTAGATGGCAGTATTCTGCTAAAACAGACAACGGCCGCATAATCAAGCGTTCTTCCGCATTTAAGACGCTTAATGAGAGTGATATTGGAGCACCAAATTTAGTACACAATAATATAGGCCTACCCTATTAATAAAGCATACTTTATAGAGGTAAACAGATAACATCAGATTATGAACAACACCCATAGAAAACCATTAGTTGCATGTTCAATAGCGTACGGTATATTGGCAACTGAGTTTAAATATCACCGTCTTACTGCATTGACGTTAAGCTTTTTCTTTATAATATGCTCTATGGGAGGAAAACTATATAGCCTACAGACAAGAGACTACATGAACGCAACGCACGGCGTTTCAAGTTAATACAATTTTCCTTCCTGTTAAAAAAAAGGTGAAATTTCGCAGTTGCGTTCATATTATATGCTTATTTTTATCTGACTACACATTGTGTACATAGTATACAAGCAGGAATTTGAAAATGTCTGTTTTTAAATATTAAAGACGATTTTCGCAGTACATTTGTTTTCCCTTGACCCTTAAGCCATAGGCTATAGTCTTACTATAGCACGATGAGTTTTAACAATATGCAACCATTGTATATCGACATGAAATATTAATTGAAAATCAACTGGCGTAGCGGGCCTGTAGCTGCATATTTCTACATGAGAATGCTTTGACGCGCTAACCACAGCTCATGATGCACAAGGGAACGTCTGCCAATTCCACTAACTGCGTTAAAACCACTGATCTATAATGTCATTCTACATAGATCAGTGGTTAAAACGTATAATTTGTTTTAATTCAAATTACTTTTTAAATTTAATAACAGACATTTTCAAATTCCAAAGCTCGTAGAAGGTTTCTGTAAGACTGACTTACAAGTAAAATTTGGACAATACTTCCCTTCATGTAGCCTGTATTCTGCAGAAAAATACTGTAATTCACCAAAAGGGTTTTTTCATGTTCAAAATGGTTGTAGTATGTTCAGTGACTAGACTGGCTTACTACAGGTGAAATTGCCCCAATAACTCCCTTCATGTAGCCTATTTAGTAAACAATTATTATTTTATAAAAAAATTACTGTAATTAACCAAACGGGTTTTTGGTGACTTACTACAAGTGAATAATGTAAAATTTCACCTGACTTGTCACTAGGAACGTACTACAACCTTTGGAACATGAATAGAAAAACAATTTACAGTAAATTAAAAAATTGTAGGCTACTGTTCAATCGAGATATTGGCTGGACATAGTACAGTAACAGTAGGCTAAGTCAGTCTGCCCACTAGACTTCCAAGGTTATAATATAACCTTGGAAATTATAATATATAGCAATAGAAGGTTATAATATAACCTTGGAAATATGTTCATTTGAATGAATGACTGGACGTTTATATTTTTTTGACTGTGAGTGGAGTTTGCAGATGGTCCCTTTATAAAATGAGGCGAATATCAAACCTAAAACTTACTTCACTGCACTCACGGACCGGTTGCTCTCCCATTCACATGCAAAGTTAAACGCAACTGCAGAATTTTTATTTCATGTTAAGCTTTTTCTTTTTAACAGGCTCGGGAAGGAAATGTTATTAACTTGAAACGCCGTACATTGCGTTCATGTAGTCTCTTGTCTGTAGGCTATATAGTTTTCCTCCCATAGAGCATATTATAAAGAAAAAGCTTAACGTCAATGCAGTAAGACGGTGATATTTAAACTCAGTAGCCAATACACCTTACTGAGCATGCAACGCGCGATTGCACGTTAAGCGTTTTATAATGGTTTTCTATGGGTGTTGTTCATAATCTGACGTAATGTTTGCCTCTATAAAGTATGCTTTATTAATAGGGTAGGCCTATATTATTGTGTACTAAATTTGGTGCTTCAATATCACTCTCATTAAGCGTCTTAAATGCGGAAGAACGCTTGATTATGCGGCCGTTGTCTGTTTTAGCAGAATACTGCCATCTAGTGGTAGCAGCTTTTCTCAGACAGCTGTGTGTGGATCGTGCAAGGCGAAAACCGCGAAATGAAAGTCTCAAAATCCAAATGAATCAAATAGGATCGACTCAATGAATCGAGTCAATGAATGCACGCGCGTCACCTGATCCACACATGCACGTCTTCTGTGTTGCATGTGCAAATTATGAGACACTAATACAAAGGAAAACATTTGTATTCACAAAAATGTCTCTATTTGTACAAATTGCTTCACATTCATTCAATTTTGAATTTTGCACACACAAGTTGAAAGGCATGGATAAAACATTTCTGCAACATGTATCAAGTTCATTGATAAGTGTGCTTGCACGTGTTAATCATTTTGATACTAAAATCATCCCATAAATTTCTAACTCTGGTGGCAGCTAACGTTAGCCTTGTAGACGGAAAAGTGATTTCTCTGATGTTTGCGCTGTTCTGGATTAGTGGGAGTGGCTTGCGGAGCTGTGCAATGTGGTGCATTGTGGGAGTTGTTGTCTTGCATACAAATGCGCACTAAAGTTATTTTCTGTCTTTTCTCGGTCAAGAGGGCATCAAATTCAAAATTTCTTTTACATTTCGACTACATATATGACCCACTTTCAATAAAGATTAATGTTGAAATGGGTGAAGTGACCCTTTAACTCGCAATTAATCGCACATTTTTATCTTTTCTAAATGTCTCTTGATTTCTTTTTGTCCCATTCTTTTTTCTCATTTTAATGCTCTTATCAACATGGAAAAGTGGATCGGCTTGCTTTGTGCAAATGTTTTTTTATAGAAAACAACATGGGCATATACTGTGTTCAATTTCACACTAACATTCTCACTTGGAGCAAATAATCTCTCACACAATGTAACACTGTCCATCAATAAAAGGGTGAAAGAAATACTGACGAGGTCCTGATATTGACGAGGGGGCGGAGGATTCGCATCAGCTGTGTGTGTGTGTGTGTGTGTGTGTGTGTGTGTGCTTGGCCATCAAGTGGTATTTCAGACTGGACGAGCTGCGATGATGATAGCTCAGTTCACAACGACAAAACACACAGATCACTTTGGTCTTGTCAATGGGACCATTTGGCAACTTTTTAAAAGTAAACTTTCCATTCAGAATCTTATTGGCATCCATTTCGGTGTCTCGCGCTCGTCATCCACTCAAAACGTAACGTTAACCAACTATTTGGCCGGCTCGCAAGCCCAAACAAGTGTGTGCGGCGTACCTGTTGTTTTGTTTCCGGTCTAGCTAGATCCGCTTGCGCTTTCAAATGCATGCCGCGTCCTGTTGCAAAAGCGTGTGAAAAAAACTACAAAGTTTGCTAGGCCAAAAAGACCATTAATCGCACGATAAAAAAATTAACGCCGTTAAAATGGGTTTGCGTTAACGCCCTAATATATATATATATATATATATATATATATATATATATATATATATATATATATATATATATATATATATATATATATATATATATATATATATATATATATATATATAATGTATATGTGTTTGTGTGTGTACTAAATTCCTTATACATATATGGTATGGGTAGCCCTTTAAAGTGTATTATGCTGTTGGCGGTTTAAAGGGATAGTTCACCCCAAAATGTAAACTCTGTCAGTAATTACTCTCCCTCATGTTGTTCCAACCCCGTAAGACTTTCGTTCATCTTCAGAACACAAATTAAGATACTTTTTATTAAATCTGAGAGCTGGATCACTCCTCCATAGGCTTCTAAGGGATTGAAACTTGCCAGCCCCGAAAAGTTATTAAAGACATCGTTAAAATAGTCCGAGTGACTACAGTGGCTCAACCTTAAGTTTATCAAGCGACGAGAATACTTTTTGAGTGCAAAAAACAAACAAAAATAACGACTTTATTCAAGTATTAATTTCCTTCTCTGTGGGCCTCGAGTGAGTTGGATAGATAGATGGCCACGTAGTATAACTGCACAGCGCTTCTGGTTGAACGTCACCAATAGTGAGCCTATACACATTCCTGTTACCCAGTGTTAATCCCTGTTACCCAGTGTTTTATTCCTGTAGTTAAATTGTATTTTACTTCTAAAAAATAAAAGTTAAATCACTGTTTGTATCAGTTTTGTTTGGTCCATCATTTATGCTAAATCACAGTAATAGATAGACATTCACAGTTATGTACAGTGATTCTACAGCTGCTTACTGCTAAATTACAGTAATACATAGACACTAACTAATTTCACAGTTAAATACATTAATTCTACAGCTGCTTACTGCTAAATTACAGTAATACATGGACACCAACTGTAATTTCACAGTTAAATACATTAATTCTACAGCAGCTTACTGCTAAATCACAGTAATGCGACGGCATAATTACTGTGAAGTCACAGTATACAACTGTCATTTCACAATAATTTACTGTAAAAATAATACAGTAACTTACTGTGAAAGTCATGCAACTGGTAACCTGCAATTTATTGTAAATTTACAGCCAAATAATTAACAGTGTACGTGTGACGTACAACACAGACGCGCTTTGAAAAAAAATAGCTTAGATGTAGTAGGCTAAACTACTTTTGCCATATTGCTGTAGCTTAGCTTGCTACATTTCCCAGGGTGGAGCTTCAGTGTAGTGAAGCTACATTTAATGTAGAGTAACTGCTAGCTTAGCTCACTATTTTCTAAGTAGCTTGCCCAACGCTGTCTAAATCTGTTCTCATCTGTCATTTATCTGCCCTTACTGGAGATTTGAGCATGTGTAGTTCCTGTGTTTGTCCTCTGTGTGTCAGTAGTGTGTGTGAAAGTGTTTGAGCAGATGCAGTTTCTGTCAGTGTATCAGTTCACTGTGACTGACTGACGGAGGTTTTTGTATGACTCTTTATCACTGTGTGAATGTTTCATCATCCTCACAAAAATTAAAAGAATCTGTTCTGCAATGGAAACTCTGACAGTAATAATGTCCAGCATCTTCAGTCTTTACTCCACTGATGGTCAGAGTGAAATCACTGTTAGATCCACTGCCACTGAATCTAGATGGAGTTCCTGACTGGAGGTTTTTTACACGATAAATCAGGAGTATAGGAGTTTCTCCAGGTTTCTGTAAGTACCAGAATAAACCTTCATCCCCATCATTCCATCTCCTCACATCTGTACTGGTTTTACATTTGATATTCACAGTTCCTCCTGGTTGTTCTGCAGCTATTGAGGGACTCTGAGTGACGGTGATCTGTCCTCTACACTCTGAAACACACAACAAGAAAATACACTCACAACTTTGACAATATACTTGAAGAAATGAATTAATATCAAACTTGTGCTCCACAAACCTTGAGCAAACGCTGTGAGAGTCCAGATGAAGATGATGATGAAGGTCATGTTGATGAAGATTGTTGTGTGTGTCAGTGATGAAGTGTTAAACTCACAGCACTATAAACACTCTCACACACTGAAGATCTGATCAATATGCAAACACACTCCACATCATTTCCCTGAAGACAGTCACTCAATAACAGACTCAATAACAGACACAAAACAGAATTACTGAAGTGAGAACAGAGTAAAAATGAACGTTTTTCATAATATTGTAGGCCTATCATCGACAAAAGTCAAAATGTTAAAGATTGTAGCATTCAATTCAGTTCTGATTACATCTACAAGACCAACTTCAGTATATTAATCTGAATATCTGAATATGAGCAGATCCGGATCCAGACTCAAATCACTGAAGGTTTTCTATAGTAAAGTGACATCACAGCCTCATTTCATTCCTGTCTAAAAATAAAAATTGCTACCCTGAGAAGTTCGTACTTACGAGGTGGGAAGTCGTGTTTATGACCGGGGTTTATGACGGCAGGATTTAAGTCATTTTCGTCGGAGTAAGATGGCGTTGTACTTTCTCTTAATTAATTACACAAAAATACAGCAAGGTTCTTAAACTCTAGTTCTAGAAAATTAAGAACAAAGAAATGTGCATCAGTTGTGCTTTGGTTTTTGATGTTTTTAAGTAATTTATGAAGCCACTGCAAACTTTATCGTCACATATTACATTGTTATATCATATTCTTTGCATGTTTAGCTTACTTCGCTGTAAATAGAAAAGCCTGACAATATCACTGCTAATACCTTTCAGTATTGTGGTATTGCGCCATGTTTCTCACTGACACGCCCACAACTCGTACAGATCGAGCAAATCCTGAGCTTCCCACTGATATTTACGACATTGTGGTGGCGTATACGATCATATACGATGATCTATATGAGATTACTTGAACGCATAAGGTCTGTAGAGCCTCTTTTCAGCTTTCTGTTTTGTATTTCCACAGCATGAACAGGGATGATCTTATGGATTTATGAATGATCCGCTCATTTTAAAATCTTCCCGGTCAACTGATATGTTGTTATGATATCTGCTTCAAACATTAACAATGCTCATGATACCTGTAATTAACTCTATAAGAAGTAAATCCACTTCAGCTAAATACTCTTAGACAGCGATGCCATAGAAATGTACAGAGCTACCGCAAAAACGGACATTCAAGGACTAAACTAAAGATGCTGAGCTTGTTTCTCTAGTCTAGTGCATAAGGTCTAAAACTAGAGGAGGATCTGAAGAGTCTTAAAGGGATATTTCACATAATAATGAAAACCTATCATAATTTACTCACCCTCATATGCATGTTCCAGACATGTATGATTTTCATTTCTTCTCCATAAAGTTGAAAAATGTCTATTCGTATGCAATGTAAATACGTGGTGCACATGAGATCAATAGCCAACAGGGGGCAGCAAGAGACAATCCATCAGTAACAGAAGGTAAAAGTTCATAAGTGTAAAACAAAGACATAAGCTCTGCTCGAAATATTTTGTTGGTTACAATTAGATTTATGTGAGTAAAATATTGGCTTTTTTTTTTTTTTTTACAATGGCAGATGACTGAAAAAGTCATGGAAATTCATTGATCATACAATGTAGAGGACTGACTGAATACTGTGAAGTGAACCAGAAAGTGTAGGCTGTGCAAACGGTAATGCAACGCTGTTGTTTTCACACAACCTCGTTTGTAATCTTATTAAAATATGCCATTAAAGACATCATGGATTTAATTGCTTCCAGATCATTTGATTAGATTCTTGACTTGAACTTTCTCAATCTCTGTCTGATCTGTGTATTCTGTGAAAGTAATGAGAATATTTAAAAAACAAATCTTTGATCATACGCCAAATACGGAAATCATAATGTGGCCAAAGGTAATCTATTAGAAACAGAAATGAGTCCATCATCAGGTTCATTTTTTTTCTGGTTTCAGATGTTTGTTCTGCTGACTGGTGAAAGTTTATGTGAGGGAAAACATTTATAGAAGAATGTTTAGATACGTGTATTTGAAAACGTGTGTGTGTGTGTGTGTTTGTGTGTTTGAGCAGCTGCAGTTTCAGTTCAGTCACTGTGACTCTGACTGACGGAGGTTTTTGTACGACTCTTTATCACTGTGTGAACACATTACCACTGTGATAACTCTGACAGTAATAATGTCCAGCATCTTCAGTCTGGACTCCACTGATGGTCAGAGTGAAATCACTGTTAGATCCACTGCCACTGAATCTAGATGGAGTTCCTGACTGGAGGCGGTTTGCTGCATAAATCAGGATTTTAGGAGCTTCTCCAGGTTTCTGTAAGTACCAGGATAGAGGCTGAACACTCCAACCCTGGTAAACTTCAGGACTGGTTTTACAGGATATAGTAACTGTGTCTCCTAGAGGAACAGGTTTCACTGCAGGCGTCTGAGTGACTGTCACTTCACCAACTGATTCTACATCAAGAAGAATGAATAAACATTCAGAATTACATATTTGGATAATTTTTCTAACACAAATGATCAATTAGATTAGAGCAGTTTAACTTCATATTTCCTCACCTGTGAAACAGCTGGAGAACATCCAGATGAAGATGATGAAGATGAAGCTCATGGTTGCTGTTGGTTCAGATTCTCAGTGTTCAGACTCAGAGTTATAAAACCTCCTGAAGCGTGAGCTGCGATGCAAATAATCTATATGTAAATCTGTGTAAGGATTCCAACACATGATGCTCATAAATCATAACAGTGTTTAGGATATTTTTCCATGTTACGAGTCATAAACATTTATTCATGTGTCTGAAGCTACAGGCTTTCTGATGATTCAAATGACAGAGTTACTATAGTATGTCACTGAACTTCATCAGAGGGCAAAGGTCATTCAGAGGTCACAGGTCATCAGAATGTATCAAAATTGCTTTAATCATTAACAATGCTCTGAGATGAATGATAGAGTCAGTAGTTTTGATAGAAAAGTTATGATGAGTAATATCTTTATTATTATCTTGATAAACCTCTAGTGAAAGATAAAGCTACTTGAAGAAGCTCAAAAACAAATGGTGGCAGTTTTGTTCGTTTGATTTGATATTAATATACCGACTGTTTTTTCTCTGTCTGTCACAGGACAGATCACAGTCAAATAGAGCTGATTTCAGTCATAAGTCAGTTTTGAGCACACGCGTAGTTTGTGTGTGTGTAGTGTGTGTAGTGTGTGTGTGTGTGTTTGAGCAGCTGCAGTTTCAGTTCAGTCACTGTGACTCTGACTGACGGAGGTTTTTGTACGACTCTTTATCACTGTGAACACCCAGTTACTGTTGATCAAGTGTAAACTCTGACAGTAATAATGTCCAGCATCTTCAGTCTGGACTCCACTGAGTGAAATCTGTTCCATAATTTGCTCCATTGCCAGTGAATCTAGATGGGATTCCTGACTGTTGTGATCTAATGTAATAAATAAGGAGTTTAGGAGCTTCTCCAGGTTTCTGCAGATACCAGGAGAGACAGGAGGCACAACCTTGAGTACGATCTCCAATTCCTTTGTCAGTTTGATAGTTTATAGTGACTGTTCCTCCGAGAAGAGCTTCTTCTGAGGGAGTCTGAGTCACAGAAACCTGTCCTGTAATTTCTGTCAATGACATTTCATTAGATCATAAGTACACTTATTAGAGTCAAAGTATCCAGTATAAAATCTATATTGAACATCAAAAGCATGAACATAAATCACATCTTGAGTTATTTATAGAGTAAATGAACCTTGAACAGAAAGAATGAGAGTCCAGATGCAGACGCTGATGATCATCATTCTTCTTATCGGTGGTTTACTTTCAGTCTGAATGAAGAAAAGCTGTCAGTGATGAAGTGTTAAACTCACAGCACTATAAACACTCTCACACACTGAAGATCTGATCAATATGCATCTGATCAATATAACACACTCCACATCATTTCCCTGAAGACAGAAGAAACACTGTCTTTATGTTTGTGCAACAGCTTTGTATAGATGTTTATTTACTTGTTGCATTATTTTGGGCTGAGCTAAAAAAAACTAAAAAAATAATAATGAGTGATTTCATTAAGACTTAGACACTAAATTTTTCTGATAGTAATAGTTGAGAACAGCAGCATTCAGGAGTGTGAGACGGGGATGAGAGGAACATCTGTTGTTTGAGCATCGGTAACTCAGTGGTTGTTTGTACTATATCTCAAAGTTTGATATGTGGTAGCAACATTTTTCTGCTAGAAATATAACTCACTCGGGCATGTACAACACAATCACAGATTATGTGAGTTATTGTGAAACACAAAGAGTTCAGTTGCAAACTGACACACTATTGTTGTCACACAGGCCAGGATAGATGTAACAATGAGAGATAATTTACTGAAATAAGATCCACACAATCTAAATGTGTGCAAGAATGTTATTGAAGAACAAAGAATAATCTGTTTTTAATAAAGTAATCAATTTAAAGTAACAAAAAACTGTGGATTATATTTCTTTAAGGACTTTAAATTTAGCACAAAAACAACAGCCGTGTGTGTTGTGTGAGTGATCATGTGTGTGTTCTCAATTCCTGTCAACAGTTCAGTCACTAGCTATGTTGCTATCCACCTTTTTATGTGAGTTTTGGGATAGTCTATCACATAACAAACGTCGGATGGAAAGGCCGAGATGCACATCAATTCTAAAAATGTGCACAAAAATCAAATGTGCTCAATTGAGGTGATAATGTTTTTATCCGATAAGAAGTCATGGGCATAAACTACAACCCGAATTCCGGAAAAGTTGGGACGTTTTTTAAATTTGAATAAAATGAAAACTATAAGACTTTCAAATCACATGAGACAATATTTTATTCACAATAGAACATAGATAACATAACAAATGTTTAAAGGGATAGTTCGGCCAAAGATGATATTTAAACCATGCATTACTCACCCTCAAGCCGTTCGAGATGCATATGTCAATCTTGTTTCAGACGAACACATTTTCAGTTATTTTAGAAAATGTCTTAGACCCTTTAGTGGATATAATGTGAAGCAATGGGGTCCACCTCCTTCAAGTCCCAAAATGTGCATATATCCTTCACAAAAGTAATCCATCCGGCTCCAGGGGGATAAACGAAGGCCTTATGAGGGTAATCCGTGCGGTTTTGTCGTAAAAATATACATATTTAAAACTTTATAAATGAAAATATCTGACTTCCGGCAACGATCGACGCGCGTTCACGGGTGATGTTTTGCTCTGCTCTCTGCATAGCTCTCTGGCTGCGCGGGCGCGTTCGTTCTACGTCACGACGCTACGTCCTACCTCGTACGCCGACTTCCATCACCCGTGGACGCGCGTCGATCGTTGCCGGAAGTCAGATATTTTCATTTATAAAGTTTTAAATATGTATATTTTTACGACAAAACCGCACGGATTACCCTCATAAGGCCTTCGTTTATCCCCCTGGAGCCGGATGGATTACTTTTGTGAAGGATATATGCACATTTTGGGACTTGAAGGAGGTGGACCCCATTGCTTCACATTATATCCACTAAAGGGTCTAAGACATTTTCTAAAATAACTGAAAATGTGTTCGTCTGAAACAAGATTGACATATGCATCTCGAACGGCTTGAGGGTGAGTAATGCATGGTTTAAATATCATTTTTGGCCGAACTATCCCTTTAAACGAAGAAATTTTACACTTTTATCTACTAAATGAGCTCATTTCAAATTTGATGCCTGCTACAGGTCTCAAAATAGTTGGGACGGGGGCAACAAATGGTTGAAAAAGCAAGAAATTTAGAAAGGATTCAGGTGGGAGAACATCTAGCAACTAATTAAGTTCATTTATATCAGGTCTGTAACATGATTAGCTATAAAAGGGATGTCTTAGAGAGGTAGAGTCTCTCAGAAGTAAAGATGGGCAGAGGCTCTCCAATCTGTGAAAGAGTGCGTAAAAAGATTGTGGAACACTTTAAAAACAATGTTCCTCAACGTCAAATTGCAAAGGCTTTGCAAATCTCATCATCTACAGTGCACAACATCATCAAAAGATTCAGAGAAACTGGAGAAATCTCTGTGCGTAAGGGACAAGGACAAAGACCTTTATTGGATGCCCGTGGTCTTCGGGCCCTCAGACGACACTGCATCACTCATCGGCATGATTGTGTGAATGACATTACTAAATGGGCCCAGGAACACTTCCAGAAACCACTGTCGGTAAACACAATCCGCCGTGCCATCTGCAGATGCCAACTAAAGCTCTATCATGCAAAAAGGAAGCCATATGTGAACATGGTCCAGAAGCGCCGTCGTGTCCTGTGGGCCAAGGCTCATTTAAAATGGACTATTTCAAAGTGGAAAAGCATTCTATGGTCCGACGAGTCCAAATTTGACATTATTGTTGGAAATCACGGACGCCGTGTCCTCCGGGCAAAAGAAGAGGGAGACCTTCCATCGTGTTATCAGCGTTCAGTTCAAAAGCCAGCATCTCTGATGGTATGGGGGTGCATAAGTGCATACGGTATGGGCAGCTTGCATGTTTTGGAAGGCGCTATGAATGCTGAAAGCTATATAAAGGTTTTAGAGCAACATATGCTCCCCTCCAGACGACGTCTATTTCAGGGAAGGCGTTGTGTATTTCAGCAAGACAATGCAAAACCACACACTGCAGCTATAACAACTGCATGGCTACATCGTAGAAGAGTCCGGGTGTTGAATTGGCCTGCCTGCAGTCCAGATCTTTCACCTATAGAGAACATTTGGCGCATCATTAAGCGAAAAATGCGTCAAAGACGACCACGAACACTTCAGCAGCTGGAAACCTATATAAGGCAAGAATGGGACCAAATTCCAAAACCAAAACTCCAGACACTAATAAACTCGATGCCCAGACGTCTTCAAACTGTTTTGAAAAGAAGAGGAGATGTTACGCCATGGTAAACGTGCCCCCGTCCCAACTATTTTGAGACCTGTAGCAGGCATCAAATTTGAAATGAGCTCATTTATTGGATAAAAGTGTAAAATTTCTCAGTTTAAACATTTGTTATGTTATCTATGTTCTATTGTGAATTAAATAATGGCTCATGTGATTTGAAAGTCTTATAGTTTTCATTTTATTCAAATTTAAAAAACGTCCCAACTTTTCCGGAATTCGGGTTGTATGATGGAAACATATTCACCACATAAATCCCTCAGTGCGCAACAAAAAACTCACGTGATTTTGTCTAAACAGGGCGTGATTAATAACTGGAATCATCATAAGGAGTTGTTTTACACTTTTTAAGAACTGTTACAACTATCCTCACCGCAAACAGCCTGAACATAGCTAACTGTTTTAGCATGTGGGTTTGAAGTTAGCATGAGTGCAAAGCATCAAATTAAACTAGAGAAATAACTACTTTAGATTATGCAAGTCAAATAAACATCTACAGTGATTGCTCAGAAAAACAAAAATGATAAAAATGTTTACTTTTCATCCTGTGACCCATTTTATGACCAACGCTCTGAACTGGAACAGTTTCACTTCTGCTCATGAGAAATAAGTTATGAATAATAAATTCATAATCAGCTTGAGATGAAGGAGCTACTTGAAAAACTGCTCAAAAACATCTTTATGTTACTTATGATACACAATGACTTTATATGAATTTAGAATAAGATATGTGTGCAATATAATCCAAAAACTATAAGACTGCACTAAGAAAAATGTAATATTTTTTTTGATTTTATATCAGTTTTGTAGTTTTCTCTGATTATGAGGATATTGAGTCGAACTCGTCTGTCGCAGGACTGCAGGACTTTGATCAATGCTGTGAAAATATGAGCTAATGTCTATTGCAGATATAGATATTCATACATGTGAATAAGGTTATGGAGGGAACGAGTAGAGGTCAATGGTTATGATTATTCTTGATTATTCTTCTCTTCTTTGAGCGATGGACGGCTGGATCATCAGGATGAGAGTCGAGGTCTAAGAGCAGTGCTGGCCTTCACTGTGTGTGTTCATAGAATGACTGTGTGTGTTCATAGAGGACTGTGTGTGTTCATAGATGACTGTGTGTGTGTGTTCATAGATGACTGTGTGTGTTCATAGAGGAAAGTGTGTGTGTTCATAGAGGACTGTGTGTGTTCATAGAGGACTGTGTATGTGTTCATAGATGACTGTGTGTGTTCATAGAGGAAAGTGTGTGTGTTCATAGAGGACTGTGTGTGTTCATAGAGGACTGTGTATGTGTTCATAGAGGACTGTGTGTGTTCATAGAGGAAAGTGTGTGTGTTCATAGAGGACTGTGTGTGTTCATAGAGGACTGTGTATGTGTTCATAGAGGACTGTGTGTGTGTTCATAGAGGACTGTGTGTGTGTTCATAGAGGACTGTGTGTGTTCATAGAGGACTGTGTGTGTGTTCATAGAGGACTGTGTGTGTTCATAGATGACTGTGTGTGTTCATAGAGGACTGTGTGTGTTCATAGAGGACTGTGTGTGTTCATAGATGACTGTGTGTGTTCATAGAGGACTGTGTGTGTGTGTTCATAGATGACTGTGTGTGTTCATAGAGGAAAGTGTGTGTGTTCATAGAGGACTGTGTGTGTTCATAGAGGACTGTGTGTGTTCATAGAGGACTGTGTATGTGTTCATAGATGACTGTGTGTGTTCATAGAGGAAAGTGTGTGTGTTTATAGAGGACTGTGTGTGTTCATAGAGGACTGTGTGTGTTCATAGAGGACTGCGTGTGTTTATAGAGGACTGTGTGTGTGTGTGTTTATAGAGGACTGTGTGTGTGTGTGTGTTTATAGAGGACTGTGTGTGTTTATAGAGGACTGTGTGTGTGTGTGTTTATAGAGGACTGTGTGTGTTTATAGAGGACTGTGTGTGTGTGTGTGTTTATAGAGGACTGTGTGTGTTTATAGAGGACCGTGTGTGTGTGTGTGTGTGTTTATAGAGGACTGTGTGTGTGTGTGTTTATAGAGGACTGTGTGTGTGTTCATAGAGGAAAGTGTGTGTGTTCATAGAGGACTGTGTGTGTTCATAGAGGGTTTATAGAGGACTGTGTGTGTGTGTTCATAGAGGACTGTGTGTGTGTGTGTTTATAGAGGACTGTGTGTGTGTGTGTGTTCATAGATGACTGTGTGTGTTCATAGAGGACTGTGTGTGTGTGTTCATAGATGACTGTGTGTGTTCATAGAGGAAAGTGTGTGTGTTCATAGAGGACTGTGTGTGTTCATAGAGGACTGTGTGTGTTCATAGAGGACTGTGTATGTGTTCATAGATGACTGTGTGTGTTCATAGAGGAAAGTGTGTGTGTTTATAGAGGACTGTGTGTGTTCATAGAGGACTGTGTGTGTTCATAGAGGACTGCGTGTGTTTATAGAGGACTGTGTGTGTGTGTGTTTATAGAGGACTGTGTGTGTGTGTGTGTTTATAGAGGACTGTGTGTGTTTATAGAGGACTGTGTGTGTGTGTGTTTATAGAGGACTGTGTGTGTTTATAGAGGACTGTGTGTGTGTGTGTGTTTATAGAGGACTGTGTGTGTTTATAGAGGACTGTGTGTGTGTGTGTGTGTGTTTATAGAGGACTGTGTGTGTGTGTGTTTATAGAGGACTGTGTGTGTGTTTATAGAGGACTGTGTGTGTGTTCATAGAGGAAAGTGTGTGTGTTCATAGAGGACTGTGTGTGTTCATAGAGGGTTTATAGAGGACTGTGTGTGTGTGTTCATAGAGGACTGTGTGTGTGTGTGTTTATAGAGGACTGTGTGTGTGTGTGTGTTTATAGAGGACTGTGTGTGTTTATAGAGGACTGTGTGTGTGTTCATAGAGGACTGTGTGTGTTCATAGAGGACTGTGTGTGTGTTCATAGAGGACTGTGTGTGTTCATAGAGGACTGTGTGTGTGTTCATAGAGGACTGTGTGTGTTCATAGAGGACTGTGTGTGTTCATAGAGGACTGTGTGTGTGTTCATAGAGGACTGTGTGTGTTCATAGAGGACTGTGTGTGTTCATAGAGGACTGTGTGTGTGTTCATAGAGGACTGTGTGCGTTTATAGAGGACTGTGTGTGTGTTCATAGAGGACTGTGTGTGTTCATAGAGGACTGTGTGTGTGTTCATAGAGGACTGTGTGTGTTTATAGAGGACTGTGTGTGTTTATAGAGAACTGTGTGTGTTTATAGAGGACTGTGTGGTTCATAGAGGACTGTGTGTGTGTTCATAGAGGACTGTGTGTGTTCATAGAGGACTGTGTGTGTTCATAGAGGACTGTGTGTGTGTTCATAGAGGACTGTGTGTGTTCATAGAGGACTGTGTGTGTTCATAAAGGACTGTGTGTGTGTTCATAGAGGACTGTGTGTGTGTTCATAGAGGACTGTGTGTGTTTATAGAGGACTGTGTGTGTGTACATAGGGGACTGTGTGTGTTTATAGAGGACTGTGTGTGTTTATAGAGGACTGTGTGGTTCATAGAGGACTGTGTGTGTGTTCATAGAGGACTGTGTGTGTTCATAGAGGACTGTGTGTGTTCATAGAGGACTGTGTGTGTGTTCATAGAGGACTGTGTGTGTTCATAGAGGACTGTGTGTGTTCATAGAGGACTGTGTGTGTGTTCATAGAGGACTGTGTGTGTGTTCATAGAGGACTGTGTGTGTTTATAGAGGACTGTGTGTGTGTACATAGGGGACTGTGTGTGTTTATCCAGTGTAAGTTGATACTGTACTGTTACAGTTTTTACCAACTGCTTACACACAAAATCTTTTCATGTCACACGATTTTTGAAACCTCTCACTCAAAGTGCAAAACTACATGCCAAATCTTCAAAACCATAAGCTATTTCTCAGCCTTTGACTCAGTTTTCAATTGCATAAAACACTTTTTTCAAAACACTACACACAATTCATACCTAAAACACAAAGATCTATCAGGAAGTGACTTGCTTTCCTTTTCCAAACACAACCAATCAAAATGCTACACTTATTCACCAGGTCACACAGACACACTCCTCACATGTGCAAACACTAATTGCTTAACTGATCACTAACCAATCACTGCTTTACTTTAGTATAGATAGGCCTATAAATAGGTCAAAGGTCAGATTGCCTGTTTTGAACAATGGATGCTAACAAAGAACAGAGAGCAAGAGGAGTAGGAGGAAGAGGCAGGGGACGAGGAGGTGGAGGAAGATGAGGAGGAGGAGGAGGAAGGGGAAGAGGAAGAGGCAGGGGATGAGGAGGAAGAAGAGGAGGAGGAAGAAGAGGAGGAGGAAGAAGAGGAGGAGGAAGAAGAGGAGGAAGAAGATGAAGAGGAGGAGGAGGAAGAGGAAGAAGAAGAGGATGAGGAGGAAGAGGACGAGGGCAAATAAGAGAAGGAAGGAGAGCCATATCTGATGAGATTAGGGCAACACTTGTTGATCATGTAATCAACCACGGTTTGACCATGAGAGAGGCTGGACTGAGAGTCCAGCCCAACTTGAGTTGATTTACAGTGGCGTCCATAATTCGAACCTTCAGAAATGAGAACAGGTATGCAACTATCTAATGACTATTTTAGCATTATAGTAATGTACTGTAAAATACGTATGACTGCATAGTATTGCATAAACATGTGTAACTCTAAGCCATCCATTTACTGCATTGCATTGCATTGAATGAATGAGGATGGTTATCATGCTGTACTACTTTTTTTTTTTGTAAATGGTTTACAGTTCTTATGCTGAACACATACTGTGTTTGAATTCTGTACAGAGTGGAAAGGCAAAGACATCATGGAGGACGAGGACGCTTGTTTACAGATGTACAAGAGACTGCAATTATAAATATGGTTTTGGCCAACAATGCAATTAGGATTCGAGAGATAAGAGAGCATATCTTGAATAATGACACCATATTCAACAACATCGATGCTGTAAGCCTGTCGACCATACAACGCATCCTCCAACGGCACCAAGTGACGATGAAACAACTTTACAAGGTGGCATTTGAGAGAAACTCTGACAGAGTCAAGAATCTGCGACATGACTTTGTAGAGGTATGTATGCAACACTACTTCCAGTACTTCAGACATACCATATTTACTCATCTGTATATAATTTGGTCTGTTACAGAGAGTATTGGAGATGGATGTCCATGTAATTCGCCACGAATTTATTTATGTGGATGAGGTTGGCTTCAACCTCACCAAAACCAGGCGCCGTGGACGAAATGTAATAGGACAGAGGGCAATTACCAATGTCCCTAGACAGCGTGGGGGTAATATAACCATGTGTGCTGCCATCACTCAAAACGGGGTCCTCCATCACAATGGGTCCATACAACACCGGCCATATACTCACTTTTCTGGATGCAATTCACACAATGCTTGTCCCTGATCCAGATCAGGCGCCTGCTAGATTTGTGGTTGTGTGGGACAATGTTAGTTTTCACCGGGCTGTTCTGGTCCAAAACTGGTTTGCCACCCATCCACAATTTGTAGTTTTGTACCTACCTCCATATTCACCTTTTCTAAATCCCATAGAGGAATTCTTCTCAGCCTGGCGCTGGAAAGTGTATGATCGCCAACCCTATGCCCGCATGCCGCTTCTCCAGGCAATGGAGGACGCATGTGGGGACATAGAGGTTGCCTCTGTCCAAGGTTGGATACGCCATGCTAGGAGATACTTCCCTCGATGTTTGGCAAGAGAAAACGTATCTTGTGATGTGGACGAAGTATTGTGGCCAGACCCAGCTCGGAGAAGAGATGAAGCTAAGCACTGGGGACTGCACCCCCCCCCCCCCCCTCCCCCCCTGCCAATTCCTGGACCGGGACCCCACACACAATTTACTGTATTCTACTGTAAAGAATATACTTTTGGTTTACGTAAATGTTTATAGTTTTGTTGTATGCTAATGTATACAACAGTAATGTTTGGCCTAATAAATATTTTCTGTTTCAACATTGCATTGGCGTTTCCGGTGTACTTGTTACCCCTCTCAGCAGATTACTTTCACTGTAGAACATTGTATTGAAATGTAGATATAAGCGTATGAAAGACCAAAGAGCTTTAGATTTAGAACAGCAGTGTTTACATGGTATACCCAAAAATTTATTATTATGAAAGAAGTGTTTGCCATTTGATGCAAATGCTTCATTCTGACATGTGTTTATGGCATTTTGAATGCAGTGTTACATTTTAAAGGAGATATGAGGCATTTTGCATTTTGTATGTGCAGTTTTGAGAATTGTGTGTAGAGTTTTGAAAAAAGGAGACTTAGTTTTGAAAACGTGTGTAAAAACTGTAACTTGCTCTTGACTGTATTTGACAGATCCAATATTACATAGATCTCAATCATATCACTGATCTATAAGAGCACAAAATATCAAAGCTGTTCAGAGATCAGTCAGTCTGTCGGTTTCCACCATATTTTTATTCTCCTCCTTAAAGAGATTATGAAAATAGCACTGAGACTCTGGCAGAGACACTGATGGACTTTGTCTAGTTGTTTCTCTCAACGTATGATTTCTGACCTCTATAATCTATTAAAGAGCTTCATTTAGATGGTTTTATTTCAGATCCTCCTTTGAGCAGCTGCAGTTTCAGTTCAGTCACTGTGACTCTGACTGACGGAGGTTTTTGTACGACTCTTTATCACTGTGTGAACACACGATCACCCTCACAATAATTATCAGAACCTGTTCTGCAATGCAAATTCTGACAGTAATAATGTCCAGCATCTTCAGTCTGGACTCCACTGATGGTCAGAGTGAAATCACTGTTAGATCCACTGCCACTGAATCTAGATGGAGTTCCTGACTGGAGTTTTTTTGCATAACGAATCAGGAGTATAGGAGCTTCTCCAGGTTTCTGTGAGTACCAGAATATATAATCATCCCCATCACGATCCCTGATCACATCTCTGCTGGTTTTACATTTGATATTCACAGTTCCTCCTGGTTGTTCTGCTGTTATTGAGGGACTCTGAGTGACGGTGATCTGTCCTCTACACTCTGAAACACACAACAAGAAAATACACTCAAAACTTTGACAATATACTTGAAGAAATGAATTAATCTCAAACTTGTGCTCCACAAACCTTGAGCAAACGCTGTTAGAGTCCAGATGAAGATGATGATGAAGGTCATGTTGATGAAGTTTGTTGTGTGTGTCAGTGATGAAGTGTTAAACTCACAGCACTATAAACACTCTCACACACTGAAGATCTGATCAATATGCAAACACACTCCACATCATTTCCCTGAAGACAGTCACTCAATAACAGACACAACACACAATTACTGAAGTGAGAACAGAGTAGAAATGAATGTTTTTCATAATATTGTGTCCTCTACAAGTCAAAATGTTAAAGATTATATCATTCAATTCAGTTATGATCTACAAGACCAACTAAAGTATATTAATCTGAATATCTGCTCTGAGACTTTGAGAATATTTTGAAAGTAGTTGAATTGAAATGTCGCTGTTAATCCCCAAATTTTACACCAAATCCGTGTTCCTGCAGTTTATGAACATGAGGATCACACACACACACGAGTCTCTGTCAGTCACTGAATAACTGAGTTTGATTGTGAGTCACACATGATATGAACATGTTAACTTTTATAAATTCAGTTAGTAATTCAGTAATGATGATCATCATAAAGCTGGTGAAGTCAGTGATTTGATGTTGTGATGTTTTGATGGTGGAAACAGCATTCAGCAGAGAGTGAGGATACAAATGCAGTTTATTTACAAGTATAATCCAAAGTCATAGTCCATATATCAGGCAGAGCGTCAAAACACACGTTATCAGTCCGAACAAAATCCACAGACGCAGACGAGAACGAGAAACCCAAGACTCAGACTGAGAGAATCACCAGAAACAAAGAGATCGAGAATGCTGACAGTAACACACACACCAGAACAAACAAGACTTCACACTGAATACAGGCAAAAGGTGTTTAATAGACAGTGATGAACTAAATGAACCAAGACACGCTGAAACAGATCAATAATGAGCAGGCAAAATATATTTCCCTATGAATTATCAATATATTAAATGGTTTAAAAGTATATATTGCAGATATATTTACTAATGCAGCATAAACACACAGAGAAATATATCATGTAAAATATTTCTTATATATTTTTTTCATTATAAATGTCTTCAATGTTCAAAGCAGTTAACAAAAGCACAAGCACACCTGCATGTACTAAAGTATTTGACCAAGAGATCGCTGTGCTGAGGAGTGCACAACCTTTGCTTTCAATATATAATAAACTCTGACCAATGGTCAACCTAACCACAGACTCTACTCTTCAGCACAATGCTAACCCCAAAACTCACACATACCAGACAACATTTTAAATTCCAAAATAATAGAACAGATCTCCCCTATATTAATATTGAGCAAAACACATTAAATAACACTTAATTTTAACATTTACTCTCCTTTAATAGTCAAAAGCAAAGCATGCTGGGAACTAGAAATCTGTTGTAACTCATTCCATGAATGTGTGTGTATTATATGTGTGAACATACATTCACATTTATATGGGAACATATATGTACACAATAAAGGATAACACTTTAGAAATATTACATGTAATGCTATTTTTGTCTTATATATTATCTAATATTTTATATGTTTTCATGTTCTCATGTTTTCTTTATACCGTGTTACTTTCTCAATGTCACTTTGTCATTAGTGCCATTCACAAGTCCACAGACGGGGAACAGTCAACCTTTCATAATGACCTAATAATGAAATAATGCAAACCCAGAAATACAGAAACCTTTAGCTGATAGTGTGCAAAGATTTGCAGCAAACATCCCAGATAGACAGGTAAAATGTGTGTGTGTGTGTGTGTGTGTGTGTAATAAGACACATTGAATGTTTGTCAGTTAACACTGTAAAGATGTTTATAGTATTTTCTCTTAATGATCAGCTCTGTCTGATTCTTCAGGAGTAATTGTGATTCATATCGTATAAAGTTATAATAGATGTGACACACAACGTTTGTTTTGTGATTTTATACAAAGTTTTACCCTCAATTTCTAATGTTGCCGTCTTAAATTGCAGTGAATTCCTGCAGTTCTTGTGTTTCTTCACATCTGATCTTTGATGCTTTAAACCAAAGTGAGTTTCAGTGAGGTTGATCATGAAAATGACTTCATATAACTTCAATATGACTTTCATCGCTTTGGTGATCACAGGCTTAGTGAAAATTCTTCTCTAAAAACATTCAGATCAACTTTTTAAAAGTTTAATGCTGATAAAGTGAATCAAGTACAAACATTATAGAGAAACACAAGCTCTTCTATTCCTAATCTATCTTTTTCAGTAGATTCTTGTTTGTAAAACGTATCAATGACCTGAAATAAAAAATAAAATAAAAATGTTCATTATATGTTCATTTCTAATTCTCTGTTTTTTTATCCATGAAAATCCTCACCATTGTGTGTGTGAAAGTGTGTGAGCAGCTGCAGTTTCAGTTCAGTCACTGTGACTCTGACTGACGGAGGTTTTTGTACGACTCTTTATCACTGTGTGAACACTCGATCACCCACACAATAATTATCAGAATCTGTTCTGCAATGATAACTCTGACAGTAATAATGTCCAGCATCTTCAGTCTGGACTCCACTGATGCTCAGAGTGAAATCACTGTTAGATTCACTGCCACTGAATCTAGATGCAGTTCCCGACTGGAGGCGGTTTGCGTAATAAATCAGGAGTTTAGGAGCTTCTCCAGGTTTCTGTAAGTACCAGGATAAGATATAAACAGAACCAACACTGTACACATCTCTGCTGGTTTTACATTTGATATTCACAGTTCCTCCTGGTTGTTCTGCTGTTATTGAGGGACTCTGAGTGACGGTGATCTGTCCTCTACACTCTGAAACACAACAAGAAGAAAATACACTCAAAACTTTGACAATATACTTGAAGAAATGAATTAATATCAAACTTATGCTCCACAAACCTTGAGCAAACGCTGTGAGAGTCCAGATGAAGATGACAGAGATGCTCACAAGACTCTGAGCTAGAGTCCAAGTCAAGTCTCAAGTCTCTGAGCTAGAGTCCAAGTCAAGTCTCAAGTCTCTTGTGGTTATAAGTGTTGCATCACGTACAGCGACCCATCCAGGTTGCTTAGAACACTGCATAGCTTTATATAAGGAATTCAAAGCATGTAATATGTTAGGTTACACTTTATTTCGATAGTCCACTTTAGACATTCAACTAACCATGTACATTTTCAACTACATGTCAACTAGAAGTCAGTAGAATATCTGTTGGGGAACCAACAAAATTAGAAATTATAATATATAATTAGCAGATATTAAGCCTACTAATACTCTAATGAGATTTAGTTGACATGCAGCTGCAAAGTTACTTATAGTTAGTAGAATGTATAAAGTGGACTATCAAAATAAAGTGGTACGGTATGTTATTAGGACTCCTTTATCTATTAGCATACAGTATCAGCTTTGAATTTGGTATATAATCAGTATAAACAGGCTATTGCAAATTTGTTTTTAGATTATTTTAGTAAGCATTTGGCAACAAGATTAAAAACACCAAGAATGCTTCACCTTTAGTTAATTTCTTTATTTTGCCTTGTAGCTTGAACATACCAAGACATAAGACCAAATATAGAAAATGATATAACTCACAACACTAAAATTGACACACTCCTATTAGTGAAAAACATCAGTGTATCTAAATGCAAATAAACTATTGCATCCAAATGAAATTTTTAACACTACAGTGCACTTCCAAAACATTCAAATGCTCAAAATCTTTAGTGTAAATGTGAAGCAACTGACCAACTTATGGCATGTAACTTGTTAAGAACAAAATGTTTAGAAATAAAAAAAATCCAAAGGGTGAGATCAGACTGGTTAACCTTCTCTTCTCTTAACACACTAGGTATGGGCCACAAAACATGTCTGGCTTCTTCTGGCTGCACTGCCTATGCAACTAATCATAGCTTATATACTGTAAGTCAACACATCCCAGACTCTCAAACCAGTGTAACGTTATAACTAAATGAAACTGTAACGTTACATAAACAACAATAATCCTGTAACATGTTTGTAGACAACGGGCAGCCAGCGGCACGTAAATGATTAACGTTACGTTAATCAACCACCACAAGTTTGGCAATTAAACAAACGCTCATTCATATTTCATAAGGAAGACAATCGGAGTTAACCTCCCGTAACGTTAGGTAGCTAAAGCAATAAGCAAGCTAACGGTAGATGGTCAATGCTGAGCTAAACATGTTTACTCACCTATCAGGGTGCGTTTTCAGATGCCTGATAAAATTAGATGTAGTTGAGCCAGAATATTTTATCGTGATACTGCATATTTTGCATTGAGCGCTTCTTTTGAGCGCGTCTTGTTTGAAGTTTTTGAACCCAAAGCTAACGATGAATGGCACAGCGACGGCCGGTGCAGTCGAACTTTTTGTTTGTTTTCCTTTCATGTGTGGTCGCGCGCGCGCTGCCAGCAGCAATAGACCACGTAGTACGTGGTTACGTAGGCAGGCTGTAACGGAGGGAGGGGGATAACAGCGAGCTCATCAGACGTTTCCTAAAAATAAACTTTGTTCACGAGTCCCGCAGCTCGAGTCCGAGTCGAGTCTGAAGTCTTTCGAGGACGAGTCTCAAGTCGAGTCTGAAGTCACTGTGTGTGGGACTTAAGTCGCACTCGAGTCCGAGTCTCAAACTCGAGTCCCCATCTCTGGAAGATGATGATGAAGGTCATGTTGATGAAGATTGTTGTGTGTGTCAGTGGTGAAGTGTTAAACTCACAGCACTATAAACACTCTCACACACTGAAGATCTGATCAATATGCAAACACACTCCACATCATTTCCCTGAAGACAGTCACTCAATAACAGACACAAAACACAATTACTGAAGTGAGAACAGAGTAGAAATGAATGTTTTTCATAATATTGTATCCTCTACAATAGTCAAAATGTTAAAGATTATATCATTCAATTCAGTTCTGATTACATCTACAAGACCAACTTCAGTATATTAATCTGAATATCTGAATATGAGCAGATCCGGATCCAGACTCAAATCACTGAAGGTTTTCTATAGTAAAGTTCAGATTTAAACTTCAGCAACGGCTCCACCATACAGTGTACAGCGAGACATTTAACATTATTTACATGTCATCACTTTTACCAATAACTGGAATAGAATTGAAAAATATATATTTTGCTATATATTTCTATTAATCTTTTAGTCTGCCTTTATATTGCTTTAATGTGTTACTATTATAACGTCACATCCATGCAGAGTGAATCCAGCATTTATATGTAATGTCACTTCAGAAAGTTTGCAGCGCTGGCCGTCGGTTCTCTTAGCAGGATAAAAAACTATAGTTTTATTCAATAGATTATATAGTTTTATTCAGTGGATTATATAATCTGTAGCCCCGAAAGCGAGACAAGACTTCACTGTGAGACTTTGAGAATATTTTTTACTGTAGTTGAAGTGAAACGTCGCTGTTAATTCCCAAATTTACACCAAATCCGTGTGTGTTCCTGCAGTTTATGAACATGATCATCACACACACGAGTCTCTGTCAGTCACTGAATAACTGAGTTTGTGAGTCACACATGATATAAACATGTCGACCTTTATAAATGTTTATAAAATACATTTAAAATAATAGGGTGACATGCATATGCTGTTTTTGGTTAGTATACAGCTCCTGTTGGGTAATCTGCATGGTCTTTATTTTTTTAATTAAATAAAAATAAAAAAATATATATAATTGCTAATTCCTCCATACATAGATATTAATATAAATTATTATCATCAGCTCTGATGTTGAGGGAAGTGTTATGATGCTGTTAATATATGCATTATGAGGGATTAATTTAATAAATCCATCGACATTGTTATCAAAAATGTGGGGAAGGATTGAAAAATATCCACTGAAGTGAAAATCAAAAGTGACTGAATTTCTACATGAAGGATGTAATAGGAAACAGGAGACAAATATGACTTCTGAAAAATCACAATAAAAAATGTTAAAAACTGATAAAGCTAAACAAAATGATGTTCAGTAAGATCATATTGAGTCGTGTGTGTGTGTGTGTGTGTGTGTGTGTGTGTGTGTGTGTGTGTGTGTGTGTGTGTGTGTGTGTGTGTGTTGAGCAGCTGCAGTTTCAGTTCAGTCACTGTGACTCTGACTGACGGAGGTTTTTGTACGACTCTTTATCACTGTGTGAACACATAATCACCCGCACAATCACCATCAGAATCTGGTCTGCAATGTAAACTCTGACAGTAATAATGTCCAGCATCTTCAGTCTGGACTCCACTGATGCTCAGAGTGAAATCTGTTCCTTCATATTCTCCATTCCCACTGAATCGACTGAGACTCTCATCATAGAGATCATTTACCCCAGTAATGATGAGTTTAGGAGCTTCTCCGTGTTTCTGCTGATACCAAGCTAAACCCCAGCTATATATCCCAGCATCAGTTTTACACTCTATAGTGGCGTTTTGTCCTTCAGAAACAGTCACAACTTCAGGCTGAGTCACAGTGATTCCTCTGGATGCTGTCGACAACAACATTATATGAGTTTCATCAAATGAAATGAACATTAAAGACTCAGAAATGACGAGCTTTGACTTCTGTTACCTGGAATAAAAGCTGTCAGAATCCAGATGAAGCCGCTGAAGAGATTCATGGTGTGTGTTGGGTTTGTACCGTGGTAAACAGCCGTGTGTTATAAAGTGTGTGAGTCTGAAGGCTATAAACACTCGGAGAGCTGAAACACGTGCTGATGCAAAGTGACTCTCTGAGCAAAAACCAGCTGGAGGAAAACACACATGAACATGAACATGCAGACGAAACTGATCCAGTTTATGCCTTTAATGTGTTTTATTCTCATGATCAATGAGTGTGTTTTCACTTCTTTACAAGTTTAGAAATCATTTCTTCTTGATTCTGCATGAGTCTCTGGTTCAGAGTTCAGACTTTCTGATGAATCGAGTGACAGAGTTTCATCACTAAAAGAAACGAGTATTTCACTGTGAACTCCATGAGAGGTCAAAGGTCATTCCAGAGGTCACAGGTCATCAAAACTTATTCAAATGCTTTGAGAAACACACAATCATTTAGAAACTCTCAGTTAATGTGTAAATATCAGTACAGAGTCTTTCTGATTATATTATTTATTTAGATTGAATAGTTTTCATGCATTAAGAGACATTTAGAGATGATGAGTCTGTTTCTGTGAAAGTCACTTCAGTTCAATAATCATGATGTTGAGTCTCATATCAGTGTGTGTGTGTGTGTGTGTTGTTAGTCTCTTTCTCTGCTGGTGTGTGTGTGTGTGTGTGTGTTCATTTGAGTGTGACGGAGGTTTTTGTACGACGCTTTCACTAGAATGAAACACTGTGGTACACTTTCGGTGGAGGAACTAAACTGACGATCAGTAAGTCTCTTCTATTCTCTAAAAATGATTTATTTTTTATTTATTTGTTTTGTTTTTAGATTATTTTAGTAAGCATTTGGCAACAAGATTAAAAAAATTAAAAAAGAGTTTAAATAAAAAAAATTAACTGCAATATTTCATGGCGAATTTGATTGTTTCACAATTTCTTTAAATTTGTCTGTTATTTTACAAAAAACTCGTATATTCTGTGAGATTTCATCACGTTTATCTTTTTTTATATTTCAAAGCATATTTCATATTGTTTTCATATTGTACATGAGTAATTTCATATATTATAATTGCTAACATTCATTGTTTTTTAACATGTTGACTGGAATATTATTGTAATATTATATTGAATGTAGTTTGTAATGTTGTTATATTGTTATATTTTCTGTCATATTCAGGTTTTTTTAAGTACATATTTGTGTCCATAATTCTTGGTAAATGTAACTGCTAATACTTTTTGAAATCCATGACACAAAAGTTTGATTATACGGATAAAATAATTATATTTTTTAGGCGTCGCCATCAGACAAATAGAAAGATTTGAAAAATTCATCATTTGAACTGAAATTTGCTGATCATTATGATTGTGAGAGTCTTAAGAATTTTTCAAAATACAATTAATGATGAAATGATTATTCAGAAAATATCAAATTACTGTAAGATTCTCTGTATATCATGTCTGCTTTACAGAACTGATTTATATTTAGAATTACATGATTACATACATATTTGAGTATTAGTGAATATTGATTTAACTGAGAATATTTTAAACTGAATTCAGGATATTTGTGCTTTATGAATGAAAACAGTTATGTGGAATTTCTGTAAAGATATAATTATTGTGATTTTTACTACATGACATCTAACTAACTGTGTGTGTGTGTGTGTGTGTGTGTGTGTGTGTGTGTGTGTGTGTGTGTGTGTGTTCAGCCGGGCCCTCCGTGTCTCCCTCCGTGTCTCTGCTGGTCTCTGGAGACTCCTCCGCTCTGCTCTGCCTGCTCAGCTCTTACTCTCCACAGGGGGCGACGGTGAGCTGGACGCTGGACGGGTCAGAGGTCACCGAGGGGGTTCAGACCAGCGCAGAGAGCGAGCGGGGCGGTCTCTACAGTCGCAGCAGCGTCCTGAGCCTCAGCAAAGCACGCTGGGAAGGCAGAGAGCACTTGGTCTGCAGAGGAACACATGCCGGAGCTGCTCACGAGGCCTCGTTCCTCAAGAGCTCCGAGTGCTGATGTTTCTCCAGTGAAGACCAGCGTATCTGAGCGGCACGTGATTTACAGCTCAATACTGAAGCAGTCTGTCAATGTGCTGCCATTGCTGTTCATTCAATAAAGCTTCATCTGAACGCAAGCTTACATGTGTGTGTGACTGCATCATTGATCAGTGTGTCGTTCCTTCAAAGTCCTGCACTAAAGTTTCAGCTGCTTTTGATTGATTGTAATAGTTGAGAACAGCTGCATTCAGCAGTAAATGTCAAATGAAGCTCTTGGGGTTTGAACATGGTCACTGGAGACGAGCTGCTCTATTCTGAGACATCACAATCACTAAACCTGACAATGCAAATGAGATTTTCACCTCAAACTCACAGTTTCTCTCTTTTACTGGTTCAACGCTCTGAACTGGAACAGTTTCACTTCTGCTGATGGAGGGATGAGTTATGAATAATAATTTCATTAGTTTGAGATGAAGGAGCTTGAAAAAGGTTCAAGAACATATTTATGTAGGTTACACTTTACTGTGTAGTTTAATGTACAAAAAAAAACCCCACAAAATAATGCGCCACTGTTGTTTGTTTGATTTATATCAGTTTACACACTCAGTTTTCTCTGATTCTGAGAATATTAGAGTCAAACTCGTCTGTCACAGATCAGATCAGTCTAATAGAGTTAATTTCAGTCATAAGTCATTTTGTGCACATGTGTAGTTTCTGTGTTTGTCCTCTGAGTGTCAGTAGTGTGTGTGTGTGTGTGTGTGTGTGTGTCATTCATTTAATAAATCCTTTGACTTATTAAACTGCTCAACATATATTAAGATGCTGATGGTGCAGTTTATAAAAAAAAACAATATATTAAATCATCAATGCAGAAAATCAAAATGTTTTGAATGAATTGAAGAATATCCACTGAAGTGAAAATCAAAAGTGACTGAATTTCTACATAAAGGATGTAATAGGAAACAGGAGACAAATGTCATTCCTGAAAAATCACAATCAAAAAGGTCAAAAACTGATGAATCTCAACAAAGTGATGTTCAATAAGATCATATTGATTCGTTTCTTCACTGTTGAGTGTGTGTGTGTGTGTGCGTGTGTGTGTGTGTGTGTGTTTGAGCAGCTGCAGTTTCAGTTCAGTCACTGTGACTCTGACTGACGGAGGTTTTTGTACGACTCTTTATCACTGTGTGAACCACATAATGCTCTCAGGCCAGTATAAACTCAGACAGTAATAATGTCCAGCATCTTCAGTCTGGACTCCACTGATGGTCAGAGTGAAATCACTGTTAGATCCACTGCCACTGAATCTAGATGGAGTTCCTGACTGGAGGCGGTTTGCGTAATAAATCAAGAGTTTAGGAGCTTCTCCAGGTTTCTGTAAGTACCAGGCTAAACAATTTCCACCGTACACATCACTGCTGGTTTTACATTTGATATTCACAGTTCCTCCTGGTTGTTCTGCTGTTATTGAGGGACTCTGAGTGACGGTGATCTGTCCTCTACACTCTGAAACACACAACAAGAAAATACACTCAAAACTTTGACAATATATTGAAGAAATGAATTAATATCAAACTTGTTCTCCACAAACCTTGAGCAAACGCTGTGAGAGTCCAGATGAAGATGATGATGAAGGTCATGTTGATGAAGATTGTTGTGTGTGTCAGTGATGAAGTGTTAAACTCACAGCACTATAAACACTCTCACACACTGAAGATCTGATCAATATGCAAACACACTCCACATCATTTCCCTGAAGACAGTCACTCATTAACAGACACAAAACACAATTACTGAAGTGAGAATAGAGTAAAAATTAATGTTTTTCATAATATTGTATCCTCTATAGTCAAAATGTTAAAGATTATATCATTCAATTCAGTTCTGATTACATCTACAAGACCAGCTTCAGTATATTAATCTGAATATCTGCTGTGAGACTTTGAGAATATTTTTACTGTAGTTGGAGTGAAACGTCGTTGTTAATCCCCAAATTTTACACCAAATCCATGTGTGTTCCTGCAGTTTATGAACATGATCATCACACACACGAGTCAATTTTCAATTAAATTCAATTCAGAAAGCTTTATTGGCATGACAAAAAAATACATTTTGTATTGCCAAAGCATCAAAACAACATAGAAAATGATTTAGAACATTTAGCACACAAAAATAATAATACATTTACATTTATCTGACGCTTTTATCCAAAGCGACTTACAATTGCCATATATGTCAGAGGTCGCACGCCTCTGGAGCAACTAGGGGTTAAGTGTCTTGCTCAGGGACACATTGGTGTCTCACAGTGGATTCGAACCCGGGTCTCTCACACTAAAGGCATGTCTTATCCACTGCGCCATCACCACCCCGATAATACTGATATCATAAAACAATAAAAATAAAATAAACAAAGATGAATAAATAAAATAATAAGGATTTATAAATAATTAAAAACAAAAACAAACAATATTGAACATTAGATACATGTGTGTAGGTCTTAGGCTGTGAGTGAGTGTGTGTGTAGGTCTTAGGCTGTGAGTACACACACACACACACACTCCCGTCTCTATGGCCAGGCTGTGCTCGCTGAGTCTCTCTCACACATACACACACACACACACACACACACACACACACACTCCCGTCTCTATGGCCAGGCTGCGCTCGCTGAGTCTCTCTCTCACACACACACACACACACACACACACACACACACACACACACACACACACACACACACACACACACACACACACACACACACACACACACACACACACACACACACACACACACACACACACACACACACTCCCGTCTCTATGGCCAGGCTGTGCTCGCTGAGTCTCTCTCACACATACAAACACACACTCCCGTCTCTATGGCCAGGCTGCGCTCGCTGAGTCTCTCTCACACATACACACACACACACACACACACACACACACTCCCGTCTCTATGGCCAGGCTGTGCTCGCTGAGTCTCTCTCACACATACAAACACACACTCCCGTCTCTATGGCTAGGCTGTGCTCGCTGAGTCTCTCTCACACATACAAACACACACTCCCGTCTCTATGGCTACACTGTAAAAAATGATCGTGATTTTAACGGTAAAACACTGTAAAAATGCTACAGTGAAAAACTGTTAATTGGTTAACAGAAAGTTTCCTTACTATATACGGTAAATAACTGTGATATATATATAATGGTACATTTAATTTAATTTTACTGTAAAATACCGTTAAATTTACAGTTTTTGGAAGTGAAAAAGAACAAGTCATTGTATAATTTACAGTGAAAAAATGTAAATTGACATTCCCACAATTCCCTGCGTGACACTTCACATTTGATGTATTTTGTTTTTAAATAACTGTTTCTTCATAATTTTCTTAGTTCTTTTCTAATCAGTTATGTACATTAGGGTTTTATGTTACATTTAATGTTGTTAAATTAATGCTTATTGCATTTTTTAAATTTCAACATGTTACCATGATGGTGTTTAATGTTTGTGTGAATGACACTGTGCAGCTTCTGTATATTAGTATTAACTCTCTTGTGGATGAGCTGCTTATGATGAGCTTTGATTGACCATTTGACTCTCATCACTGCTGTGATTGTTGGCTGTCAGTGTATTACAATGGAAAAAAACAGATGTTAATACTTCAAAAGGATAATGAAATATCAGATAATGAAATACGGTTTATCGCTGTAAAATTATATACGGTTAAAAGTTGTAAAACCTAAAACGTTGCTACCGTATTTTTAACAGGAAAACTCTGGTAACCACAGCTGCCAGGGTTTTCCTGTAAATTTAACCGTTTTTTTTTTACAGTGTAGGCTGTGCACGCTGAGTCTCTCTCACACATACAAACACACACTCCCGTCTCTATGGCTAGGCTGTGCACGCTGAGTCTCTCTCACACATACAAACACACACTCCCGTCTCTATGGCCAGGCTGCGCTCGCTGAGTCTCTCTCACACATACACACACACACACACACACACACACACACACACACACACACACACACACTCCCGTCTCTATGGCCAGGCTGTGCTCGCTGAGTCTCTCTCACACACACACACACACTCCCGTCTCTATGGCTAGGCTGTGCACGCTGAGTCTCTCTCACACATACAAACACACACTCCCGTCTCTATGGCCAGGCTGCGCTCGCTGAGTCTCTCTCACACATACACACACACACACACACACACACACACACACACACACACACACACACACACACACACTCCCGTCTCTATGGCCAGGCTGTGCTCGCTGAGTCTCTCTCACACATACAAACACACACTCCCGTCTCTATGGCCAGGCTGTGCTCGCTGAGTCTCTCTCACACATACAAACACACACTCCCGTCTCTATGGCCAGGCTGTGCTCGCTGAGTCTCTCTCACACATACAAACACACACTCCCGTCTCTATGGCCAGGCTGTGCTCGCTGAGTCTCTCTCACACATACAAACACACACTCCCGTCTCTATGGCCAGGCTGTGCTCGCTGAGTCTCTCTCACACACACACACACACTCCCGTCTCTATGGCCAGGCTGTGCTCGCTGAGTCTCTCTCACACATACACACACACACTCCCGTCTCTATGGCCAGGCTGTGCTCGCTGAGTCTCTCTCACACATACACACACACACTCCCGTCTCTATGGCCAGGCTGTGCTCGCTGAGTCTCTCTCACACATACACACACACACTCCCGTCTCTATGGCCAGGCTGTGCTCGCTGAGTCTCTCTCACACATACACACACACACTCCCGTCTCTATGGCCAGGCTGTGCTCGCTGAGTCTGTACATCGTCAGGCTTCTCCTGAGTCTCACATCACTCACTGTGCTCAGGTAGTTCGCAACACTCTCGATTTAGTGCCGAATAACATTCCAGTTTGTGTTGGTTTTTAATGGTGTTTGTCCAATGGGTGATGTACTTGTCTTGTTCTGTGGTGATAATTTGTGCGGGCCGAATGTGTGTGAGTTAGGGTGTGTGTGCTGAGGCGAGCTGATCTCTGCAGGAGAGAGCCCAGTCAGTCTCAGCACCCGCTGGCACAGGGGACTCCTCGCTACGCTCAGGTGTGTGTGTGTGTGTGTCTCTCAGCACCAGCTGGTGTCATGATCCTGGTTCTTTCTCTCTTCTTTTCTTACTCTGTCTCCATCTGCTGGTCACACACACACATTACACACGCACACCCGTTATTACTCACTCATCTCTTTCAGCTGTTCCTCGTTCTCTCATCCCCTCACCTGCTCTCTATCTCTTGTCATTAGTCTCTCTATTTCTAGCTTTGTCTCTCACCTCTTCTCTGTCGGATTATTGTTACCCGTCACGTATGTTGCTAAATGCTTGTGTTTCATCTACAGATAGTCCAGTCTTGTCTTGTCCTGTCCGGTGCTGGTAATTATTTTGTGCAGTACGTTACCTGACTTGTGCTGTGTCCAGTGTCGTGACGTGGAGAGTTGCAGAGGGCTCGACGCCTCACCGGCAATCCTGTTCTATTCTCACACGAGCCTTCCGGATCTGCCGCTTGAGCATCATTCTGCCTACCAAGAATATTTTGTGAACTATCCTTTGTTAAACGGCCTTGGCGGCTTTGCCTTATTTCCATTAAAAGACTGTATTACCTGCTTTAAGCCTTTTGGAATCTCTTCTCCACCGTTCGTGACCGCTGGCACTGGGGACTCCTCGCTACGCTCAGGTGTGTGTGTGTGTGTGTGTCTCTCAGCACCAGCTGGCACAGGGGACTCGCTACGCTCAACTCTTGGTGTTTTAGGGCTTTGTAATGGTATGTGTTGGGGTCGCTTGTTTTCAGGTGTTTCCACAATTTGATGGCTCTTTTTTGGATGTTTAGAAGGAGAGGGTATTGGTCTAATTCTGCCCTGCATCCGTTGTTTGGTGTTTTTCTTTGGACTTTGAGTATTCGTTTACAGAAATCTAAATGTAGAGTTTTTGTAGATGTTTTTCCCAATTTAAAAAATCAAATTTGATAGAAGGACCCCACACTTCACTGCCATATAAAACAATTGGTTCAATTATTGATTTGAAAAGTTTGAGCCAAATTTTGATTGGGATGTCAATTTTGATTGATCTTTTTATGGCATAGAAAGCCCTTTGAGCTTTCTCTTTGAGTTCATTCACAGCCGAAGTAAAGTTGCCAGTTGGAGTTATTTTCAGGCCGAGGTAAGTGTATGTTTTTGTGCTCTCAATGGTTCTGTGTGAATGTGTGTTTTGCTCCCTGAGATCTGGAGCGTTTCTGGAACATCATGACTCTAGTTTTCTGGAGGTTGACGGTCAGGGAGTCTCTGTCAGTCACTGAATAACTGAGTTTGATTGTGAGTCACACATGATATAAACATGTCAACTTTAATAAATTCATTTAGTAATTCAGTAATGATGATCTTCATAAAGCTGGTGAAGTCAGTGATTTGATGTTTTGATGGTGGAAACAGCATTCAGCAGAGAGTGAGGATACAAATGCAGTTTATTTACAAGTATAATCCAAAGTCATAGTCCATATATCAGGCAGAGCGTCAAAACACACGTTATCAGTCCGAACAAAATCCACAGATGCAGACGAGAACGAGAAACCCAAGACTCAGACTGAGAGAATCACCAGAAACAAAGAGACTGACGAGAATGCTGACAGTAATACACACACACCAGAACAAACAAGACTTCACACTGAATACAGGCAAAAGACATTTAATAGACACTAGCTGCGTTTACATGGACACTTATAATCGGATTGACGGCTCAATCGGACTAAAAAACCTTCATGTAAACACCTTAATCGATCCGATTGAGCTCGATCCGATTGAAATTTTGATCGGATTGAAAGGGGTGGTTTACTCCTTTTGTAATCCTATCGAGAGAACATGTAAACACTTGATCGGATTGAAAACCGAAACTAAAAGGACTGCGCATGTGCAATGACGTTGAAATAGCGTAATGACGTATGACGCACGGAACGAGCTGTTCTTCCTGGTGAATAAAGTGAATATAAATGAGTGTTCCGTTATTAAAAAATTCTCATTTCACTCAGCGTCTGTGAAGTGGAGCAGGACAGCGTCCCAGCAGTGCTTGTTTCAGACTCTCATCCATGGACGACTGGTTTTGGGCGCGGGGTTTTACTGCATGATCAATATAAGCAGCACGACAAAACGGTTCATGCTCATCGTCTCCAAATCATGACCAGAGGCGGATACATATATTAAGTCTACTGTTTAAAACAAATAAAGCACCAAAATAGAGGAGAATAGTTATGCGCGAACAGCAGCATATTCGTGCAGTGCGCATGTCAAAAAATCAATTTCGATTTGAATCTTGTGACATATAAACGCGCACATCAACCCGATTACTTTATTTATCGTTCATGTAAACACCGTGTTCGAATTCATCAATCGGATTGATTTCATTCCGATTGAACCATGTAAACGCAGCTAGTGATGAACTAAATGAACCAAGACACGCTGAACAGATCAATAATGAGCAGGAGTTCTGGGAAATATAGTCCGGGAATAACAGAGTCTCTGGACTGGAGACGTTGATAGACGGTGGGCCGAACGCTGCTATCTGCTTTAGTTTTTGAAATGATAGATCCTCGAGGATAGAGTAGCTGCTTTTTTCACATAAACTAAATAATTTTTTTATGAACACGTATCCGTTTGTTGGCAGTGTCAAGTCGATCATATTTTTTTGAAAACTAAATTTACGTTTAATAAACGGATGAGGCACACGCGAGGGAGTACTATACATCTAACCAATCAAAAACGAATTCTATCGTCACGTGACTAACGTCTGCCAATAGTATTCGTTCAAAATATAGTACCATTACCACGACTGTAGCGTAGCACATGCGTTCTCTACTATGGTTCTCTAGCTAGCTAGATCCATGAGTTCACACCATAAAATCTTCTCAAATGAAATCTACACAATCAAACATTTTCCAGCAGGAATCCTATCCGAAGACGAGAAATATTAACAGCGGCATCCAAGATTCCAGGTGTAATGGCTCAGGTAAATACTGCTGTTTATACCTGTCTTATAACGTTAGCTTAGTGCATGAACTCTGTAAACCGTTAACATAATAGGTTATTCCGGATTATGTTTGTATTTACAGGTAACATTAACGTTACACTAGTTAGAAGTGACATACAGATCACAGAGAAGAAAACGTAAACAGAGTTATTCTATCAGGCTGTACAGTAGCGCCATAAATTTTGGATATGAAAGACGAGGATTACTAGACAGAGTAATCTCTCTAATCAAAGACTCTGCTTATTACACACACACTCTGCTTATTACACTCTGCTAATTACACACACACACTCTGCTTATTACACACACTCTGCTTATTACACTATGCTAATTACACACACACTCTGCTTATTACACACACACTCTGCTTATTACACTATGCTTATTACACACACACTGCTTATTACACACACACTCTGCTTATTACACTATGCTTATTACACACACACTTCTTATTACACACACATTCTGCTTATTACACTATGCTTATTACCAGTGTTGGGCAAGTTACTTTTAAAAAGTAATTAGTTACAGTTAATAGTTACTTCTGCCAAAAAGTAACTCAATTAGATACTCAGTTACAAATTTTAAAAGTAACTAGTTACTTAAAAAAGTAACTATTGCGTTACTTTCAAGTAAAATTAAATTTTAAATGCTCAAATGTGACCCGACCTCTACCCCTCTTTAACGGAACTTACAATACATGTGCATGTTCAATTATTTATGATAAATCTGAATATTATAATAAAATGGACACTTAATACAATACATTATTAACAGAAACATGAAACATTGTACACACATCTAAAAAAAAAAAAATGTTGCTGTGGGACAAAGTGAGACTAGCCTCCAATCAAATGCCATGTATGTAGATATTATGTTTATATAGTGGATCAATGCAAATAACACAATAGATGTTTTGGAACTTTTGATATTTATTGCCCTCAACAGGCCACAACTGGGCAAAATTAAATTAAGCTTGTTAAGCTCGTCGCCATACCTGTCTCTCGTTGACTGACTGGCTTGTGTTGTTCCTTGTGTGTCCTGTCCTGTCCGACTATGCGTTATGATGGGTCGTTCGCAATTCATGAGCGTTAGCCGTTAGTGATGATGGATCGACTCGTTCGCGAATGAGCTTTTGATGGGTCGTTCGCGATTCGCGAATGAGGCGACTCTAAGAGCCGGCTCTTTTAGGTGAACGTCGGGAGCTGGCTCGCATATCTGAAGAGCCGACTCTATTTTTACAAATTTAGCCTATAGAAATTAAATAATTATGTAATAAAAATTTAAATATTATAGTCAAAGTCATTTAAAGAGCCGTTTGTGAGCCAAAAGAGCCTGCTTTTTTCAGTGAGCTGAGTCAAAAGAGCCGAATGCCCATCACTACTATGCGTGCTTTCGAACACCCGCCCAACTCTACCTCTGATTGGCTTACAATGACATTTTACTCTACCTCAGCCAATCGTCAGCATTTATGCGCTTGTCTCGTGCTCTGCCCACTAACCAAGGAAGAACAGTAAAAAAAGTATTTGCCTCTCGCTCAGAGATCTAGTTGGTCTGATGAAAAAAACAAAAAACAGCTTCATCAGTTATAGTAACGCGCCGCATTTTTTGGCAGTAACGGTAACGGCGTTATTAAGATGAGAAGAGTAATCAATTAGATTACACGTTACTGGAAAAAGTAATGCCGTTAGTAACGGCGTTATTTATAACGCCGTTATTCCCATCACTGCTTATTACACACACAGGGACATGCACAAACATGCCAAATATTTAAAATAAAAGGATTACAATGTAAAAGATTATTATTGTGTACATAAAGATATGGTGGAATCCGTCTTGTCCCGTAGAAGGTCTATCTATAGTAACGTTAGGTTGTGTGTAGTTGATGTAATCGTATGTAGCTAGCTAATAACGTTACATGTTATCTCTTCCATGACTAGCTATTAGGTGATGTAGCTAGTAGGTGTAAACTTATATGATAAATGTTATCTTTTCCACTTTAATCTCTGTCTAGAAAAGATAAGGGAAAAACAGAAAAATGTGATGACTGCAGGGATTGTAGTAGTAATGCTTCCAACTTGTTAGCAGATAACACTTGAGATTCAAATTCTTTAAATTGTCAAATAAAACAAACGACATATAATTGTTTGCTATTGTGGCCAGGTTGATCAGTTCGCGACTACGCCACCCTGGAATCCTGCCAGGGACGATACAATAATATTTCTTATTTAAAGCAACGCATGGTTCGCTCACAGTAAACGGCGGGAGACGTGGATGAAAAAATATAAATTTTATTACAGATAAAATTTGAGGTTCATGAGCACAGAACAAACCTTCAGCAACAGTTTATAGACACAACAATTACACCATTTGACAACACACAAAACGACTGAGTAATCAGTTACAGCTGAATCTGGACAGGGGAGCTGAAGTTTGACAATAAAACACAATATGGCCTCCACGGCAAATCACTCTTCCCATACCCCTGTGCTTCGGCACTCTCGCACACGTACACCACTCAGGACACAGCACTCGTGATAACAGACCACAACCAGCTTTCCGCGACGGCTCCAGCACTTAACCCCTGTAACAGATTCAGGGTATACACCACTCAGGCTCTCTCACACTAAACAGTCACTTTACTAAAGACAACAGAACAAGGTTATCGCCTCTCTACTTACACATAAACAATTAGGATACCAAAATAAATCCAATACAAAAAGAGATAAATAGAACCACTTCTGACCACACAAAAATAAGAAAATAAAGAAATTCACAGTTAACAAAATTCACATCAACTTGACCAGTGCAGTATCACAACTCAACCATACACACACTAACAATATTACAATCTTACAAAAGGAAAATTAACACACCCACACCCACACACTTCGGTAACAAACACAAAAAAACAATTTCAATGCAAATATCAGAAGCAAGCAGCAGCGCCTCCAGACGATGTCCCACGTAGTCCCACAGCACGGAACAAATCGCCCATAACACGACCACTCTGTACCCAATCCCTCTGTAAAATTACCAGTTTAACAATTAGACGAGATCTCCATAATTTAACTAGTTACAGCTGTTCATAAAATCAGTTTCTCTCTACAGGAGATCGCCACCCTTAAATTATAAACGCACATACCTTGTAAGTGCGATCGCCAGACACCCGATCAGTTAGGCAACCGGATATACATGGAAGCTGAGGGCTCGTCCAGTTTATCGTGGGGGAACGAACGCGCCGATGACGACCGAGCGCCTTCGTACTGGGCTACAAATAGCCTATAAACACCCGTGCTTGAATCAGCCTCACTCCAACCTTTGACTGTAAACACACAAGGGTACTGCTACAGTAGAAACGGATACTCAGATAACACAATCAACTCTTTCACCTACCCGAAGAGGGACAGTCTCGCTCAATGCCAGCCGTAGGGATTCATACGCCACCCTGAATGACGGCCAAATGACGACACCGGAAGTAAAGGCGGTGACTCGTAACATCACCCACTCTAAACAACCCGTTTATAGACGCTACTGCAGCTCACTGATAGGAGCAACTTAACAAGTAGGCGAGCCAACCGCATATAGGCGGGACGAATTTCATTGGACCTGCCACACTATAAATAAAGCTTTTTTCCCCTTTTGTTTAGTGTTTTAATTACTCATGAGTCATGACATACATTTTCTAAAAATGTCAACCTTATTTTCAGTTTCAGCAACTACAAGCTGATACCAAGTTGGATAACCACTTTAATTTACTGCCGAGCCCTAATGGTATGCTTTTATTATTCAAATTGACACAAGGGGCTCTATGCCTCATAAATGTAAATCCTCATTTATTAGACCGTGAACCAATAATTTTACTACACCGTTTACAACTCTGCTAATCTGTTTCCCCAGGTAATCCCAGATCCTCAGCCCTGCGAGACATCTTCTTCACCTGATCGGACTAAGCCCTGACACATCTATTCTGCTGAAACAATGAAAATGCCCTTTGTTTTTCAGGGTTCATCATAAAACCCCTTTTACGGTTTTGCTCATCTGATTGATGGAGCACATTTCAGTCGCTATATGTTGAAAAATGTGTCCACTAGATGTCTAGTATGGACAATATGTCGCTGTGTCTATAGAAGCCTTTCTCTTAATAGATCCATGGTCTGGCCAGGCAGGGTTTACATGGGCAGGGTTTATTTTTTGTGCGCATAGTTTCGGAGAGATCTATTTATTGTTGTTAATATGTTAAATGTTCTACCATTGTATATATTACTGCCATATACTACTAAAACCTGCTTGACCAAATAGTTGAATTGTCATTTAGTTATAAAGGCAGTCATGCTAAGATAATAGATATTTAACTTTTATAAGACTAAATATATAATAATTAACTTAATATATATGTTATTACATTATATAATTATATCCGTTTGTTTTTTCACTATTTCTGAGATGTAAATATCAATAATTTATGTTTGGGGTTAAAAAGGATCCTAAGCATTTTTACCATGATTTATCCAAACGTATGAGGTCAAACAACTAAACTTAACCACAATAAAGCTGCCCCACAACCCTTCAACTTCCTGTACTGTCTTTTCTTTCCTCTTGCTGGCTCTCTCAATATTTCTTTTGTTAGCATACTGCATGTATAATTTTCTATGGTAGCCAACATGAATTGGCACATCTGGAATGTGGCCTTCTGTGATTTCTTATTTTTCCACAGCTTTTTGGGCGATTTGGCTTTCTTTTGTATTTAAATTCACCCACTCTAAAGAACGTTGTACAAACTTGATCCAACTTGTTAGTGAAAAGGTGTTAGTGTTGATGTACAGCTAGTAACATGCACATAACACTCCATATCCAAGATAAAGTGTCTTATTTGTGTTAGATATATAAATATAGGCCTACTACAATATAACATTGCCGCTATGTCACGCCCGCCCATTTCGGGGTCCTAGTCTGGCCGTCTGCGATTGGTTAGTATTTTTAATGACGTTAAAAACTACAATCCGATTGGCGCAGCTACTAGAGCTGTCCCGCGATTTGCCTAAGAAGATTGACAATCAAAACATACGTTTGTGAAAATATATGATCAAACCAGAATTGCCAACAAATTTTATTTGACTACATATAATGACTTAATATCGCACATGAAAAAAGCGTATACTCTATCGATGGAGATCGATCAACAACACGAAAAACGCGTTCGGCCCACCGTCTATGAGGGACGAGGCTTCGTCTGCTGGTACAGAAGTACAGATTTTACAGATGTTAGAGATGTTACAGATGTTGATCTGTGTGTAGTTCAGTTAATGAAGCGTTCAGGAGGTTTTTCTTCTGCTGATCTATTAGTTTATTTCACTGTGGTTCACTTTTAGCAGCGACACCAAACTGATGATGTTATACTTTATAGAATATATACAGTCAAACCAAAATGTATTCAGACACCTTCAACATTTCTCACATTATCACAGTTTATTCACTATAAAATGGTAATAAAATATGACAAATATTAAACTGTGTCAGAACAAATCCATCTTGATAATGTCAGATAACTTTAAGCAGAACATGGTCAGGTCAAAGTGTCTGAATCATTTTTGTCCCAAATTATCATCAAATTTACCGGTAGTCGCTGTATGAAGATTTTTTTTGGTTATAATATGTCTCAGTTTACTTTATTTTGCTATTCTCACTTACATAAATTAACTATAGTGTCCTGCACACACACAAAAATTATATCTGGTGTCTGAATATTTTTTGGTTTGACTGTAGAAAAGATGCACTCTCAGTTTGTTCAGTGTTTTTGTGTGTAATTATACACACTGAATGTTTGTCAGTTAACACTGTAAAGATGGTTATCGTCTTAATAGTATTTTCTCTTAATGATCAGCTCTGTCTGATTCTTCAGGAGTAAAAAGGTTCATATAAAGTTATAATAGATGTGACACACAACGTTTGTTTTGTGATTTTATACAGAGTTTTACCCACAATTTCTAATGTTGCCGTCTTAAATTGCAGTGAATTCCTGCAGTTCTTGTGTTTCTTCACATCTGATCTTTGATGCTTTAAACCAAAGTGAGTTTCAGTGAAGTTGATCATGAAAATGACTTCAATATAAATTCAATATGACTTTCATCGCTTTGGTGATCACAGGCTTTGTGAAAATTCTTCTCTAAAAACATTCAGATCAACTTTTTGAAAGTTTAATGCTGATAAAGTAAATCAAGTAGAGAAACACTAGCTCTTAGTTAATCTGCGGTTTCTTTTTTACTCTTATTTTCTTTTTCAGTAGATTCTTGTTTGTAAAACTGATCAATGACCTGAAAAAAAAAAAAAAAAAAAATTCATTATATGTTCATTTCTAATTTTCTGTTTTTTTTTGTTCAATAAAACTGGATTTTGTGACTTCTGAGAGTTGTTAAATTTAGACTTAAACAGTCTTTAAGTTTCTGTGATATATGCTTGATTTAGTTTTGCTGGCAAAAACCTTTTTTAACCCTCTGGGGTTCTTCATTTTAGACTCACACTCAGGACCTTCGGGTCAAAAATGACCCGGAGGGCGGCATTAAGATACATTTTATTTGAGTAAAATCAATGAAATACATTTTTGTTCAATAATATTTTTTCTTTTCTTTTTTGATGTTTTGAGATAATTTTATGATTTATAATTAATATTTATGCAATAATTAAGACCCATTTTTCCCCCATTGAATATAATAGAAAATTTATATATATATATAACAATTTTTTTTTTATTAAAGCTGTATTTCATTTTAGAGTCAAGTCTAGGCCTCATGAAAGTAATTTTTGAAATGAGATCGGAGCCATCTGGTGGACACACTGAGCATTTTTATCACGCAATAGCACATTTTTACCACTAGTGGATTTACAGCTCTCTGTAGAAACCTATGGTAGAAACACTCTAGTGATTTTTTCACATATTGTTTAATTTTTTTCAGGTTGTTGATTTGAATATATAATAACAGATTCTCAAAGACTATTTTTGTCATTTTTTTAAATTTAAATTTTTTTTTGTTTTTTTTTTTTTGTTTAAATGGTAATTTGAAGTGGCAGTTTTACTTTATAATACATTCAAACCTGAACACTGCATTATAAAGAGAACAAATGGAAAGCATTTTGTCACCAATTGTTTTAAGAGATTCACCCCTTCACTGTTGTGTGCTTTTTTTCTGCATCCTGGCTGTTTTGTAGATTGTATGCACAAAAAAAACTCTGTATTTTCATATTTTTGCCAATTTCCCATTTATTTCCTATGCGGGTCATTTTTGACCCGAAGGTCCTGAGTGTGACTATTTTTTTTACGACCACTTAGACTTTTCAAATCCTGTCCCCAATTTTTTTGGGTGTTCATATACCAAGTACCAAAAAAGTCACCAAGTTTTGGACCATTCCGATGAAGCTACGATTTTTAACATTTTTTTTATTTAAACGCTTCGGGTCATTTTTGACCCGAAGAACCCCAGAGGGTTAATTATTTCATAATTAATCAGCATATACCAGAATGTGAACTGTGTTCTGTGTTTGTGAGCATGAATGTGTTTATGGAATAATGGTGTGATTTTCTCTGTTTTCTTCTTCAGTGAGCAGTGTGTTGTTTGCCTTTCATACTAGACTGTCTGTGTGTGATTTTATTAAAATTCAGTCAAATTAAATAAAATTATAACTTTGTTTCTGTGTACTTTTTTGTGTGATTCACCAACACATTCTGGATCAAGGCTTTAGCTCACATTTGATAACTAAACTTCAGTCAATGGAGCGTGAAAACACCTGCAGAAACATGATGAAACAAGAACATGCGGACAAATTATGAACCTCACAATAACCTCAGTATTTGATAAATATAATAAGATTAAGAGTGTTATAGATTAAAGTATTTAGCATGTAAAAAATTGAAATAAAAAGTTTTATATTTAATTTAATATCCATGAAAATCCTCACCATTGTGTGTGTGTGTGTGTGTGTGTGTGTGTTTGAGCAGCTGCAGTTTCAGTTCAGTCACTGTGACTCTGACTGACGGAGGTTTTTGTACGACTCTTTATCACTGTGTGAACCACCGAATGCTTGCAGGCCAGTAGAAACTCTGACAGTAATAATGTCCAGCATCTTCAGTCTGGACTCCACTGATGGTCAGAGTGAAATCACTGTAAGATCCACTGCCACTGAATCTAGATGGAGTTCCTGACTGGAGGGTGTTTGTTCTGTAAATCAGGAGTTTAGGAGCTTCTCCAGGCTTCTGTAAGTACCAGGCTAAACGATCTCCACCGTACACATCACTGCTGGTTTTACATTTGATATTCACAGTTCCTCCTGGTTGTTCTGCTGTTATTGAGGGACTCTGAGTGACGGTGATCTGTCCTCTACACTCTGAAACACACAACAAGAAAATACACTCAAAACTTTGACAATATACTTGAAGAAATGAATTGATATCAAACTTGTGCTCCACAAACCTTGAGCAAACGCTGTGAGAGTCCAGATGAAGATGATGATGAAGGTCATGTTGATGAAGATTGTTGTGTGTGTGTCAGTGATGAAGTGTTAAACTCACAGCACTATAAACACTCTCACACACTGAAGATCTGATCAATATGCAAACACACTCCACATCATTTCCCTGAAGACAGTCACTCAATAACAGACACAAAACACAATCACTGAAGTGAGAACAGAGTAGAAATGAATGTTTTTCAAAATATTTGATCCTCTACAAAAGTCAAAATGTTAAAAATTATAGCATTCAATTCAGTTCTGATTACATCTACAAGACCAGCTTCAGTATATTAATCTGAATATCTGAATATGAGCAGATCCGGATCCAGACTCAAATCACTGAAGGTTTTCTATAGTAAAGTTCAGATTTAAACTTCAGCAACGGCTCCACCATACAGTGTACAGTGAGACATTTAACATCATTTACAGGTCATCACTTTTACCAATAATTGGAATAGAATTGAAAAATATATATGTGGTAAAATGGTCTTAGCTGTGGCTAGGCAGGCAGTAAGAAAAGGGAAAAACTCTGAAGTCTCTTAAAGGTGATTTAATTTTCTCTCTCAGGGCATGCTCCCAACAGTGTAACAGGGTTCAGTTCACAAAAATTCCAATACAGGAAAAACAAAATACAAACAAAAATAAAGAAGAAAAAAAACATAAAATAATATTTACATGAGAAGCATCAAACACGCTGGCTACTGGCCCAACCGTCACCCTTTGCTCTCTCCCTCTTTTGTCCACACAATTAGACTCTTTATAGTTGAGGCTCCTCCCCTCAAATTCAAACAGACAAATGGCAAGGTTATCTCAAATACAATCTACATAACTTATTTATAAGGTCATATTTAACATCAACATTCAAACATGAACATTAGCATCTTCTTTATCAAGCTCTATTTTCATCATGAAAACCAACGAGAATCTTAAAAGACATGCATTCAATGTAATAACATTCAACATTCTCAATACTTGAACTCCTCCTCCTTTGGGAAGGTATAAGTCAGGCTTCCTGTTCGCGAGCCCCTCCTATTAGGGAGTTCCAGGAAGAAGGTAAGACAAAGAGATTCACCATTAACAAACAAATCATTACCTGTATAATTAACATTAATCTGTTCTTATTTACAGGTACAAAAGGTTTAGGCCGAAAAAACATGTGTCGCAATGAAATGTGCACCTTCCATTCGACACATGGGTGAGACAAAACAGTGAATAAAATGACCTTGAACACAAAACCCATTGTTTGGTTCTTTGAATTGAAAGTTACATACCTCATTTTATCACAATATATTTTGCTATATATTTCTATTCATCTTTTAGTCTGCCTTTACATTGCTTTAATGTGTTACTATTATAACATGTCACATCCATGCAGAGTGAATCCAGCATTTATATGTAATATCACTTCAGAAACTTTGCGGTTCTCTTAGCAGGATAAAAAACAATAGTTTTATTCAGTGGATTATACAGTTTTATTCAGTGGATTATATAGTTTTATTCAGAGGATTATATAGTTTTATTCAGAGGATTATATAGTTTTATTCAGAGGATTATATAGTTTTATAGTTTCAAATCTGTAGCCCCGAAAGTGAGACAAGACTTCACTGAGAGACTTGGAGAATATTTTTACTGTAGTTGGAGTGAAATGTCGCTGTTAATCCCCAAATTTTACACCAAATCCGTGTGTGTTCCTGCAGTTTATGAACATGATCATCACACACACGAGTCTCTGTCAGTCACTGAATAACTGAGTTTGTGAGTCACACATGATATAAACATGTTGAGCTTTATAAATGTTTATAAAATACATTTAAAATAATAGGGTGACATGCATATGCTGTTTTTGGTTAGTATACAGCTCCTGTTGGGTAATCTCGTCTTTAATTTTTAAATTAAATAAAAAAAAATATATATAAAAAAAATTATAATTGCTAATTCCTCCATACATAGATATTAATATAAATTATTATCATCAAATTATTATCATCAGCTCTAATGTTGAGGGAAGTGTTATGATGCTGTTAATATCTGCATTATGAGGGATTAATTTAATAAATCCATCGACATTGTTATAAATCATAAATGCAGAAAATCAAAAATGTGGGGAAGGATTGAAAAATATCCACTGAAGTGAAAATCAAAAGTGACTGAATTTCTACATAAAAGATGTAATAGGAAACAGGAGACAAATATGACTTCTGAAAAATCACAATCAAAAATGTTAAAAACTGATAAAGCTAAACAAAATGATGTTCAGTAAGATCATATTGAGTCGTGTGTGTGTGTGTGTGTGTGTATTTGAGCAGCTGCAGTTTCAGTTCAGTCACTGTGACTCTGACTGACGGAGGTTTTTGTACGACTCTTTATCACTGTGTGAACACATAATCACCACTGTCAGTTTCATGATAACTCTGACAGTAATAATGTCCAGCATCTTCAGTCTGGACTCCACTGATGCTCAGAGTGAAATCTGTTCCTTCATATTCTCCATTCCCACTGAATCGACTGAGACTCTCATCATAGAGATCATTTACCCCAGTAATGATGAGTTTAGGAGCTTCTCCGTGTTTCTGCTGATACCAAGCTAAACCATAGCTATATATCCCAGCATCAGTTTTACAGTTTATCGTGGCGTTTTGTCCTTCAGAAACAGTCACAACTTCAGGCTGAGTCACAGTGATTCCTCTGGATGCTGTCGACAACAACATTATATGAGTTTCATCAAATGAAATGAACATTAAAGACTCAGAAATGACGAGCTTTGACTTCTGTTACCTGGAATAAAAGCTGTCAGAATCCAGATGAAGCCGCTGAAGAGATTCATGGTGTGTGTTGGGTTTGTACCGTGGTAAACAGCCGTGTGTTATAAAGTGTGTGAGTCTGAAGGCTATAAACACTCGGAGAGCTGAAACACGTGCCGATGCAAAGTGACTCTCTGAGCAAAAACCAGCTGGAGGAAAACACACATGAACATGAACATGCAGACGAAACTGATCCAGTTTATGCCTTTAATGTGTTTTATTCTCATGATCAATGAGTGTGTTATCACTTCTTTACAAGTTTAGAAATCATTTCTTCTTGATTCTGCATGAGTCTCTGGCAGTGGCGTCATGCCCATTCAAAGTGAGGGGGCACGTGCCCCCTCAGATTTTTCCTCCCTGATAATTTTTTATTTCTTCAGTCTTGTTATAATCAGATTCAGCGCGTTGTTCATCTTCAATCCGCAGCGGTGCCGAGCAGAGCGCACGTCAGAAACAGAGGACAGTGTGTGTGTGTGTGTGTGTGTGTGCGTGCGTGTTCATCTGAGCCTCATTGGTCTGTCACTGCTCGTCAATGTCAGAATATTTGAGATGACCAATCAAATCAAAGTAGGCGGGCTTTATGTTCACAGAAGCTGAGCGCGAATTTTAGCAGTGAGACTCGACGCTTCAGTGTACAGTCAAGTGCGAGATGTAAGTAGCTAAACTAAACATTTCATATTTGACAGTTTTTTTAGTTCATAAATGTTAAACGAATGACAAAAATAATCAGGCACACGAATATACTTTTGTCTAATTTCGCCATTTTGAGCTGAAAATAGGCCTATGTAACATGACTCGTAATGTAGGCTAATAATTAGTTTACTGTCATTGTGAGGGGAAAAGACGTTTTCATTGTTAGGCACAAGATTAATAATGAATGTGTACATATTGAGAATTAATATAGTACAATTTGTAGCCTTAAGTAAATTAAAAAAGCTCAGCTTTAGGAGGGGAAGGCAAGATCAGGAGACTGAGAGAAAAAGAAAGAGTGATGGATAAGAAGTGAGAGCAGGTATTGACAAATAATCTGCCCACTGACATGGTTTTAAAGCTATTTCTTATCCTTTTTTTGGCCTTCAAACGTCTTGAAATGCACATATCAGAGAAATAAAAAATGTGAACCCCCTACCCACCTCAAATTTAGGACCTCTGTGATTATAAAGCCCTGTCTACGGCCCTGTATTAGGCATAAGATCAATAATGAATGTGTACTGTGAATGAATTTAATAAACTTAGTTAGGCTACCTAGCTTTCCTAGTAGCTTTCAGTAAATAAATTCGTCTGAGAAAATGATTCATAAATCAACCTATCAGTTGACCCTATGTTTACTTTCTTCACTGACAGACAAAAATGAAAAGCCTATCAGTCAAAGCTCAACTTTAGGAGTTTTTTTGGCCTTCAAAACATCTTATAATGCACATATAAGATACACATATACTTTAACTTAGTCCTCAGATAGAGGAGGGTTGCTGCTAGCTCCGTTAAGGTATTTCTGTCCCTCCCAAACTGCATTGAAATAGTATGTTTCGCAGCCAGAATTAAAAAAATTTCAGGGGGAGAAACCCCCTGACCCCTCCTAACATGATCCATATCACCCGTCAGAAAACAATTGCAACGTCTCAGATTGTGCCCCCCCAGAATTTTGGCTTGCATGACGCCCCTGGTCTCTGGTTCAGAGTTCAGACTTTCTGATGAATCGAGTGACAGAGTTTCATCACTAAAAGAAACGAGTATTTCACTGTGAACTCCATGAGAGGTCAAAGGTCATTCCAGAGGTCACAGGTCATCAAAACTTATTCAAATGCTTTGAGAAACACATGATCATTTAGAAACTCTCAATTAATGTGTGTAATGATCAGTACAGAGTCTTTCTGATTATATTATTTATTTAGATTGAATAGTTTTCATGCATTAAGAGACATTTAGAGACGATGAGGCTGTTTCTGTGAAAGTCACTTCAGTTCAATAATCATGATGTTGAGTCTCATATCAGTGTGTGTGTGTGTGTGTGTGTGTGTGTGTGTGAGAGAGAGAGAGTGTGTGTGTGTGTGTTCACTTGAGTGTGACGGAGGTTTTTGTACGACGCTTTCACTAGAATGAAACACTGTGGTGGACTTTCGGTGGAGGAACTAAACTGACGATCAGTAAGTCTCTTCTATTCTCTAAAAATGGTTTATTTTTTATTTATTTGTTTTGTTTTTAGATTATTTTAGCAAGCATTTGGCAACAAGATTAAAAAAATTAAAAAAGAGTTTAAATAAAAAAAATTAACTGCAATATTTCATGGCGAATTTGATTGTTTCACAATTTCTTTAAATTTGTCTGTTATTTTACAAAAAACACGTATATTCCGAGATTTCATCACGTTTATCTTTTTTTTATATTTCAAAGCATATTTCATATTGTTTTCCTATTGCACATGAGTAATTTCATATATTATAATTGCTAACATTTATTGTTTTTTAATATGTTGATTGCAATGTTATTGTAATATTATATTGAATGTAATATTGTGATATTTTCTGTCATATTCAGGTTTTTTTAAAGTACATAATTGTGTCGATAATTCTTGGTAAATTTAACTGCTAATACTTTTTAAAATCCATGACACAAAAGTTTGATTATACGGATAAAATAATTATATTTTTAGGCGTCGCCATCAGACAAATAGAAAGATTTGAAAAATTCATCATTTGAACTGAAATTTGCTGATCATTATGATTGTGAGAGTCTTAAGAATTTTTCAAAATACAATTAATGATGAAATGATTATTCAGAAAATATCAAATTACTGTAAGATTCGCTGTATATCATGTCTGCTTTACAGAACTGATTTATATTTAGAATTACATGATACATTTTTGAGTATTAGTGAATATTGATTTAACTGAGAATATTTTTAAACTGAATTCAGGATATTTGTGGTTTATGAATGAAAGCAGTTATGTGGAATTTCTGCAAAGATAAAATGATTGTGATTTCTACTACATGACCGAGTCTGACATCTAACTAACTGTGTGTGTGTGTGTGTGTGTGTGTGTGTGTGTGTGTGTGTGTGTGTGTGTGTGTGTGTGTGTGTGTGCGTGTGTGTGTGTGTTTCAGCCGGGCCCTCCGTGTCTCCCTCCGTGTCTCTGCTGGTCTCTGGAGACTCCTCCGCTCTGCTCTGCCTGCTCAGCTCTTACTCTCCACAGGGGGCGACGGTGAGCTGGACGCTGGACGGGTCAGAGGTCACCGAGGGGGTTCAGACCAGCGCAGAGAGCGAGCGGGGCGGTCTCTACAGTCGCAGCAGCGTCCTGAGCCTCAGCAAAGCACGCTGGGAAGGCAGAGAGCACTTGGTCTGCAGAGGAACACATGCCGGAGCTGCTCACGAGGCCTCGTTCCTCAAGAGCTCCGAGTGCTGATGTTTCTCCAGTGAAGACCAGCGTATCTGAGCGGCACGTGATTTACAGCTCAATACTGAAGCAGTCTGTCAATGTGCTGCCATTGCTGTTCATTCAATAAAGCTTCATCTGAACGCAAGCTTACATGTGTGTGTGACTGCATCATTGATCAGTGTGTCGTTCCTTCAAAGTCCTGCACTAAAGTTTCAGCTGCTTTTGATTGATTGTAATAGTTGAGAACAGCTGCATTCAGCAGTAAATGTCAAATGAAGCTCTAGGGGTTTGAACATGGTCACTGGAGACGAGCTGCTCTATTCTGAGACATCACAATCACTAAACCTGACAATGCAAATGAGATTTTCACCTCAAACTCACAGTTTCACTCTTTCACTGGTTCAACGCTCTGAACTGGAACAGTTTCACTTCTGCTGATGGAGGGATGAGTTATGAATAATAATTTCATTAGTTTGAGATGAAGGAGCTACTGTAAAAAGGTTCAAGAACATATTTATGTATAGGTTACACTTTACTGTGTAGTTTAATGTACAAAACCCCCCACAAAATAATGCGCCACTGTTGTTTGTTTGATTTATATCAGTTTACACACTGTGTACACACTGATTCTGGGAATATTAGAGTCAAACTCGTCTGTCACAGATCAGATCAGTCTAATAGAGTTAATTTCAGTCATAAGTCATTTTGTGCACACGTGTAGTTCCTGTGTTTGTCCTCTGTGTGTCAGTAGTGTGTGTGTGTGTGTGTGTCATTCATTTACTGTAATAAATCCTTCAACTTATTAAACTGCTCAACATATATTAAGATGCTGATGGTGCAGTTTACTATAAAAAAATAATATATTAAATCATCAACGCAGAAAATCAAAAATGTTTTGAATGAATTGAAAAATATCCATTGAAGTGAAAATCAAAAGTGACTGAATTTCTACATAAAGGATGTAATAGGAAACAGGAGACAAATGTGATTCCTGAAAAATCACAATCAAAAAGGTCAAAAACTGATGAATCTCAACAAAGTGATGTTCAGTAAGATCATATTGAGTCGTTTCTTCACTGTTGAGTGTGTGTGTGTGTGTGTGTGTGTGTGTGTTTGAGCAGCTGCAGTTTCAGTTCAGTCACTGTGACTCTGACTGACCGAGGTTTTTGTACGACTCTTTATCACTGTGTGAACACATAACCACTGTGATAACTCTGACAGTAATAATGTCCAGCATCTTCAGTCTGGACTCCACTGATGCTCAGAGTGAAATCACTGTTAGATCCACTGCCACTGAATCTAGATGGAGTTCCTGACTGGAGTGTGTTTGTTAAATAAATCAGGAGTTTAGGAGCTTCTCCAGGTTTCTGTAAGTACCAGCTAAGAGCAGATCTTCCACTATAACAGCAGGCTGGATCACTGCTAGTTTTACAGGTTATAGTGACTGATTGTCCAGGTTCAGAGCCGCTCTGAGGGAGTTTGAGTCACTGTCACCTGACCAACAGATTCTGACAAGAGAGAAAGATTAGAAATCACAAACACTTTTACAGCCATATATCTTCACAACACACATAATAAATAATGTATATAATCTTGACTGACACAAACCTCGACATAATACTGCCAGCGTCCAGATCAATACGGTGATGAAAGTCATTTTTGTTGGTTGAAGGTTCAGTTCTAGTGAAAAACAGTTGTTGATCATGTTTGGTGTTTGACAGAGTTATAAACACATGCAGAGCGCTGAAGCGTGTGTCGCTCATGTAAAACACACTCTATGCAAACGCTTCAGTAGTAACAGTGTTACGACCGGACTGGCCAGCCGCAACACAAATGAATGTGCGCTCACCCACAAAGATAATGTTCAAACAAATATACATTTATTAACAAAAATATAGTGAAAACCAGAAACAAAGGGGTTAAATTCAGGAGTGGACAAGGCCAAAATAATACACAAAATCAACTAATTTAGTACCTTCTAAATTCTCTAAAAAGAAATAAATCACATTAAAAGAAAAATACAACACAACTCCCCTAACTCCTTAACCCAAAACATAGAATAAACATATGCAAAATAAATGGCGTCACACTCCCTAAATTAGACAGAAGTGACAGAACCCTAACAGGTTTATTGGCTATCTGGCAGGCATGACACGACTTACAGAACTTTACATCAGATTTCAAAGATGGCCAAAAGAAATGTTTTAACAAATTATCATATGTTTTCCTGATGCCAACATGGCCTGAGAGTTCATGTTCATGTGCGAAGCTTAATATCTGTAGTCTATAAGCCATTATATTTCTTCCCACACTCCGTGAAAACCTACATCTCCAGTAGATTAAGTATTGTGTTGGAGCAAGTGCTACACATTATAGCACAATATGAACATGTAGACTACTCTGAATTTTATTTGTAATATATTTAATGAACCTACTATTCTGACAACCCACAACTTCTATTAGTAATGATGAATTTAAGAGTTTATAGATGACTTCCCACAACATACAATAAATCAATGTCAGTCTATCATTGCCATTCACACTGTTTTCCTGAAAGTGAGCAAGCAGACACAAACAGTGGCTTCAAGTAATGACAATTAAAAACAGAAAAATGCTGAGCGACCAAGAAAAAACAACAACAACAACATTGGAGAAGACACAAGAAAACAGATAAATATGTGAGTTGTACTGTGAATGGCATCGGTTTCAAGAGTTTTCACAATTCCTCTGAAATGAGCCATTGTATTTATCTTAAGAAATCCCAAAAATCTGATTTTTGAGGGACATGGAAAAGTCTTCCATAAGTCTCCATGTGATTTTTATTTTCCAAAGTAGAAAGAAAATGAAATGCATGTTTGGGACAACATAAAGATCCCTATCCCTTTATCCCTCTTATACGGTTCTGTTCAACAGAGTTAAGTTTGTGGCAAAATCATTTACGGTCCTTGTATTATTTTATTCTATGATACGGTATTTTTTTCTTTTTGCCACAATAACGTGCATTTGGGAATGTGGACGAAACTTGTGCTGTTGAACTGATTTGTAACAATTTAATAGCATATGCCAACAACACAGGAGACTGCATAAATATATTTCTAAATATGCAGATTTATGGATGAGGTTTTAAAATAAAACGGTAAAGCCTTGCTCTGAGTTTGCATGTTCTGATGCTCACATTCTTGTTCAAGGAATGAGTGGCTGTAGCATTTCATATCATAAAGATGTGGCCAAACATTACAGATTAAGAGCAATTAAACATTAGATAAACAATGGTTTGCTCTTGATGTAAAGTTTAACAAGTGTAACAGGCGCCGGCGCTCTCTGCTGGCATTTCTGATAATCCATGATGTACATAAGTTTATTGTTTATACATTTCTTAATGTATTTTAATAGTGTTGTTTAATTTAACAATATGATTACTTACTTTTGATACATTTTTTGAACCAATTATTATTGCCTCATTGTTATATGAATTTAACTCAAAGGCTATTGTTCACTTAGATCTTTATGACCAAAAAAGATGTATTTTGTGATTAAAAGCATATTTTCCAGTCATTTATTTTGTCATTGTAGATTTCGTGAAAACAATAGGCTGTTAAAATACTTTCTTGTCGCCTTCACCTGAAAACTATCGCATAAAGTGTGATATTGTGAGCTAGTATTTCGCCCATTGTACGGTCAAGTGTAAGTAATTCCATTAATATTTATCCGAATTTATCAAAAGTAAATCTCAGAAAGTCACATTCCAGAATATTATGTTGATAGATTATAATTACTGAATTTATGTGTTCATCTTTAAAGTTATGTTCATAATTCTGAAAATGACATAAAATAGCAACTCTGATTGTGTATAATTTGAACATAGTAAATCTTTAATTTCTAGGAGAAAGTGAGGAAAAGTTAACGTGAGTAATTTTTTTAAATTGTATTATTATGCTTGTAAACAGAGATTACATTAATGACACACAACTTTGTAGACAATACACAATATTTAGAAATGTTGAAGGAAGTTTAGGCTGATTTGGCTGAGTGTCTTTTTTCTCTCAGTTTATTTAACATGTAGGAGTATAGACATTTCTCATTGATGACAAGTGATGGTTATTGTTGGTTTCTAATAAAACCATAAAAAAATAGAAACAATTAGTGTAATACAAACACATTAGCATGTTTTAAATCATACATCTAAAATCAGCTTTAACAAATTAAGTAAATATGTAGGATCAAAGAAACTAATCAAACTAGAATTGAATGTAGGCCTATTCAAAATATTAAACATATCAAACAAGCAAAAGGAACTTATTGTCAACAACTCAACAATTGCTCACAGGACATGTGTGTGTCAGAGAGAGGCTTCTTATATCCAAACACAGAGATCGGCCGCAGGAATAATCATTCAGATTTGGTCAGTCAATCAAGTCACACTGAAAGGTTGCAGACTTTCTACACAACATGTATCAAGAACACATAGGAAAGTAAAAGAAAAAAGTTAACAATGATTGATAAAAAAAGATAGAAAGCTAGAAAAAAACATGAGGATAAGATATTAATTTATTGTGTTGGTGACGTTAGTGTCGCGCGTCTGTGGTGCAACTTACCCCTTCTCTCACGTAAAAATACACGACTGTCTCCTTCGGTAGGAAATCCAAGGCACTTTCCACACGCCATACAGGAGAAAGTATAAACAAGGCTTTAGGCGCCGACAGAACACACACACACACACACACACACACACACACACACACACACACACACACACACACACACACACACACACACACACACACACACACACACACACACACACACACACACACACACACACACACACACACACACACACACACACAGTGTAACCAGCATGGGGAAACCAGAGCAAAACTGGGAGTTGTGGAAATATGATACACTGGTGTTTTGCCAGATGAGAAGTTTATCTATGTATCATCTTTTTACTCTTTTAATTCATTTAACTTTATCATATATCTCTTTTATCACTGTTTTAATTTCCCTTGCTTTTACAGTTTTTTTTATTCGCTTTGGTACTATTTTCACAAGTAAGGTGTTTTCAAAACTCTTAGTACAAAAATCCAAACTGATCACACTTGTAACACAGCTAGTCATTCTTTCAAAACCTGATCCCATGCTTTCATTAATTATACATTTTTCAGTCTACATAATCATTGTTTCAAACACAAGATTATTGTAATACGTTTGGTTCAATCACAGAAACACAACTGTATGATCTTCTTTCAATTTAGTACTTTTAACAATCAGTTCATTCAACAGCAAACAGATACATGTTTCAAATCACCCTTGTTGCTGAAATAATTACAGTATTACAGGCTACAGTTCCCACATTAGAAAATACACGTGCATTACCTAACTTATGTAATTGAATCCATAATGTTTGTAATAGTATCTGCAGTGAGTTATCAAAAGCTGTGATGAAGTATGACAGTCATGCGGTTCTGTGCTAGAACAGAGTTTGCTGGCAATACAGTAAATGTGTTCACTCTATAGCCTTTGACTGAATCTATACTGTAGTGGACCTTTACAGATGACGGGTGAGTTACAGTAATGTGGCAGTCTCTACCATGGTAATCTGCTTACAGTATCACATGGCATACATACTGTAATGTAAAATGCTGTATTTGATGCCATCTGTTTCACTTCTACTCATGCATCTCTAATCAATCTAATGTTTTACAGTCATTGACCGTTTCCTCTCCATTATACTCTGTTCTGCTTTACAGTGTTTTCACAAATGGCAAATTTCTCTGTATCTCTCTCACACACACTTTGAACATAGTGGTGGTTATTATCTATAAATCACTTATGTAAAAATAATTCATTACATTTGGTTATCCATATCAGAAATTGCAAACAAGTTATGGAAACTGTATATAGAATCAATTTCTATAGAAATCTATAGGTGTACCAAATGATTCATTGATTAACCATTAAGATTAGTTGGGTTAAATAATAGACAAAACTGAACAAAAAGAGATGCAAATCAAAAGTTTGATATTAAGAGCTTTATGAAAGGCAGTTACTGTGAATGAAACAGTTATGTAGATGAAACACTTATTTTGTGTTGTGAAAAGGATACTTTGTGATTTTGTGAATTGAACTAACACATTTGAAAACATGATGAAATGTTTGAATAAAGTGCACTTTTGATGATCTTGTGATATTAGCACTAAGAGTTTTGAAAATGTACACCTTACTTGTGAAAATAGTATCAAAGCAAATAAAAAAAACTGTAAACTGATCAAGCAGGACATATTTAAGATGCTGGTGATTCACTTTAAAAAGAAGAATATATGAAATTATAAATGCAGAAAAGAAAAAAAAAGAAAGAAAAAAAATGTGGTGAAGGATTGAAGAATATCCACTGAAGAGAAAATCAAAAGTGACTGAATTTCTACATGAAGGATGTAATAGGAAACAGGAGAAATATGACTTCTATAAAATCACAATCAAAAATGTTAAAAACTGATGAATCCCCCAAAAAAATGATTTTCAATACGATCATATTCAGTCGTTTCTTCACTGGTGTGTGTGTGTGCGTCTGGCTAACCCTACATTATGGGGACAAAATGAAAATGTAAAAATGCAGAAAGTTGTGTGTGATGGGTAGGTTTAGGGATAGGGCAGTGTAAGGGGACAGAATATACAGTTTGTACAGTATAAAAACCATTACGCCTATGGAGAGTCCCCACAAAGATGTGTGCGCCTGTGTAGTGTGTGTGTGTGTTTGAGCAGCTGCAGTTTCAGTTCAGTCACTGTGACTCTGACTGACGGAGGTTTTTGTACGACTCTTTATCACTGTGTGAACACTTCATCACCCACACAATCATTATCAGAATCGGTTCTGCAGTGGAAACTCTGACAGTAATAATGTCCAGCATCTTCAGTCTGGACTCCACTGATGCTCAGAGTGAAATCACTGTTAGATCCACTGCCACTGAATCTAGATGGAGTTCCTGACTGGAGTGTTTTTACAAAATAAATCAGGAGTTTAGGAGCTTCTCCAGGTTTCTGTGAGTACCAGGCTAACTCTTCATCCCCATCATCCCATCTGTGCACATCTCTGCTGGTTTTACATTTGATATTCACAGTTCCTCCTGGTTGTTCTGCTGTTATTGAGGGACTCTGAGTGACGGTGATCTGTCCTCTACACTCTGAAACACACAACAAGAAAATACACTCAAAACTTTGACAATATACTTGAAGAAATGAATTAATATCAAACTTGTGCTCCACAAACCTTGAGCAAACGCTGTGAGAGTCCAGATGAAGATGATGATGAAGGTCATGTTGATGAAGATTGTTGTGTGTGTGTCAGTGATGAAGTGTTAAACTCACAGCACTATAAACACTCTCACACACTGAAGATCTGATCAATATGCAAACACACTCCACATCATTTCCCTGAAGACTCAATAACACACACAAAACACAATTACTGAAGTGAGAACAGAGTAGAAATCAGTCTTTTTCATATCATTCCATCTTCTAATAGCCAAACTGTTAAAAATTATATAATTCAGTTCTGACTACATCTACAAGACCAACTTTAGTATATTAACCTGAATATCTGCTGTGAGATTATTTTTTACTGTAGTTGGATTGAAACGTCGCTGTTAATCCCCAAATTTTACACCAAATCCATGTGTGTCCCTGCAGTTTATGAACACACATGAGGATCATCACACACTTTGCTTAATGGATGTGCACTTTTTCCCAGAGTCCTTCATCCAAACTCCCTCCTGTTCCTCAACGAGGTGTGTACTCCCTGTGTCTATATCTCTAGTCAATGCAAACTCCTATTGTAAGTTGATTCCCCACATCGGGGATGTTTTGTCTCTGTCTGAGAACTGAAGGACAACACCTCAAGAGGCTCGGGGGATTTTGTAGATCGGCCCGTGATGATGAATGTCCTCAAGACACTCATCATGTGTTTTTCATCATCATCTTTTACTCTTTATCGCTGAGCATTTGATGTTTTGTATTGATTATATTTGAATTGATTATAATTGGCACGATGCATTTATCTGACTAATAATGAATTGTTACATTTGGATTTATTTTGACTTACTCTGAAACTATTAACTGTAGATTACATTAAGTCCATAACAGCACACTTCTACGCTCAGGTTAGTGACGGACTGGCATTCAGCCGATATGTGGAGCAGAGGAGCAGCCGACTGAAGTTTCAGAGATACGAATAACACATCAGCATTAGTCATGTATAGTTCAGAACAACAGTGTTGTTAGACCAATCTGAACAGGGTGAGCATTATTCTGACTAACAGTACGTGGGAAACCACGGCATAATTAGACAAAGTTACCATTAGAAGTAGTTCAGTTGGTCAGCTTAGTTCTATGGTAATGGTCGTGGCCTCTGGTTAGATATAATCTTACGTTATTAAGTGTGTTCAGAACTATGGGGACTAAATAACTGATTAAACTGATCAAGCAGGACATATTTAAGATTCAGTTTAGAAAGCAGAATATATGAAATCATAAATGCAGAAAATCTAATAAAGAAATGTGGTGAAGGATTGAAAAATATCCACTGAAGTGAAAATCAAAAGTGACTGAATTTCTACACAAAGGATGTAATAGGAAACAGGAGACAAATATGACTTTTATAAAATGACAATCAAAAAGGTCAAATAAGATCATATTGAGTCGTTTTTTCACCTTTGAGTGTGTGTGTGTGTGTGTGTGTGTGTGTGTGTGTGTGTGTGTGTGTGTGTGTGTGTGTGTGTGTGTGTGTGTGTGTGTGTGTGTGTGTGTGTGTGTGTGTGTGTGTTTGAGCAGCTGCAGTTTCAGTTCAGTCACTGTGACTCTGACTGACGGAGGTTTTTGTACGACTCTTTATCACTGTGTGAACACATATTTACTGTTGATGACGTGGAAACTCATACAGTAATAATGTCCAGCATCTTCAGTCTGGACTCCACTGATGCTCAGAGTGAAATCACTGTTAGATCCACTGCCACTGAATCTAGATGGAGTTCCTGACTGGAGGCGGTTTGCGTAATAAATCAGGAGTTTAGGAGCTTCTCCAGGTTTCTGTGAGTACCATGACACACAGGCACTCGGGCTGCATGGTGTATCACTGGGTACTACATGTGTAGGGGAACCTATATATATAAAAAAAAACATTATTCAATTCTGTTGTTTTATATAAAATAGGAGGCATTTTATATGCGTTTTTTACTATTTTGCCTCTGTCCCTAGGCCAGACTTTGGGTCTTCAACCTTATCTCACTTAAAATCTAATACTGATATAATTTTAAATTCAAACAGAAAATATGCATTATAACCCAATTCATTCAAATCTAATATTTTTTTTATACATTTATTTTTAATTTCACATATTTTGAACATGTTGAACACTTGTCCCTTGGGTTCACTGTCATTTCCACACCTCTGCATTAAGTGCAATCCCAGGCTCAGTGTTCTAGATTTGTATACTCAGTAACCATAGTAACTGACACTCCAGGGGACACCGCATGGCTGAATGAAAGCAGAGTCCCAGCAGATCTCCATAAATTGGAGATATATCAACGAGTATGTTTATTGTATGTCATTTCTGAACCGCTCATAATTCATTCCGACGGAAACATTTCTGTATTTTTACAATTTCATCAGGTGATATTTGAGATTATTTAATGCTAACTCTAAAACTAACACTAACAGGCTAGTCAAACATGAGATATTGGAGGGAAAGGGGGAAAATGTCATTTCCACAACCGTCTTTTCCACAACTGTCTCCATGGAAGTGATAAAGACAGGTTGGCTTGGCAAGGACATTGTCTGTGCTTAAAAGCAAAGTAGTTTGCCTATAGTACTAAAAATATAGTGTAAACACATAAACTTTACATATGTGACCCTGGATCACAAAATCAGTCACATGTCACACGGGTATATTTGTGGCAATAGCCAACAATACATTGTATGGGTCAAAATGATCCATTTTTCTTTTATGCCAAAAATCATTGGGATATTAAGTAAAGATCATGTTCCATGAAGATATTTTGTAAATTTCCTACCGTAAATATATAAAACATTTATTTTTGTGAGTGAATGCAGCACAATCTCGAACAGAAATGGACAACTTTAAAGGAGATTTTCTCATTGTTTCGATTTATTTGCACCCTCAGATTCCAGATTTTCTAATAGTTGTATCTCGGCCAAATATTGTCCTATCCTAACAAACCACACATCAATGGAAAGCTTATTTATTCCGCTTTCATGTGATGTACAAACCCATGTGACTGGTTTTGTCATCCAGGGTCACATATAATGTCATAGAGAATGTTTGACTGTGAGTGAACCTGGGCTAATATACGGGTGATTTTAAATTCGAACAGAAAGTATGAATTATAACCCAAATCAATCAGATCTAATATATATAGTTTCTTGAATTTCTTTTCAATTTGGCATATTTTAAACATGTTGAACATTTGTCCCTTGGGTTCACCTGTTCATCTGTGAGTGAACCTTGGCCCATATACACTGCTCTGGTTCAGGGAGTGGTGAAACATGTCACATTTTGAGAGAAATTATCATTTAGATTTTTTATGAAAACATGAGGATGATTGTGTTTATGATATTGTTTTTGTTTCAAATAATTTGTTACACATGGAATGAGTTGTGTTTTTTATTACAGTAAGTGCTGTTAGGCCAGTTGTTCATCCATACACTATCCCTGTTTGAAATAAAAATAAGAATAAACTTCAAACTTGAATTTGAGATTAATTTTGTCCTACACATTGAGGTCATGACTCACTTTTGCATTTCCATCATTTATAATTACAACTACAGGTTGTATATCTGAAATGTTGTTTTCACCATAACCCGCCTTTCCCTTGTCATTTCCACAACCACAAATATTTTTTTTGGTAAAACATTAAAAAAAATAAAGTTAAGGTAATGATGGTGGTGGTGTTGATTATTTAGCAGTTAAGGGTAAAGTATATGTATATGAGTTGAAAAATATCAGATTTGAAAATGTCAGAAATATGAATGAAAGGTTTCAGTGGCTAGTGTTCAGCGTTTTTTTTGGTGTTAACTTTGTAAAATCTTAACAGTTGCATTTCAGAGAAATAAATCAATTTACAATTTGGAAAGATGCAAGTGTGATGTGTAATCCAATATGTTTATAACTACAAATATTTCAACATTTTTGGTTGAAAACATGTTTTTGTTCGGTTGTGGAAATGACCATTTATTTTGCGATGTCTGGAAAAAATGTAAAAAAAATACATATTATTTCATAAAAATCAGCACAGCCAACTTCAGGGCAGGTATCTATGGAGGGATTATTGGGTCAGATTGAAAACTAAAAGTCTAAAACTAAAAGTCTTAAACGAAAACCAAAAGTCTAAGTTTGAAACTAAAAGTCTAAGTCGAAAACTAAAAGTCTAAGTCGAAAATGAATTTGGTATTTAGGATTGGGCATTTGGTATTTAGGATTGGGCATTTGGTATTTAGGATTGGGCATTTGGTATTTAGGATTGGGCATTTGGTCATTTAGCCATTTAGGATTTAGGATTGGGCATTTAGGGATTTAGGATTGGACATTTAATCATTTAGCCATTTAGGATTGGGCATTTGAGGATTGAGGATTGAGGAGTGTATGCAAATAAGGAGGCGTGGCCCAAATACTGGAGGCTGGGTTTGAAATGGCTGGTACAGATGCACCTTATGGACAGCAGAGGGCGCTCCAGTGCTAAGGAGCACACTGTAATGAAACCAAACAGAGCGAGTGAGCAGGTCTGGAGCGAGGTCTGGAGAGGCGCAGGCGGCTGCCCAACAGCTGCCGGTCCAGAACCTCCTGATTTTCGACGATCTCAAAAGGGCCATCCTCCAGCGGGTCGGCCGGAGCCCAGAGCAACATCGGCAGAGGTTTCGGTCGCTGGATCTTGGCGACAATGGCCGGCCCTTCGTGATGGCCCAACAGCTCCGGGACTCCTGCCGCAAGTGGCTGCTGGCCGAGGGAAGCGACGTTGAGAAGATCATCGATCGTGTGGTACTGGAGCAGTTCATCGCTCGGCTCCCGAAGAAAACGGCCGAGTGGGTCCAGTGCCACCGACCAACGTCGCTGGACTCGGCCATCCATCTGGCGGAGGATCAGCTGGTGGCGTGCTCCAGGGTCGGCGATACCCTCCCTAATGTGTCTCTCTCCTCTTCTTTTTCAGTTTCGTCCCCCTCTTCCCCCCCACAGCGACCTGTCCCACTCCCTAGGAATCGTCCGCCGGGTCCGTTCAGAGGACCACCCCGGGGCAGAATTGGGGTGGCGGTGGACCAGTCAGGGGACGCCCGCGGGCCGCCCCGGGGCGTCACCTCCGCCGGAGCGGAATCGTCTCCTCCGGGTTCCATGCTCTCTCCGCGCCAATCCCTTGGCCCACTTCCCGCCACCAGGGCGGCGGGGAGGCCTGGGCCGGCCTGCTGGCGTTGTGGGGACCCGGATCATTTCATTGATAGATGTCCCATGATGGATATAGGGACAATGATCCGGGTCCCAGATGTCCAGCAGGCTGCCCACGATCAGGCTGGCCGGTACCAAATACCTGTGAGTATTAAGGGGGGTACCTATCAGGCTCTGGTGGATTCAGGCTGTAACCAAACCTCGATCCACCAAAGCCTGATTCAACCCGAGGCATTGGATATGGGCCGCATGGTTCGGGTAAGGTGTGTGCACGGGGATGTGGTGAATTATCCCTTAATGTCAGCTGTGATTCAATTCAGGGGACAAAAGCATAGGGTGGAGGTCGCAGTTAACCCGCACCTCAGGCATCCACTGATTTTGGGAACGAATTGGCCAGCTTTTAGCGAGTTAATCAGGGGCTTATGTGTGGATGCCTCTTGTGGAACGAAAACGCAGGGTAGTGAGCCGTCGGTGCGGTTGGGAGAGACGGAACCGGGACCCTCGGGACTAGTTTCAGGGGAACCGAGCGTAATCGAGAGACAGTTTCTCTCGGAACGCGATGATTTTCCCCTGGAGCAGTCTCAAGATGAGTCTCTTAAACACGCATTTGAACAGGTCCGTACCATCGACGGTCAGCCTCTCCAAACCGACCGTCCACTCACCTATCCTTATTTTGCAATTATGAAAGATAGGTTGTATCGAGTGATACAAGACACTCAGTCAAAGCAGATTACAACCCAATTATTGGTACCAAAAAGCCGTCGGGAAATGCTTTTCCAGGCGGCTCATTCTAATCCCATGGCAGGACATTTGGGACAGATATCGACACTGAATCGTCTCATGGCCCGTTTCTTTTGGCCGGGCATTCACGAGAACGTACGCAGGTGGTCAGCTGGTGAATCCGCCGGCCTCCCCAAAAGCGCCATTGCGCCCACTTCCCTTAATGCAGGTCCCCTTCGAAAGAATTGCGATGGACCTCATCGGGCCATTAGAACGTTCCGCACGAGGACATCGGTTTGCATTAGTGATAGTGGACTATGCAACCCGATATCCCGAGGCAGTGGCTCTCCGCACCATCTCAGCTAAGAGTGTTGCGGATGCACTGTTTCGTTTAATCTCCCGAGTGGGGATACCGAAAGAGATCCTCACTGACCAGGGCACGGCGTTCACGTCACGTACTTTACGCGAACTTTACGAGTTGTTGGGCGTTAAGTCGATTCGTACCAGCGTCTATCACCCACAAACAGACGGACTGGTCGAACGATTTAATCGCACGTTAAAGACCATGATTCGTAAATTCGTTCACGAAGACGCCAAAAATTGGGATAGGTGGTTGGAACCCCTGTTGTTTGCTGTGCGCGAGGTCCCGCAAGCCTCCACGGGGTTTTCCCCCTTCGAGCTCCTTTACGGACGACAGCCCCGCGGGGTGCTGGACGTCCTAAAGGAGACTTGGGAGGAAGGACATTCGGAGAGTCGTAACGAAATCCAGTATGTCCTAGACCTGAGAACAAAACTCCACACTTTGGGGCGGCTCTCAATGGAGAATTTGTTACAGGCTCAGGGCAGACAGACCCAGTTGTACAACAGGGGAACCCGACTTAGAGAATTTTCACCGGGAGATAAAGTCCTTGTATTACTTCCTACGTCAAGTTCTAAATTACTTGCAAAGTGGCAAGGACCCTTTGAGGTCACACAGCGAGTGGGCGATCTCAATTATGAGGTACTTCGAACGGATAGGTGCGGGGCACGTCAAATTTATCACCTCAACCTCCTTAAAAAATGGAATGAGGCGGAGTCAGTGATGCTGGCGACGGTGATTAGTGCGGAAGAGGATCTCGGACCAGAGGCGAATGTTAAACAGCAATCCCTCGCCCTGGCCCCGGGGGGAGATCATCTTTCACCGTCCCAGCTTGCTGACGTAGTTAGGTTGCAGGCAGACTTTGCCGACGTGTTCTCGCCCCTACCCGGTCGAACTAATCTTATTCAGCACCACGTTGAGACCGAGCCGGGCGTGGTCGTTCGCAGCCGGCCGTATAGGTTACCTGAACACAAAAAGAAAGTGGTTCAGTCTGAATTAGAGGCGATGCTTGAAATGGGGGTAATAGAAGAATCCCACAGTAACTGGGCGAGCCCGATAGTTTTAGTGCCTAAAACCGACTGCTCTGTTCGATTCTGTGTGGATTACCGCAAGGTTAACGCTGTGTCGAAGTTCGACGCCTATCCAATGCCGCGGATTGACGAACTGCTTGATCGGCTGGGCACTGCTCGCTTTTATTCGACACTGGACTTAACGAAAGGATACTGGCAGATCCCCTTATCACCTTTATCTAAAGAAAAAACAGCCTTTACCACGCCGTTCGGGTTACACCAATTTGTTACACTTCCGTTCGGGTTGTTCGGGGCTCCAGCCACGTTTCAGCGTCTCATGGACCGAATTCTCCGGCCCCATGCTGCGTATGCCGCTGCCTACTTGGATGACATCGTCATATACAGTTATGACTGGCAGCGGCATATGGAGCATGTGCGAGCTGTCCTGAGAGCGCTGAGACTGGCTGGACTCACGGCCAACCCGAAGAAATGTGCAGTTGGGCGAGTAGAGGTCAGGTATCTGGGCTTCCACTTGGGTCACGGGCAGGTGCGGCCGCAAATTGACAAGACCGCAGCGGTTGCAACTTGCCCGAGGCCCAAGACCAAAAAGGAGGTGAGACAGTTCCTGGGGCTGGCGGGATATTATAGAAGGTTTGTGCCTAAGTATTCGGACCTCGCCAGCCCGCTGACTGATCTCACTAAAAAGGAAGCACCAGACCCGGTCCAGTGGACGGAGCAGTGTCAGCAGGCCTTCACCCAGGTAAAAGCTGCTCTGTGTGGCGGCCCACTATTACATTCTCCCAATTTCTCTCTCCCTTTCTTGTTGCAGATAGACGCGTCGGACAGGGGGCTGGGAGCAGTCCTGTCCCAGGAGATAGAGGGTGAGGACCGGCCGGTGCTGTACTTTCGTCGTAAGCTCTCAAAGAGAGAGACTAAGTACAGCACCATTGAGAAAGAATGTCTTGCCATCAGATGGGCCGTCCTCACCCTCCGCTATTATCTCCTGGGGCGGGAATTCACTCTCTGTTCGGACCACGCGCCCCTCCAATGGCTCCACCGCATGAAGGATACCAACGCGCGGATCACCCGCTGGTATCTGGCCTTACAGCCTTTTAAGTTCCAGGTGGTCCACAGGCTGGGTGCACAGATGGCTGTGGCTGACTTCCTCTCCAGGAGGAGGGGGGGGGGAGAGGCTGCAGGCCGGATGGCTCCCCGGACTGAGTCGGGCGGTGGGGGTATGTGGCAAGGGGGGCGTGGTCTAGCGGGGCCTGTGACAGGAGAGAGGATTGGGAGACAGGTGCGGCATAAGTGGGTCAAGTGCAAATAACGTACACCTGTGTCTTGTTTCAGTGATTGGTGTGGAGAGACAATAAAAGCCAAGTGGAAACAGTATGTGGGAGAGAGACCGGTGGAGATCTGTGTGTGTGTGGTCGCGTGACAAGCTGCAGACGGTGGGAGAGAGACCGGCAGAGAGCTCGGGGAACACATTGAGTGATTGCCAAACACTAGTGGACTGAGTTTTGAGTATACAGTGCTGTGTGCGCGACTTTTGTTTTGTTTATTTTACGTTGTTCCAATAAAGACCCACAGTCTCCGCAAGCCGACCCTGTCCTCTTCCTTCCCAGAACCCTTGAGACTTGCTACAGTCAATGCTTTCATGTTTGCGCGAATCATTTCTCAGCAGACTGCTTTATAAACGAGGGTCAGTATAAAGCTGGATTTGCTAAGAAGCTGCTCATGAAAAAAGGATCGGTACCAGACATTCCTGTTCCTGCTGAATCTCCAGAAGAACGGAAGTGAGTGTAACGTTTTATTAAACTTTATATCAATATATTAATCTTTGCAAGTCGCTAGCTGCACGCTTCACAATGAATGCCTCTTGTTTTCTATGTATGACGTTCTCAATATAATTCATAATCCCACGTTTATACTGAACAACGCGTTATGGTTATTGTGTTATTGTGTTACAAACGGTGTACACACAGAACAGAGAGGCGGGGTGAGCAAAGCTCATTATCATTTAAAGTCATATGCACTGAAACGGCGTGCTGAAAACAGAGCTGTTTTTGACCAGGTAAAATAAGTGTTTTCTTACAATACTAATGCGAATTTTTAATTAAAGTATATTACAAACTTTTAATTTAGACCCTAAAGAATCATATTAGCTTGTACAAAAATGGCATTATATGACCCCTTTAATTATGAAAATTGAGCTGCATATGAGTGACAGAGGCATTATGACGAACTCCGCATGGGCAGAGGTCAGAGGTCATCTCAGAGGTCACAGGTCCAGTTGAAGTTGTAACAGTGCTTGAAGGCTCTGAAAACACAATTTTACACCATAAATTAACGTTTAGTGATTCTCCAACACTAGCATCACACTTCAGTTTTTAGATACATATTTCTGTGCCTTTATTGTTTCATGATTTGATTTTTTCACTATGAAAATGAAAGTTTTTTATTAATATAATATTAATATAAGGCGGTAACGAGGAAAAACTGAAATCACTCGATCTCAATCATGTCACTGATATTTAAAAGCACAAAATCTCACAGCTGAGCAGATCCAGATTACAACACATTTTTATTCTCCCTACAGAAAGTATGAATATGAAAACAAACACAAAACCATGCAGAACAAACTATACTATTTATAGTGTAAAAGAAGGAAAAGACACACATAATAATAAAGATCAATAAAACGAGTCTGATAGAGACTCTGAAGAGACATTGATGGAGTTTTTAGTTGTTTCTCTCAAGTAAGTCTTTGACTTCTGACCTGTATAATTATTAATTATTAGTGTCAGATTAATTTATGTGTGTTTTATTTTAGATGCAAGTGCGACGATGTTATTTCAGATCCTCCTTTGAGCAGCTGCAGTTTCAGTTCAGTCACTGTGACTCTGACTGACTGAGGTTTTTGTACGACTCTTTATCACTGTGTGAACACTTGATCACCCACACAACTATTAGCAGAAACTGATGTGCAATGATAACTCTGACAGTAATAATGTCCAGCATCTTCAGTCTGGACTCCACTGATGGTCAGAGTGAAATCACTGTTAGATCCACTGCCACTGAATCTAGATGGAGTTCCTGACTGGAGGTTTTTTACATAATAAATCAGGAGTTTAGGAGCTTCTCCAAGTTTCTGTAAGTACCAGGCTAAACCTTGATCTCCATCATCCCATCTCCTCACATCTGAGCTGGTTTTACATTTGATATTCACAGTTCCTCCTGGTTGTTCTGCTGTTATTGAGGGACTCTGAGTGACGGTGATCTGTCCTCTACACTCTGAAACACACAACAAGAAAATACACTCAAAACTTTGACAATATACTTGAAGAAATGAATTGATATCAAACTTGTGCTCCACAAACCTTGAGCAAACGCTGTGATAGTCCAGATGAAGATGATGATGAAGGTCATGTTGATGAAGATTGTTGTGTGTGTCAGTGATGAAGTGTTAAACTCACAGCACTATAAACACTCTCACACACTGAAGATCTGATTAATATGCAAACACACTCCACATCATTTCCCTGAAGACAGTCACTCAATAACACACACAAAACACAATTACTGAAGTGAGAGAACATCTAGTTAAATCAGTCTTATTTATAATATTCAATCTTCTAATAGCCAAATTGTTAAAAATTGCATCATTAAATTCTGAATACATCAAGACCAACTTCAGTATATTAATCTGAATATCTGCTGTGAGACTTTGAGAATATTTTTTAATGTAGTTGGAGTGAAACGTTTCTGTTAATCCCCAAATTTTACACCAAATCCATGTGTGTTCCTGCAGTTTATGAACATGAGGATCATCACACACACGAGTCTGTCAATCACTGAATAACTGAGTTTGATAGTGAGTCACTCATGATATGAACATATTCAGTTAGTAATTCAGTAATGATGATCTTAATAAAGCTGGTGAAGTCAGTGAGTTTCTGCAGTGAGTTGATGTGTTTGTTGTTGATCTGTGTGAAGTTCAGTTAGTGAAGCGTTCAGGAGGTTTTTCTTCTGCTGATCTATTAGTTTATTTCACTGTGGTTCACTTTCAGCAGCGCCATCAAACTGATGATGGCCGTAAGTAAATCAGCAAAAAAATCATTTTTAAAGTAATTGATTCTCTCCCTTACTTTTTTTACTTACTTTCTTACTTTTTTATTTTTGAAGAAAATGGGCTTGAATGTGCTATTTATTTTGGACTCTTATTTGTATTTTTCAGTAGATTCTAGTCTGTAAAACTGATGCTCAATAACAGCTGATGGTTTAATGCAGTTTCACCATTGCTTTACAATCTGACCCGTGATGTGTGTTTCTCAGGATAGACCGGTTAGAGATGTTGTCTTCCTGCTGGATGCCTCGGATGACACTAGGAATGGGTTTCCTGAAAGAGTTTGTTGTGGAGAGATCGGAAGTCTCTGAGAACAGAGATTGTGTTTCTCTGGTCCAGTACAGCCGAGATGTAGACGTTCATTTCTTACACGGCAAAGGAAGACATTCTTGATGTTGTTAGAGAAATGAGACACAAAGGAGGTAAACTCCTGAACTCAGACGTCCATCAGAGACAGTGTGTTTACTGTCCTTCACTGTCACAGATCCTGATTTTGCTCAGCGGAGGACGGTCATCCGACAGTGTTGATACAGCAGCGTCTCACTGAAAGAGCCTGAGTCCTGGCCTTCAGAATGATTGAGGGGCTTTGATAACAGAGAATTTCATACAACCAGGGTTTGAAATTAAGAATAATTAATGAATTGATAATTAATTGATGTTGAGTGTCCAAGAGCAGCGTCTGGCGTTATACACACTGTTTCAGCTCCTGTCTCTCCAGCGCCACCGACTGGCACCGGGATGTGTGTGTGAACGCCAGAGCTTTGCAATACACTGTCATTGAGGTTTTTCTGTCAAAATCTTCTTTTTTTAACTTGTTTAACCAAAATAAAATTCACAATTTCATAATTTTTGCTCAATAAAACTTTAAATTGTGATTGCTGAGAGTTTAAAGATGTTACATTTACACACAACAGTTTTTTCACAGTTTTTGTAGTTTTAATGTATTTCTGTATTACCGTAATCAGCCTATTTTTCAGAATGTGAAACATATTCTGAATCTGAACATTTTTTCGTTTCATGTGTAGGAGTTTGTGCATTAATGTGTTTATAAAATTATGATGTGATTTTCTCTGACTGTTTTCTTCTTCAGTGAGCAGTGTGTTGTTTGCCTTTCATACCAGACTGTCTGTGTGTGATTCAATTAAAATTCAGTCAAATTATATAAAATTTTAACTTTGTTTTTGTGTACTTTTTTTGTGTGATTCACTGGATCAAGGCTTTAGCTCACATTTGATAAATAAACTTCAGTCAATGGAGCGTGAAAACACCTGCAGAATCATGATGAAACAAGAACATGCGGACAAATTATGAACCTCACAAATATAGTTTTTGATATATATAATAATTAAGAGTGTGATAGATTAAAGTATTTAGCATGTAAAACATTTAAATGAAAGTTTTATATTTAATTTAATATCCATGAAAATCCTCACCATTGAATGTGTGTGTGTGTGTGTGTGTGTGTGTGTGTGTTTGAGCAGCTGCAGTTTCAGTTCAGTCACTGTGACTCTGACTGACGGAGGTTTTTGTACGACTCTTTATCACTGTGTGAACACTGGACCACTGTGATAACTCTGACAGTAATAATGTCCAGCATCTTCAGTCTGGACTCCACTGATGCTCAGAGTGAAATCACTGTTAGATCCACTGCCACTGAATCTAGATGGAGTTCCTGACTGGAGGCGGTTGGCCCAATAAATCAGGAGTTTAGGAGCTTCTCCAGGTTTCTGTAAGTACCAGGCTAAGAAATCATCAGATCCATCATTGTACACATCTCTGCTGGTTTTACATTTGATATTCACAGTTCCTCCTGGTTGTTCTGCTGTTATTGAGGGACTCTGAGTGACGGTGATCTGTCCTCTACACTCTGAAACACACAACAAGAAAATACACTCAAAACTTTGACAATATACTTGAAGAAATGAATTGATACCAAACTTGTGCTCCACAAACCTTGAGCAAACGCTGTGAGAGTCCAGATGAAGATGATGATGAAGGTCATGTTGATGAAGATTGTTGTGTGTGTCAGTGATGAAGTGTTAAACTCACAGCACTATAAACACTCTCACACACTGAAGATCTGATCAATATGCAAACACACTCCACATCATTTCCCTGAAGACAGTCACTCAATAACAGACACAACACACAATCACTGAAGTGAGAACAGAGTCAAAATTAATGTTTTTCATAATATTGTATCCTCTACGATAGTCAAAATGTTAAAAATGATATCATTCAATTCAGTTCTGATCACATCTACAAGACCAACTTCAGTATATTAATCTGAATATCTGAATATGAGCAGATCCGGATCCAGACTCAAATCACTGAAGCTTTTCTATAGTAAAGTGACATCACAGCCTCATTCTCATTCCTGTCTACAAATAAAAATGTTGCTACCCTGAGAAGTTCGTACTTACGAGGTGGGAAGTCGTGTTTACGACGGCAGGAGCGTTCAAGTCATTTTCGTCGGAGTAAGATGGCGTTGTACTTTCTCTTAATTAATTACACAAAAATACAGCAAGCTTCTTCTCTAGTTCTAGAAAATGAAGAACAAAGAAATGTGTATCAGTTGTGCTTTGTTTTTGTTTTTTTATTAATTTATGAAGCCTCTGCAAACTTTGTTACATATTACATTGTTATATTATAACGCCATCATATTCTGTACTGGTAAATACTCTAAATAGAAAAGCCTTACAATATCACTGCTAAATACCTTTCAGTAGCTTTATGTGAGTAAAATATAGGCAATTTTTTTAAATGGCAGATGACTGGAAAAGTATTGGAAATTCAATGATCATATGATGTAGAGGACTGACTGAATACTGTGAAGTATAAACCAGAAAGTATAGGCTGTGCAAACGGTATATGCAACGCTTTTGTTTTCACACAGTCTCATTTGTAATCTTATTAAAATAAGCCATTGAAGACATCATGGATTTAATTGCTTCCAGATCATTTGATTAGATTATTCACTTGAGCTTTCTCATGTTTGTCTGATATGTGGTATATACTGTGAAAGTAATGAGAAGATACAAAAAAATCTTTGATCATACGCCGAATACGGAAATCATAATGTAGGCAAAGGTAAATGATTAAAAACAGAAATGAGTCGATCAGGTCCATTTTGTCTGGTTTCAGATGTTTGTTCTGCTGACTGGTGAAAGTTTATGAGAGAAAGAATGTTGAAGAATGTTTAGATATGTGTATTTGAAAACATGTGTGTGTGTGTGTGTGTGTGTGTGTGTGTGTGTGTGTGTGTGTGTGTGTGTGTGTGTGTGTGTGTGTGTGTGTGTGTGTGTGTGTGTGTTTGAGCAGCTGCAGTTTCAGTTCAGTCACTGTGACTCTGACTGACGGAGGTTTTTGTACGACTCTTTATCACTGTGTGAACACATAACCACTGTGATAACTCTGACAGTAATAATGTCCAGCATCTTCAGTCTGGACTCCACTGATGGTCAGAGTGAAATCACTGTTAGATCCACTGCCACTGAATCTAGATGGAGTTCCTGACTGGAGGCGATTTGCTGCATAAATCAGGAGTTTAGGAGCTTCTCCAGGTTTCTGTAAGTACCAGGATAGAGGCTGAACACTCCAACCCTGATAAACTTCAGGACTGGTTTTACAGGATATAGTAACTGTGTCTCCTAGAGGAACAGGTTTCACTGCAGGAGTCTGAGTGACTGTCACTTCACCAACTGATTCTACATCAAGAAGAATAAATAAATATTCAGAATTACATATTTGGATAATATTTCAAGCACTGTTAATCAGTTAAAATAGTGCAGTTTAACTTCATATTTCCTCACCTGTGAAACAGCTGGAGAACATCCAGATGAAGATGATGAAGATGAAGCTCATGGTTGCTGTTGGTTCAGATTCTCAGTGTTCAGACTCAGAGTTATAAATCCTCCTGAAGCGTGAGCTGCGATGCAAATAATCTATATGTAAATCTGTGTAAGGATTCCAACACATGATGCTCATAAATCATAACAGTGTTTAGGATATTTTTCCATGTTACGAGTCATAAACATTTATTCATGTGTCTGAAGCTACAGGCTTTCTGATGATTCAAATGACAGAGTTGCTACAGTAGTGTGTCACTGAACTTCATCAGAGGGCAAAGGTCATTCCAGAGGTCAGAGGTCATCAGAATGTATTAAAATTGTTTTAATCATTAACAATGCACTGAGATGAATTATAGAGTCAGTAGTTTTGATAGAAAAGTTATGGTGAATACAGTAATATCTTTATTACAGTTTTTTTTATTCGCTTTGGTACTATTTTCACAAGTAAGGTGTACATTTTCAAAACTCTTAGTGCTAATATCACAACAGATCATCAAAAGTGCACTTTTTTCAAACATTTCATCATGTTTTCAATTGTGTTAGTACAATTCACAAAATCACAAAGTATCCTTTTCACAACACAAAATAAGTGTTTCATCTACATAACTGTTTCATTCACAGTAACTGCCTTTCATAAAGCTCTTAATATCAAACTTTTGATTTGCATCTCTTTTTGTTCAGTTTAATACATTTGTCTATTATTTAATCCAACTGATCTTAATGGTTAATCAATTGATCATTTGGCACACCTATAGATTTCTATAGATATTGATTGTATATACAGTTTCTACAACTTGTTTGCAATTTCCGATATGGATAACCAAATGTAATGAATTCTTTTGACTACATAAGTGATTTATAGATACAGTAATAACCACCACTATGTTCAAAGTGTGTGCACACGCATGTGTGTGTGAGAGAGATACAGAGAAATTTGCTATTTGTGAAAACACTGAAGAGCAGAATAGAGTATAATGGAGAGGAAACGGTCAATTACTGTAAAACAGATTGATTAGAGATGCATCAGTAGAAGGGAGACAGATGGCATCAAATACAGCATTTTACATTACAGTATGTATGCCATGTGATACTGTAAACAGATTACCATGGTAGAGACTGCCACATTACTGTAACTCACCCGTCATCTGTAAAGGTCCACTACAGTATAGATTCAGTCAAAGGCTATAGAGTGAACACATTTACTGTATTGCCAGCAGACTCTGTTCTCGCACAGAACCGCATGACTGTCATACTTCATCACAGCTTTTGATAACTCACTGCAGATACTATTACAAACATTATGGATTCAATTACATAAGTTAGGTAATGCACGTGTATTTTCTAATGTGGGAACTGTAGCCTGTAATACTGTAATTATTTCAGCAACAAGGGTGATTTGAAACATGTATCTTGCATTGTTTGCTGTTGAATGAACTGATTGTTAAAAGTACTAAATTGAAAGAAGATCATACTGTTGTGTTTCTGTGATTAAACCAAACGTTCTCATTACATATTACAATAATCTTGTGTTTGAAACAATGATTATGTGGACTGAAAAATGTATAACTGTAATGAAAGCATGGGATCATGTTTTGAAAGAATGACTAGCTGTGTTACAAGTGTGATCAGTTTGGATTTTTGTACTAAGAGTTTTGAAAATGTACACCTTACTTGTGAAAATAGTACCAAAGCGAATAAAAAAAAACTGTATTACAGTTTTTTACAATCACTTTGTTACTATTTTCAGAACCTTGATGTCATTTTTCACAACTCTAGACACAAAACTCACAACCAATGATCAAAAAGCACATTTTTCAAAACTCTAACCCTTTTCTCAATTGCTTGGATACAATACACATAAAACTTAGATCATTTGTTCATTCAACAAAGATCACCTGTTCAATATGACACAACTTAACATCACAGTACTACTATTTCAAAAGGCAATGCACACATTACATTTCAAATGAGTGTCTATTCATTTCCTTACAATGATCTAACTGTCAATTGATACAGCTGCTCAAAATGATAAGTAACTGTTGCATTACTCTTAATGCATAGTTGTATGGAAACAGACACACAATCTTCCATGTTTACAGTAAATCATGAAAGTTTCAAGATAATGAGATTCATTGTCACCAATTAGCATGGAGCATGAACCAATTAGACTACAATATCCATGGATGTAGCCTAATATTTTATCATACTGTAATGCTTCATCAGACACTGTGTCTGTGGTGCCAAATACTGTACCACCTTTTCAGACTATGTACAGTATTGACAGTACAGTACTGTATAGATGCAGGCCCTTGTAACTGCGTGTCCAATTCTGCCAATCACAGCAGAGCAGTGTCAGGCCTGGACTCGCCATGCCAAAGGTTTTTTCCAAGATGTCATTTTCCAACATCCATTGTGATGTAGATGAGAACCTGTGGCCAAATCCACAACACAGAGTTGATGACAGTGTAGAAGTACAGTAATCACTCCTGTTTAGTTTCTTACAGCAAGTTGAGGAACACTGCATTTGATGTTTTACAGTACTGTCTTTTCTTTTCTATTTCATAGCTAATTATTTTTGCTTTGATTCAAAAAACCATGTTGTGATTGTACTGTAGTGTTTTGCATCAATATATTACAAAAACTTTGTTCACAATGATTCCACTGTGTCTGTAATATTCTCTCTACTACTGCAGTACTTTTACAGAGATGTATTTACTGTACATGTAGTACCATAATGAAACCTGTATCACCTATTTTGCTCTACAATATTTAATGATTGTACGAACAATGACACAGTGAAACTATCGGTTGCTTGTGTGTGGGTGATCTATAGTTATGTTTCAATGGTATTTCACAGTTAATTTGTTTTTTGAACCAATGATTGTGCAAGTGCAAGATTTCTTTAAAGATGTGAATGCACAATGCAATGTTTTGAACATTAGACAGCCTGTGTTACAAGTGATTATCGTTTTGAGTTTTGTGTCTAGAGTTTTGAAAAATGACATCAAGGTTCTGAAAATAGTAGCAAAGTGATTGTAAAAAACTGTAAGATGCTGATGGTGCAGTTTACTATAAAAAAATAATATATTAAATCATCAACGCAGAAAATCTAAAATGTTTTGAATTAATTGAAAAATATCCACTGAAGTGAAAATCAAAAGTGACTGAATTTCTACATAAAGGATGTAATAGGAAACAGGAGACAAATGTCATTCCTGAAAAATCACAATCTAAAAGGTCAAAAACTGATGAATCTCAACAAAGTGATGTTCAATAAGATCATATTGAGTCGTTTCTTCACTGTTGTGTGTGTGTGTGTGTGTGTGTGTGTGTGTGTGTGTGTGTGTGTGTGTGTGTGTGTGTGTGTGTGTGTGTGTGTGTGTGTGTGTGTGTGTGTGTGTGTGTGTGTGTGTGTGTGTGTGTGTGTGTGTGTGTGTGTGTGTGTGTGTGTGTGTGAAAGTGTTTGAGCAGCTGCAGTTTCAGTTCAGTCACTGTGACTCTGACTGACGGAGGTTTTTGTACGACTCTTTATCACTGTGTGAACACATATTTACTGTTGATGACGTGGAAACTCTGACAGTAATAATGTCCAGCATCTTCAGTCTGGACTCCACTGATGCTCAGAGTGAAATCACTGTTAGATCCACTGCCACTGAATCTAGATGGAGTTCCTGACTGGAGGCGGTTTGTGTAATAAATCAGGAGTTTAGGAGATTCTCCAGGTTTCTGTAAGTACCAGCTCAGAGCGGGTTTTCCATCACCATAACAGCAGTGTGGATCACTGCTAGTTTTACAGGTTATAGTGACTGATTGTCCAGGTTCATAGAGCCGCTCTGAGGGAGTTTGAGTCACTGTCACCTGACCAACAGATTCTGACAAGAGAGAAAGATTAGAAACCACAAACACTTTTACAACCATATATCTTCACAACACACATAAAGATAACTAAATAATGTGTATAATCTTGACTGACACAAACCTCGACATAATACTGCCAGCGTCCAGATCAATACGGTGATGAAAGTCATTTTTGTTGGTTGAAGGTTCAGTTCTAGTGAAAAACAGTTGTTGATCATGTTTGGTGTTTGACAGAGTTATAAACACATGCAGAGCGCTGAAGCGTGTGTCGCTCATGTAAAACACACTCTCTATGCAAACGCTTCAGTAGTAACAGTGTTCCGACCGTCTTCCAGCCGCAACACAAATGAATGTGCGCTCACCCACAAAGATAATGTTCAAACAAATATACATTTATTAACAAAAATATAGTGAAAACCAGAAACAAAGGGGTTAAATTCAGGAGTGGACAAGGCCAAAATAATACACAAAAATAACTAATTTAGTACCCTCTAAAATCCCTAAAAAATAAATAAATCACATTAAAAGAAAAATACAACGCAACTCCCCTAACTCCTTAACCCAAAACATAGAATAAACATATGCAAAATAAATGGCAGAAGTGACAGAACCCTGACAGGTTTATTGGTAGGCATGGTAGGTTAATCTGGCAGGCATGACACGACTTACAGAACTTTACATCAGATTTCAAAGATGGCCAAAAGAAATGTTTTAACAAATTATCATATGTTTTCCTGATGCCAACATGGCCTGAGAGTTCATGTTCATGTGCGAAGCTTAATATCTGTAGTCTATAATATATTTCTTCGCACACTCCGTGAAAACCTACATCTCCAGTAGATTAAGTATTGTGTTGGAGCAAGTGCTACACATTGGAGCAAAATATGAACATGTAGACTACTCTGAATTTTATTTGTAATACAGTTTTTTACAATCACTTTGTTACTATTTTCAGAACCTTGATGTCATTTTTCACAACTCTAGACACAAAACTCACAACCAATGATCAAAAAGCACATTTTTCAAAACTCTAACCCTTTTCTCAATTGCTTGGATACAATACACATAAAACTTAGATCATTTGTTCATTCAACAAAGATCACCTGTTCAATATGACACAACTTAACATCAAAGTACTACTATTTCAAAAGGCAATTCACACATTACATTTCAAATGAGTGTCTATTCATTTCCTTACAATGATCTAACTGTCAATTGATACAGCTGCTCAAAATGATAAGTAACTGTTGCATTACTCTTAATGCATAGTTGTATGGAAACAGACACACAATCTTCCATGTTTACAGTAAATCATGAAAGTTTCAAGATAATGAGATTCATTGTCACCAACAGGGACGTGCACAGGAATTTTGAGGGGCAGTTGCTCTGACCTGAAAAAAGGGCACCCCCCCTTGGATTTTGGGAAAAAATACAATCCTTTTTTAACCTTTTGGCTTCCCGTACATTCAGTTGTGCTTCTTGCTCGTATTCAGTTGTGATGGTAGGCTACGGGCAACTACGCATGATTTGTAGTATGATTGCGTAAAGGGAACAGGAATTCCGGTAGGGAACAGAATCGACTGCTAAACCCAGTGCCGATCCTGACCTCCCCCTGGGGCCCTAACCCTAATCCCGCTAAGGGGCCCTCTACCTGACCCGTGATGTCGTGAGCTATGTAAACCATTTGCCATTGCCACAATCACACCTGACACTTCAGCGCTCCCATACAATCCTCCCTCCTTTAAACAAAACAGTCAAAGAATAAGTACAACAATATAGAACAGAATGAGGTTCAAACAAACAATATTTATTGAATAGATATTTTCTATAGAATGTTAAGATAACAAGTGAATATTAATGTAAACATAAATAAGAAGAACATAAAAAATTATAACCCTGAGCTTTGGCTTTTGGGATTAACTTTGCTTCTCTCTACAGCCTGGGTATTTTCGGCATCAGTATGATTTTTTTATTTATTATTATGCATGTTGAAGCAATTCTTGATTTATGGTTATTATTTACTGAGGGATGTGCATCCATATTGACCAGTATGTCCAGCTAATCAACATTTTAAATTCAATATAGCCTATAAATCAATAGTCAATCAATGTCAAATTGTCAATACATTGCTTTCTATCTTGCATAATTAGTGCAGTTGTTTAGAGTTTTTAACACTGAGTCTTGTTTTAAACGTAAAATGTGTACTTTGATTGGGAGTGCCATCATTCACGTGCATGTATTGTACAGTATGTCTGGTCTCCACATATTTCTGCTTGAAAAATGCGCGTTTCATTTCATGGACGCGCATATGAACGCACGATAACACACGCGACGCGGTTATGTTTTCTGAGCTGCAGTAAACAAACACCGGTACACTTTGTCGTTTATCAAAAACAAACGTAATAAATAATTGTATTTTACTCTCACTTTTGTCAGGCACAAAGTGATGCAAGAGATGCACTGCCTGCCCAGCTAGGTTAGCAAGACCGAAAAACATCAAACTATGCTGACATCAAACTAGAGAGGAGAGAACACAAGTTTACCTGATTGTTGTTCCCGCAATTCACTCTCATGGTTTTTTTCTTCTTCCTCTTTTCATGACCAGAAGGATAGTTTCGCTTCATTTTGTCATGGATGTTGTACACATTAATTGACGCACTATGACACGAGATGGAGGCGGGGGCTTATGCACCGGTCGCGTGCAGTCTATGGTCGCGTGCAGAGCTGCAGCCATGTAAACAGTTGAGCTGAGTGCCCGAATGGAAGTGAATGAGGCTTTGCGAATTTTTTTTTTATTTTTTATTTTTTATCTAGGTCTACGTGAAATTCTTTTATCTAGGCTTTTTTTTCGGAAGGGCAACCTGAGTCGAGAAGGGCATATGGGCAGTTGCCCGGGCAACCTGAGCAACCCCCCTGTGCACGTCCCTGGTCACCAATTAGCATGGCATGAACCAATTAGACTACAATATCCATGGATGTAGCCTAATATTTTATCATACTGTAATGCTTCATCAGACACTGTGTCTATGGTGCCAAATACTGTACCACCTTTTCAGACTATGTACAGTATTGACAGTACAGTACTGTATAGATGCAGGCCCTTGTAACTGCGTGTCCAATTCTGCCAATCACAGCAGAGCAGTGTCAGGCCTGGACTCGCCATGCCAAAGGTTTTTTCCAAGATGTCATTTTCCAACATCCATTGTGATGTAGATGAGAACCTGTGGCCAAATCCACAACACAGAGTTGATGACAGTGTAGAAGTACAGTAATCACTCCTGTTTAGTTTCTTACAGCAAGTTGAGGAACACTGCATTTGATGTTTTACAGTACTGTCTTTTCTTTTCTATTTCATAGCTAATTATTTTTGCTTTGATTCAAAAAACCATGTTGTGATTGTACTGTAGTGTTTTGCATCAATATATTACAAACTTTGTTCACAATGATTCCACTGTGTCTGTAATATTCTCTCTACTACTGCAGTACTTTTACAGAGATGTATTTACTGTACATGTAGTACCATAATGAAACCTGTATCACCTATTTTGCTCTACAATATTTAATGATTGTACGAACAATGACACAGTGAAACTATCGGTTGCTTGTGTGTGGGTGATCTATAGTTATGTTTCAATGGTATTTCACAGTTAATTTGTTTTTTGAACCAATGATTGTGCAAGTGCAAGATTTCTTTAAAGATGTGAATGCACAATGCAATGTTTTGAACATTAGACAGCCTGTGTTACAAGTGATTATCGTTTTGAGTTTTGTGTCTAGAGTTTTGAAAAATGACATCAAGGTTCTGAAAATATAGCAAAGTGATTGTAAAAAACTGTAAGTTCATTTTTGTGTTTTTCACTGTTGAGTGTGTGTGTGTGTGTGTGCGTGTGTGTGTGTGTGTGTGTGTGTGTGTGTGTGTGTGTGTGTGTGTGTTTCTTTGATCAGCTGCAGTTTCAGTTCAGTCACTGTGACTCTGAGTGACGGAGGTTTTTGTACGACTCTTTATCACTGTGTGAACACTAGATCACCCACACAACTATTACCAGAATCTGTTCTGCAATGGAAACTCTGACAGTAATAATGTCCAGCATCTTCAGTCTGGACTCCACTGATGCTCAGAGTGAAATCACTGTTAGATCCACTGCCACTGAATCTAGATGGGGTTCCTGACTGGAGGCGGTTTGTTAAATAAATCAGGAGTTTAGGAGCTTCTCCAGGTTTCTGTAAGTACCAGGATAAACGACCTCCATGACGATCCGTGTACACATCTCTGCTGGTTTTACATTTGATATTCACAGTTCCTCCTGGTTGTTCTGCTGTTATTGAGGGACTCTGAGTGACGGTGATCTGTCCTCTACACTCTGAAACACAACAAGAAAATACACTCAAAACTTTGACAATATACTTGAAGAAATGAATTAATCTCAAACTTGTGCTCCACAAACCTTGAGCAAACGCTGTGAGAGTCCAGATGAAGATGATGATGAAGGTCATGTTGATGAAGATTGTTGTGTGTGTCAGTGATGAAGTATTAAACTCACAGCACTATAAACACTCTCACACACTGAAGATCTGATCAATATGCAAACACACTCCACATCATTTCCCTGAAGACAGTCACTCAATAACAGACACAACACACAATTACTGAAGTGAGAACAGAGTCAAAATGAATGTTTTTCATAATATTGTATCCTCTACAATAGTCAAAATGTTAAAGATTATATCATTCAATTCAGTTATGATCTACAAGACCAGCTTCAGTATATTAATCTGAATATCTGCTGTGAGACTTTGAGAATATTTTGAAAGTAGTTGAATTGAAACGTCGCTGTTAATCCCCAAATTTTACACCAAATCCGTGTTCCTGCAGTTTATGAACATGAGGATCATCACACACACGAGTCTCTGTCAGTCACTGAATAACTGAGTTTGATTGTGAGTCACACATGATATGAACATGTTAACTTTAATAAATTCAGTTAGTAATTCAGTAATGATGATCTTCATAAAGCTGGTGAAGTCAGTGATTTGATGTTGTGATGTTTTGATGGTGGAAACAGCATTCAGCAGAGAGTGAGGATACAAATGCAATTTATTTACAAGTATAATCCAAAGTCATAGTCCATATATCAGGCAGAGCGTCAAAACACACGTTATCAGTCCGAACTGTTTACAATTAACTGTGAAATCCACAGATGCAGACGAGAACGAGAAACCCAAGACTCAGACTGAGAATCACCAGAAACAAACAGATCGAGAATGCTGACAGTAACACACACACACACCAGAACAAACAAGACTTCACACTGAATACAGGCAAAAGGTGTTTAATAGACAGTGATGAACTAAATGAACCAAGACACGCTGAAACAGATCAATAATGAGCAGGCAAAATATATTTCCCTATGAATTATCAATATATTAAATGGTTTAAAAGTATATATTGCAGATATATTTACTAATGCAGCATAAACACACAGAGAAATATATCATGTAAAATATTTCTTATATATTTTTTTCATTATAAATGTCTTCAATGTTCAAAGCAGTTAACAAAAGCACAAGCACACCTGCATGTAAAGTATTTGGCCAAGAGATCGCTGAGCTGAGGAGTGCACAACCATTACTTTCAATATATAATAAACTCTGACCAATGGTCAACCTAACCACAGACTCTACTCTTCAGCACAATGTTAACCCCAAAACTCACACATACCAGACAACATTTTAAATTCCAAAATAATAGAACATTAAACACTAACAGATCTCCCCCTATATTAATATTGAGCAAAACACATTAAATAACACTTAATTTTAACATTTACACTCCTTTAATAGTCAAAAGCAAAGCATGCTGGGAACTAGAAATCTGTTGTAACTCATTCCATGAATGTGTGTGTATTATATGTGTGAACATACATTCACATTTATATGGGAACATATATGTACACAATAAAGGATAACACTTTAGAAATATTACATGTAATGCTATTTTTGTCTTATATATTATCTAATATTTTATATGTTTTCATGTTCTCATGTTTTCTTTATACCGTGTTACTTTCTCAATGTCACTTTGTCATTAGTGCCATTCACAAGTCCACAGACGGGGAACAGTCAACCTTTCATAATGACCTAATAATGAAATAATGCAAACCCAGAAATACAGAAACCTTTAGCTGATAGTGTGCAAACATTTGCAGCAAACATCCCAGATAGACAGGTAAAATGTGTGTGTGTGTGTGTGTGTGTGTGTGTGTGTGTGTGTGTGTGTGTGTTATAAGACACATTGAATGTTTGTCAGTTACAGTTTTTTTTATTCGCTTTGGTACTATTTTCACAAGTAAGGTGTACATTTTCAAAACTCTAGTACAAAAATCCAAACTGATCACACTTGTAACGCAGCTAGTCATTCTTTCAAAACATGATCCCATGCTTTCATTACAGTTATACATTTTTCAGTCCACATAATCATTGTTTCAAACACAAGATTATTGTAATATGTAATGAGAACGTTTGGTTTAATCACAGAAACACAACAGTATGATCTTCTTTCAGTTTAGTACTTTTAACAATCAGTTCATTCAACAGCAAACAGATACATGTTTCAAATCACCCTTGTTGCTGAAATAATTAAAAGTAATACAGGCTACAGTTGCCACATTAGAAAATACACATGCATTACCTAACTTATGTAATTGAATCCATAATGTTTGTAATAGTATCTGCAGTGAGTTATCAAAAGCTGTGATGAAGTATGACAGTCATGCGGTTCTGTGCGAGAACAGAGTCTGCTGGCAATACAGTAAATGTGTTCACTCTATAGCCTTTGACTGAATCTGAATCATTTCAACCAGATGATCCCACAGTAGCTGTACGGATCTCAAGCTGTCTGGCGGACATCTCGGCATGGATGAAGGAACATCACCTGCAGCTCAACCTGGCAAAGACTGAGCTTCTCGTCCTCCCTGCCAATCCGTCTCTTCAGCACGACCTCACTATCCAGGTAGATTCATCCTCAATCACCCCATCAAGGTCGGTCAGAAATCTTGGAGTAATCTTTGATGATCAGCTGACCTTCACAGAACACATTACAAAGACAGCTCGATCATGCAGGTTTGCTATGCACAACATCAGGAAGATCAGGCCTTTCCTAACTGAGCATGCAACACAACTTCTCGTCCAGGCCCTGGTCATTTCTAGGCTTGATTACTGCAATGCTCTTCTGGCTGGACTTCCATCATGTGCAACTAAACCTCTACAAATGATCCAGAATGCTGCAGCTCGTCTGGTCTTCAACGAGCCCAAAAAGGCCCACGTCACTCCTCTGCTCATCTCTCTGCACTGGCTACCACTCGCTGCTCGCATCAAGTTCAAGGCTTTGACGCTTGCTTACAGATTGACCACAGGATCAGCTCCCTCCTACTTCCACTCACTACTACAAGTCTACATCCCTACCAGAAGCCTACGATCGGTCAATGAGCGACGGCTCGTGGTACCATCACAGCGGGGCACAAAATCACTATCCAGAACATTCTCATTCACGGTTCCATGCTGGTGGAATGATCTCCCCACCCTCATCCGGAATGCAGAATCCCTGACAACATTCAAAAGACAACTGAAAACTCATCTCTTCCGGGAGCACTTAACTTAAAAAAAAAAAAAAAAAAAAAAAAAAAAAAAAAAATCCTTTCCTCTAAATCCTCGCTTGCCTGCCTTATGCTACTCCGAGCTATGGCTGAACTTTGTATTTTGAGCACTTCTTGCGTTGCTTTTGCCTCTTCACGATGACTCGCTTGGTTTAGTCCTCAGTTGTAAGTCGCTTTGGATAAAAGCGTCTGCTAAATGACTAAATGTAAATGTAAATGTAAATCTATATATACAGTAGTGGACCTATACAGATGAAGGTTGAATTACAGTAATGTGGCAGTCTCTACCATGGTAATCTGTTTACAGTATCACATGGCATACATACTGTAATGTAAAATGCTGTATTTGATGCCATCTGTCTCCCTTCTACTGATGCATCTCTAATCAATCTGTTTTACAGTAATCGACCGTTTATCTCCCTTATACTCTATTCTGCTTTACAGTGTTTTCACAAATGGCAAATTTATCTGTATCTCTCTCACACACAGACACACACACATGCGTGTGCACACACTTTGAACATAGTGGTGGTTATCTATAAATCGAATAAGAATAAGAATGTAATGAATAAGAATTCATTAAATTTGGTTATCCATATCGGAAATTGCAAACAAGTTCTATAGAAATATAGAATCAATATCTACAGGTGAAACTCGAAAAATTTGAATATCGTGCAAAAGTTATAATTTTGATGATTATGGCTTACAGCTTATGAAAAACCCAAATTCAAAATCTCAGAAAATTAGATTACATGAAATCAATAAAAAAAGAATTTTACTGTACGTAAATACAGAAATGTCGGCCCTCTGAAAAGTATAATCATCCATGTGTAGCCTATATACTGTAGTTCCATATACTATAAATGTATTAGTTTCACCTTTTAATTTGAATTACTGAAATACATTAACTTTTGCACGAAATTCTAATTTTTCGAGTTTCACTTGTATAGAAATCTATAGGTGTACCAAATGATTAATTGATTAACCATTAAGATCAGTTGGATTAAATAATAGACAAATGTATTAAACTGAACAAAAAGAGATGCAAATCAAAAGTTTGATAATAAGAGCTTTATGAAAGGCAGTTACTGTGAATGAAACATTTATGTAGATGAAACACTTATTTTGTGTTGTGAAAAGGATACTTTGTGATTTTGTGAATTGTACTAACACAATTGAAAACATGATGAAATGTTTGATAAAAGTGCACTTTTGATGATCTGTTGTGATATTAGCACTAAGAGTTTTGAAAATGTACACCTTACTTGTGAAAATAGTACCAAAGCGAATAAAAAAAACTGTAACACTGTAAAGATGTTTATAGTATTTTCTCTTAATGATCAGCTCTGTCTGATTCTTCAGGAGTAATTGTGATTCATATCGTATAAAGTTATAATAGATGTGACACACAACGTTTGTTTTGTGATTTTATACAAAGTTTTACCCTCAATTTCTAATGTTGCCGTCTTAAATTGCAGTGAATTCCTGCAGTTCTTGTGTTTCTTCACATCTGATCTTTGATGCTTTAAACCAAAGTGAGTTTCAGTGAAGTTGATCATGAAAATGACTTCAAATATAACTTCAATATGACTTTCATCGCTTTGGTGATCACAGGCTTTGTGAAAATTCTTCTCTAAAAACATTCAGATCAACTTTTTAAAAGTTTAATGCTGATAAAGTGAATCAAGTACAAACATTATAGAGAAACACAAGCTCTTCTATTTCTAATCTGTCTTTTTCAGTAGATTCTTGTTTGTAAAACATATCAATGACCTGAAATAAAAAATAAAATAAAAATGTTCATTATATGTTCATTTCTAATTCTCTGTTTTTTTATCCATGAAAATCCTCACCATTGTGTGTGTGAAAGTGTGTGAGCAGCTGCAGTTTCAGTTCAGTCACTGTGACTCTGACTGACGGAGGTTTTTGTACGACTCTTTATCACTGTGTGAACACATTACCACTGTGATAACTCTGACAGTAATAATGTCCAGCATCTTCAGTCTGGACTCCACTGATGCTCAGAGTGAAATCACTGTTAGATCCACTGCCACTGAATCTAGATGGAGTTCCTGACTCGAGGCGGTTTGCGTAATAAATCAGGAGTTTAGGAGCTTCTCCAGGTTTCTGTAAGTACCAGGATAAGAAATAAACAGAACCAACACTGTACACATCTCTGCTGGTTTTACATTTGATATTCACAGTTCCTCCTGGTTGTTCTGCTGTTATTGAGGGACTCTGAGTGACGGTGATCTGTCCTCTACACTCTGAAACACACAACAAGAAAATACACTCAAAACTTTGACAAAATACTTGAAGAAATGAATTAATATCAAACTTGTGCTCCACAAACCTTGAGCAAACGCTGTGAGAGTCCAGATGAAGATGATGATGAAGGTCATGTTGATGAAGATTGTTGTGTGTGTCAGTGATGAAGTGTTAAACTCACAGCACTATAAACACTCTCACACACTGAAGATCTGATCAATATGCAAACACACTCCACATCATTTCCCTGAAGACAGTCACTCAATAACACACACAACACACAATTACTGAAGTGAGAACAGAGTCAAAATAAACGTTTTTCATAATATTGTATCCTCTACGATAGTCAAAATGTTAAAAATGATATCATTCAATTCAGTTCTGATTACATCTACAAGACCAGCTTCAGTATATTAATCTGAATATCTGAATATGAGCAGATCCGGATCCAGACTCAAATCACTGAAGGTTTTCTAGTAAAGTTCAGATTTAAACTTTAGCAACGGCTCCACCATACAGTGTACAGCGAGACATTTAACATTATTTACAGGTCATCACTTTTACCAATAACTGGAATAGAATTGAAAAATATGTATTTTGCTATATATTTCTATTAATCTTTTAGTCTGCCTTTATATTGCTTTAATGTGTTACTATTATAACGTCACATCCATGCAGAGTGAATCCAGCATTTATATGTGATGTCACTTCAGAAACTTTGCAGCGCTGGCCGTCGGTTCTCTTAGCAGGATAAAAAACTATAGTTTTATTCAATAGATTATATAGTTTTATTCAGTGGATTATAATCTGTAGCCCCGAAAGCGAGACAAGACTTCACTGTGAGACTTTGAGAATATTTTTTACTGCAGTTGGAGTGAAACGTCGCTGTTAATTCCCAAATTTACACCAAATCCGTGTGTGTTCCTGCAGTTTATGAACATGATCATCACACACACGAGTCTCTGTCAGTCACTGAATAACTGAGTTTGATTGCGAGTCACACATGATATAAACATGTTGAGCTTTATAAATGTTTATAAAATACATTTAAAATAATAGGGTGACATGCATATGCTGTTTTTGGTTAGTATACAGCTCCTGTTGGGTAATCTGGTCTTTAATTTTTAAATTAAATAAAAATAAAAAATAAATTAAATTAAATTATAATTGCTAATTCCTCCATACATAGATATTAATATAAATTATTATCATCAGCTCTGATGTTGAGGGAAGTGTTATGATGCTGTTAATATCTGCATTATGAGGGATTAATTTAATAAATCCATCGACATTGTTATAAATCATAAATGCAGAAAATCAAAAATGTGGGGAAGGATTGAAAAATATCCACTGAAGTGAAAATCAAAAGTGACTGAATTTCTACATGAAGGATGTAATAGAAACAGGAGACAAATATGACTTCTGAAAAATCACAATAAAAAATGTTAAAAACTGATAAAGCTTAACAAAATGATGTTCAGTGAGATCATATTGAGTCGTGTGTGTGTGTGTGTGTGTGTGTGTGTGTGTGTTTGAGCAGCTGCAGTTTCAGTTCAGTCACTGTGACTCTGACTGACCGAGGTTTTTGTACGACTCTTTATCACTGTGTGAACACATAATCACCACTGTCAGTTTCATGTACACTCTGACAGTAATAATGTCCAGCATCTTCAGTCTGGACTCCACTGATGGTCAGAGTGAAATCTGTTCCTTCTGCTTCTCCTTTCCCACTGAATCGACTGAGACTCTCATCATAGAGTTCATCTACCAGCTTAATGATGAGTTTAGGAGCTTCTCCGTGTTTCTGCTGATACCAAGCTAAACCATAGCCAGCTATCCCAGCATCAGTTTTACACTCTACTGTGGCTTTTTGTCCTTCAGAAACAGTCACAACTCCAGGCTGAGTCACAGTGATTCCTCTGGATGCTGTCGACAACAACATTATATGAGTTTCATCAAATGAAATGAACATTAAAGACTCAGAAATGACGAGCTTTGACTTCTGTTACCTGGAATAAAAGCTGTCAGAATCCAGATGAAGCCGCTGAAGAGATTCATGGTGTGTGTTGGGTTTGTACCGTGGTAAACAGCCGTGTGTTATAAAGTGTGTGAGTCTGAAGGCTATAAACACTCGGAGAGCTGAAACACGTGCCGATGCAAAGTGACTCTCTGAGCAAAAACCAGCTGGAGGAAAACACACATGAACATGAACATGCAGACGAAACTGATCCAGTTTATGCCTTTAATGTGTTTTATTCTCATGATCAATGAGTGTGTTTTCACTTCTTTACAAGTTTAGAAATCATTTCTTCTTTATTCTGCATGAGTCTCTGGTTCAGAGTTCAGACTTTCTGATGAATCGAGTGACAGAGTTTCATCACTAAAAGAAACAAGTATTTCACTGTGAACTCCATGAGAGGTCAAAGGTCATTCCAGAGGTCACAGGTCATCAAAACTCATTCAAATGCTTTGAGAAACACACGATCATTTAGAAACTCTCAGTTAATGTGTAAATATCAGTACAGAGTCTTTATGATTAGATTATTTATTTAGATTGAATAGTTTTCATGCATTAAGAGACATTTAGAGACGATGAGGCTGTTTCTGTGAAAGTCACTTCAGTTCAATAATCATGATGTTGAGTCTCATATCAGTGTGTGTGTGTGTGTGTGTGTCGTTCGTCTCTTTCTCTGCTGGTGTGTGTGTTCATTTGAGTGTGACGGAGGTTTTTGTACGACGCTTTCACTAGAATGAAACACTGTGGAGGACTTTCGGTGGAGGAACTAAACTGACGATCAGTAAGTCTCTTCTATTCTCTAAAAATGATTTATTTTTTATTTATTTGTTTTGTTTTTAGATTATTTTAGCAAGCATTTGGCAACAAGATAAATAAAATTAAAAAAGAGTTTAAATAAAAAAAATTAACTGCAATATTTCATGGCGAATTTGATTGTTTCACAATTTCTATTTGTCTGTTATTTTACAAAAAACTCGTATATTCCGTGAGATTTCATCATGTTTATCTTTTTTTTATATTTCAAAGCATATTTCATATTATACATGAGTAATTTCATATATTATAATTGCTAAAATTCATTGTTTTTTAACATGTTGACTGAAATATTATTGTAATATTATATTGAATGTAATATTGTGATATTTTCTGTCATATTCAGTTTTTTTTTAAAGTACATAATTGTGTCCATAATTCTTGGTAAATTTAACTGCTAATACTTTTTAAAATCCATTACACAAAAGTTTGATTATACGGATAAAATAATTATATTTTTAGGCGTCGCCATCAGACAAATAGAAAGATTTGAAAAATTCATCATTTGAACTGAAATTTGCTGATCATTATGATTGTGAGAGTCTTAAGAATTTTTCAAAATACAATTAATGATGAAATGATTATTCAGAAAACATCAAATTACTGTAAGATTCGCTGTATATCATGTCTGCTTTACAGAACTGATTTATATTTAGAATTACATGATACATTTTTTAGTATTAGTGAATATTGATTTAACTGAGAATATTTTAAACTGAATTCAGGATATTTGTGGTTTATGAATGAAAGCAGTTATGTGGAATTTCTGTAAAGATAGATTTTTTGTGATTTCTACTACATGACCGAGTCAGACATCTAACTATCTGTGTGTGTGTGTGTGTGTGTGTGTGTTTCAGCCGGGCCCTCCGTGTCTCCCTCCGTGTCTCTGCTGGTCTCTGGAGACTCCTCCGCTCTGCTCTGCCTGCTCAGCTCTTACTCTCCACAGGGGGCGACGGTGAGCTGGACGCTGGACGGGTCAGAGGTCACCGAGGGGGTTCAGACCAGCGCAGAGAGCGAGCGGGGCGGTCTCTACAGTCGCAGCAGCGTCCTGAGCCTCAGCAAAGCACGCTGGGAAGGCAGAGAGCACTTGGTCTGCAGAGGAACACATGCCGGAGCTGCTCACGAGGCCTCGTTCCTCAAGAGCTCCGAGTGCTGATGTTTCTCCAGTGAAGACCAGCGTATCTGAGCGGCACGTGATTTACAGCTCAATACTGAAGCAGTCTGTCAATGTGCTGCCATTGCTGTTCATTCAATAAAGCTTCATCTGAACGCAAGCTTACATGTGTGTGTGACTGCATCATTGATCAGTGTGTCGTTCCTTCAAAGTCCTGCACTAAAGTTTCAGCTGCTTTTGATTGATTGTAATAGTTGAGAACAGCTGCATTCAGCAGTAAATGTCAAATGAAGCTCTAGGGGTTTGAACATGGTCACTGGAGACGAGCTGCTCTATTCTGAGACATCACAATCACTAAACCTGACAATGCAAATGAGATTTTCACCTCAAACTCACAGTTTCACTCTTTTACTGGTTCAACTCTCTGAACTGGAACAGTTTCACTTCTGCTGATGGAGGGATGAGTTATGAATAATAATTTCATTAGTTTGAGATGAAGGAGCTACTGTAAAAAGGTTCAAGAACATAATTATAGGTTACACTTTACTGTGTAGTTTAATGTACAAAAAACACACAAAATATTGCGCCACTGTTGTTTGTTTGATTTATATCAGTTTACACACTCAGTTTTCTCTGATTCTGAGAATATTAGAGTCAAACTCGTCTGTCACAGATCAGATCAGTCTAATAGAGTTAATTTCAGTCATAAGTCATTTTGTGCAAATGTGTAGTTCCTCTGTTTGTCCTCTGTGTGTGTGTGTGTGTGTGTGTGTGTGTCATTCATTTAATAAATCCTTCGACTTATTAAACTGCTCAACATATATTAAGATGCTGATGGTGCAGTTTACTATAAAAAAATAATATATTAAATCATCAACACAGAAAATCAAAAATGTTTTGAATGAATTGAAAAATATCCATTGAAGTGAAAATCAAAAGTGACTGAATTTCTACATAAAGGATGTAATAGAAACAGGAGACAAATGTGATTCCTGCACAATCAAAAAGGTCAAAAACTGATGAATCTCAACAAAGTGATGTTCAATAAGAACATATTGAGTCGTTTCTTCACTGTTGAGTGTGTGTGTGTGTGTTTGAGCAGCTGCAGTTTCAGTTCAGTCACTGTGACTCTGACTGACCGAGGTTTTTGTACGACTCTTTATCACTGTGTGAACACATTACCACTGTGATAACTCTGACAGTAATAATGTCCAGCATCTTCAGTCTGGACTCCACTGATGGTCAGAGTGAAATCACTGTTAGATCCACTGCCACTGAATCTAGATGCAGTTCCTGACTGGAGGCGGTTTGTGTAATAAATCAGGAGTTTAGGAGCTTCTCCAGGTTTCTGTAAGTACCAGCTAAGAAGGGGTTTCCCATCACCATAACAGCAGGCTGGATCACTGCTAGTTTTACAGGTTATAGTGACTGATTGTCCAGGTTCATAGAGCCGCTCTGAGGGAGTTTGAGTCACTGTCTCCTGACCAACAGATTCTGACAAGAGAGAAATATTAGAAACCACAAACACTTTTACAACAATATATCTTCACAACACACATAAAGATAACTAAATAATGTATATAATCTTGACTGACACAAACCTCGACATAATACTGCCAGCGTCCAGATCAATACGGTGATGAAAGTCATTTTTGTTGGTTGAAGGTTCAGTTCTAGTGAAAAACAGTTGTTGATCATGTTTGGTGTTTGACAGAGTTATAAACACATGCAGAGCACTGAAGCGTGTGTCGCTCATGTAAAACACACTCTCTATGCAAACGCTTCAGTGGTAACAGTGTTACGACCGTCTTCCAGCCGCAACACAAATGAATGTGCGCTCACCCACAAAGATAATGTTCAAACAAATATACATTTATTAACAAAAATTCAGTGAAAACCAGAAACAAAGGGGTTAAATTCAGGAGTGGACAGGGCCAAAATAATACACAAAAATAACTAATTTAGTACCCTCTAAATTCCCTAAAAAAGAAATAAATCACATTAAAAGAAAAATACAACGCAACTCCCCCAACTCCTTAACCCAAAACATAGAATAAACATATGCAAAATAAATGGCGTCACACTCCCTAAATTAGACAGAAGTGACAGAACCCTGACAGGTTTATTGGCTATCTGGCAGGCATGACACGACTTACAGAACTTTACATCAGATTTCAAAGATGGCCAAAAGAAATGTTTTAACAAATTATCATGTTTTCCTGATGCCAACATGGCCTGAGAGTTCATGTTCATGTGCGAAGCTTAATATCTGTAGTCTATAAGCCATTATATTTCTTCCCACACTCCGTGAAAACCTACATCTCCAGTAGATTAAGTATTGTGTTGGAGCAAGTGCTACACATTATAGCACAATATGAACATGTAGACTACTCTGAATTTTATTTGTAATATATTTAATGAACCTACTATTCTGACAACCCACAACTTCTATTAGTAATGATGAATTTAAGAGTTTATAGATTACTTCCCACAACATACAATAAATCAATGTCAGTCTATCGTTACCATTCACACTGTTTTCCTGAAAGTGAGCAAGCAGACACAAACAGTGGCTTCAAGTAATGACAATTAAAAACAGAAAAATGCTGAGCGACCAAGAAAAAACAACAACAACAACATTGGAGAAGACACAAGAAAACAGATAAATATGTGAGTTGTACTGTAAATGGTATTGGTTTCAAGAGTTTTCACAATTTATCTGAAAAGAGCCATTGTATTTATCTTAAGAAATCCCCAAAATCATATTTTTGAGGGACATGGAAAAGTCTTCCATAAGTCTCCATGTAATTTGTATGTTCCAAAGTAGAAAGAAAATGAAATACATGTTTGGGACATAAAGATCCCTAACCCTTTATCCCTCTTATACTGTTCTGTTCAACAGAGTTAAGTTTGTGGCAAAACCATTTACGGTCCTTGTATTATTTTATTCTGTATTTTTTTTTTTTTATCACAATAACGTGCATTTGGGAATGTGGACGAAACTTGTGCTGTTGAACTGATTTGTAACAATTTAATAGCATACGCCAACAACACAGGAGACTGCATAAATATATTTCTAAATATGCAGATTTATGGATGAGGTTTTAAAATGAAACGGTAAAGCCTTGCTCTGAGTTTGCATGTTCTGATGCTCACATTCATGTTCAAGAAATGAGTGGCTGTAGCATTTCTATCATAAAGATGTGGCCAAACATTACAGATTAAGAGCAATTAAACATTAGATAAACAATGGTTTGCTCTTGATGTAAAGTGTAACAAGTGTAACAGGCGACGGCGCTCTCTGCTGGCATTTCTGATAATCCATGATGTACATAAGTTTATTCGTTATACATTTCTTAATGTATTTTAATAGTGTTGTTCACTTTAACAATATGATTACTTACTTTTGATACATTAATTGAACCAATTATTATTGCCTCATTATATGATTTTAAGTCAAAGGCTATTGTTCACTTATGACTAAAAAATATGTATTTTGTGATTAAAAGCCTATTTTCCAGCCATTTATTTTGTCATTGTAGATTTCTTGAAAATTATAGGCTGTTAAAATACATTCTTGTCGCCTTCACCTGAAAACTATATCGCATAAAGTTTGATATTGTGAGCTAGTATTCGCCCATTGTGGTCAAGTGTAAAATCCCATCAGTATTTACTGAAGATATCAAAAGTAAAACTCAGAATGTCACATTCCAGAATATTATGTTGATAGATTATAATTACTGAATTTTTGTGTTCATTTTTAAAGTTATTGTTCATAATTCTGAAAATGACATAAAATAGCAACTCTGATGGTGTATCATTTGCACATAGTCTTCAATCAGGAGAAAGTGAGGAAATGTTAATGGGAGTAATTTTTTTAAATTGTATTATTATGCTTGTAAATAGTATAGAGATTACATTAATGACATACAACTTTGTAGACAATACACAATATTTCGAAATTTTGAAGGAAGTTTAGGCTGATTTGGCTGAGTGTCTTTTTTCTCTCAGTTTATTTAATATGTAGGAGTATAGACATTTCTCATTGATGACAAGTGATGGTTATTGTTGATTTCTAATAAAACCATAAATAAAATAGTAACAATTAGTGTAATACAAACACATTAGCATGTTTTAAATCATACATCTAAAATCAGCTTTAACAAATTAAATAAATAGGATCAAAGAAACTAATCAAACTAGAATTTAATGTAGGCCTATTCAAAATATCAAACATATCAAACAAGCAAAAGGAACTTATTGTCAACAACTCAACAATTCCTCACAGGACATGTGTGTGTCAGAGAGAGGCTTCTTATATCCAAACACAGAGATCGGCCGCAGGAATAATCATTCAGATTTGGTCAGTCAATCAAGTCACACTGAAAGGTTGCAGACTTTCTACACAACATGTATCAAGAACACGGGAAAGTAAAAGAAAAAAGTTAACAATGATTGATAAGAAAGATAGAAAAAACCATGAGGATAAGATATTAATTTATTGTGTCACACGTCTGTGGTGCGACGCACTCCTTCTCTCACGTACAAATACACGACTGTCTCCTTCGGTAGGAAATCCAAGGCACTTTCCACACGCCATACAGGAGAAAGTATAAGCAAGGCTTTAGGCGACGACAGAACAGCACACACACACACACACACACACACACACACACACACACACACACACACACACACACACACACACACACACACACACACACACACACACACACACACACACACACACACACACACACAGTGTAACCAGAATGGGGAAACCAGAGCAAAACTGGGAGTTGTGGAAATATGACACACCGGTGTTTTGCCAGATGAGAAGTTTATCTATATCATTTTTTTTACTCTTTTAATTCATTTAACTGTATCATATATCTCTTTTAGTTTCCTTTTAGCTGTTTTAATTTTCATTGCTTTTATTTTGTGATTATTTTAATTCCTTTCTGTAAAGCACTTTTATTGCCATAGTGTATGAAATGTGCAATAATAAACTTAGCTTGTCTTAAACTGAACTGTTGATCAAGGGCTACAATTAATACAGCAAGCTAATATAAAACTCGTACTGTCTGCAGTATATAATATGAATACAGTGCATAATAAACAAATGACATGCTAGGATAGTCAAATTAAATAATCATGGAATATTATGAAAAGATATATTATTAATAAAAGGCAGCAACTAGGGCAAAGTGAAATCCCTCAGATCTCAAATGTGTCACTGATCTATAAGAGCACAAAATCTCTTTCTGACCTTTATAATCATTAAGAGTGTCAGATTAATTTATATGGTTTTATTTCAGATGCAAGTGTGACGATGTTATTTCAGATCCTCCCTTGAGCAGCTGCAGTTTCAGTTCAGTCACTGTGACTCTGACTGACCGAGGTTTTTGTACGACTCTTTATCACTGTGTGAACACTTCATCACCACTGTCGGTATAATGGAAACTCTGACAGTAATAATGTCCAGCATCTTCAGTCTGGACTCCACTGATGCTCAGAGTGAAATCACTGTTAGATCCACTGCCACTGAATCTAGATGGAGTTCCTGACTGGAGTTTTTTTACATAACGAATCAGGAGTTTAGGAGCTTCTCCAGGTTTCTGTAAGTACCAGAATAAATAATCATCCTCATCACCATCCCTGAGTACATCACTGCTGGTTTTACATTTGATATTCACAGTTCCTCCTGGTTGTTCTGCTGTTATTGAGGGACTCTGAGTGACAGTGATCTGTCCTCTACACTCTGAAACACACAATAAGAAAATACACTCAAAACTTTGACAATATACTTGAAGAAATGAAGTGATATCAAACTTGTGCTCCACAAACCTTGAGCAAACGCTGTGAGAGTCCAGATGAAGATGATGATGAAGGTCATGTTGATGAAGATTGCTGTGTGTGTCAGTGATGAAGTGTTAAACTCACAGCACTATAAACACTCTCACACACTGAAGATCTGATCAATATGCAAACACACTCCACATCATTTCCCTGAAGACAGTCACTCAATAACAGACACAACACGCAATCACTGAAGTGAGAACAGAGTCAAAATGAATGTTTTTCATAATATTGTATCATATACAATAGTCAAAATGTTAAAGATTATATCATTCAATTCAGTTCTGATTACATCTACAAGACCAGCTTCAGTATATTAATCTGAATATCTGAATATGAGCAGATCCGGATCCAGACTCAAATCACTGAAGGTGTTCTATAGTAAAGTTCAGATTTAAACTTCAGCAACGGCTCCACCATACAGTGTACAGCGAGACATTTAACATTATTTACAGGTCATCACTTTTACCAATAACTGGAATAGAATTGAAATATATATATTTTGCTATATATTTCTATTAATCTTTTAATCTGCCTTTACATTGCTTTAATGTGTGATTATTGTAACGTGTCACATCCATGCAGAGTGAATCCAGCATTTATATGTAATGTCACTTCAGAAACTTTGCAGCGCTGGCCGTCGGTTCTCTTAGCAGGATAAAAAACTATAGTTTTATTCAATGGATTATATAATCTGTAGCCTCGAAAGCGAGACAAGACTCACTGTGAGACTTGGAGAATATTTTTACTGTAGTTGGAGTGAAACGTTGCTGTTAATTCCCAGATTTTACACCAAATCCGTGTGTGTTCCTGCAGTTTATGAACATGATCATCACACACACGAGTCTCTGTCAGTCACTGAATAACTGAGTTTGATTGTGAGTCGCGTCTGTCGCGTACTGCTCTGAGACACGAAGGTTGAGGATCCAAATGCAGTTCCCTTTCGAGGGAACTCGCGATGCGTCACTTGACGCTTTGGGAACGCCCCCAGCGTGAATGCGTCTGAGCATCAATGTCAACTAGTCCAATGGAAAGAATGAGCGTCACGGGCGGGTGACGTCATGACCAGGAAGGCATAAGAGCACATCCGGTGAAACGCGGCATTAGCTTCTGTGTCTCAGCAAGCGATCTGTGTTACTCTGTCTCTGTCTATTTATTGTTGTCTGTTGCATATATTTTGGAAGAGTTATGGCGAAACAAATGTACAAACAGTGTGCGTCTCCCTGCCCGCGTTATTTAACGGGTGGGGACACACACGAGCTTTGTGTAGTTTGTTTGGGAGTGGAGCATGCGGTCTCAGCCTTCGAGGGGGCTGAGTGCCAGCATTGTGAGAAGCTTTCGCTTCGCATGCTCCGCTCTCGCCTGTCACTTTTCGAGGAAAGTGGCCAGGCTCGCGATTCTCAGGGTGCAGGATCCGCGTCTGCCGAGGCAGCGCGGAGAATGCATTCCTGTGGATCGCAAATAGGATCTCTTTACGGGGTTGGAGACGGGTCCGCGGATCTTTTCTCCTCCCTTTCCCGAGCGATCCAGTGCTCTCTCTCCGGTCTCGGAAGCCCGCGTTGCGGTCTCTTCCGCCCGGGGAGAGAGACCAATGCTTCAGTGCTCTACCTCCGAGGAGGTAGATGTGCTGGGCATTGAAAGTGAAAAACACAATCATGGGGGAAGTGGATTTGCCATCTCTTTCCCCAGCGTATGAGAAATATATAACCCTATATATATATATATATATGATAGTTTATATATTATATATAAAATAAAGTGAATATATATAAAATATATATATAAAAAATAAGCTGGTGGAGGTGTTTACTAGGGCTGTAGATAAATTAAATATTTCATGGCCAGCAGAAATAAGGGGGCACTCGTTCTAAAAAATAAATAAATAAATTAAACGAGTTTCCTTCCCTCTATTTTTTCACCTCCATCACGGGGCCTTCCATTTTTCCCGGTCTGCACAGCGAGCTGTCTAGATCATGGAAAAAGCCTTACTCTTCTTGTCTTTTAGCCCCCACATTCATGTATATTCAGATATTTGGGGGTTAAGAGAGTATGGCTATGGGGCAATACCCCGGGTAGAACAGACACTTGCGAGCTATGTCTCCCGGTTCAGTATCGTCCCTGAAGGCGTCGGCTTCTCTCACTAAACCAATAAAGAAAACTATTTTTTAATCTAGTGGGAAAAGCATATATGGCAGTGGGTCTAGCATGAGCCTGCTTGCACACTATAGCAGTGCTGCAAGCATATCAGGCTGACCTGCTGTGGTATTTGGACAGAAGTGAGGGAGTTTGGCCCGATGGGGTTTGAGAACTCCGTCGGGCCTCAGATTTATCTCTCAGGGATGGCAGCCCTTGTGGTCACTGAGAGACACCTCTGGCTCAATTTGATGGGAATCATGGAGAAAGATACAAGATAATCTCTCCCTCGCTATGTCCAACCCACTGGGGCTGCTGGGCGTGAGCAGCTCCAGCCGGCTAGTTTCTCATACACAACACAGCAGCCAAAGCCTTCAAAGCAGAAGCCGGATCCGAGGACCGTTCTTCATGCTGAGAAGGCTGCGGCTCAAAAGAAAAGGTCTGGCGCCACGGCGTCAGACCGGTGAGGGCAGCCCCAACCGGGGTGGAATGGTGTACACCTCATTATACGGTGCCCTTTCCATCTCTGTGCCCTCAGGGGACCGTTCTGCCAACCCCGCCACCCTTGGTGCTTCGGGGCGCAGCGTTCTCCAGCGAGCTTCTGGCGCAGCGTCAACTCGACGTTGCGTCGGACTCGCGCCCTCTGAGGGGGGTTCGAAAACAGTCAGTTCGGGTGGTTCCTGCCAGTATGTTTCAGGTCCCCGGACTGGCTGTCTTTATTACACCAGAGGCCAGCCTCGAGGGGCTGGTTCCCTTGGTAGATTTTCTGGCAGCGCGGAAGCTACTGCCAAATATATCTCTATGGGTAATGGTAATCTCTCTGGTAATGGAGCAAGAGGTAAAGGCCCTGTTAGCAAAGAAAGCTATAGAGCAGGTGTACTCACCCGACATTGCGTCGGGTCTTTACAGTCGTTATCTCATTGTTCCAAAAAAGGATGGAGAGCTGCGTCACATACTAGATCTTCGTCTGTTGGAGTGTTTGGTGCTGGAACTCAAGTCCAAGATGCTGACACTCAAACAGATCGTGACTCAAATCAGATCCGAGGACTGGTTTGTCACGATAGATCTAAAAGACGTATACTTCCATATCTCCATCCTCCCTCTGCACAGGAGGTTCCTGAGGTTTTCTTTGGGGCAAAGAACACCGGTATCAGGCACTTCCTTTCGGTCTAGCTCTATCACCCCGCACATTCACGAAGTGTGTAGACGCAGCTCTGGCCCCGCCAGGTTGCAGTGTATACACATTCTGAATTGCATAGATGACTGGCTGATTCTAGTGGAATCAGAACAGTTAGCGGTTCGGCACCGAGGTGTCGTTCTCGCTCATATGCAGATGTTGGGGTTGAGGCTCAATGCCAAGAAAAGTGTGCTTTCTCCAGTACAGAGAACCACTTTCCTTGGTGTGGTATGGGATTCAGTGACGATGCGGGCCACTCTGTCGCCCGTTCGTGTAGCTGCTATCCTAACAGCCACAAAAGAGCTGGGGCTAGGCCAGTCACGCACTGTAAAACAGTTCGAGAGACTGTTGGGTCTTGTGGCAGTAGCGTCCAACGGGATACCTTTTGGCCTGCTGTACATGAGACCTTTGCAGTGGTGGCTCAGGACCAGAGGGTTCTCCCCGAGGGGAAACCCACTTCGTATGATCAAGATCACGCGGCGGTGCCTTCGTGCCTTGGTTATATGGAGGAAACACTGGTTCTTAACCCAGGGTCCGGTGTTGGGAGCTCTTTGTCGTCGAGTTGCTATCTCGACAGATGCTTCCCTCACCGGCTGGGGAGCGGTATTGGAAGGCCGCTCAGCTCAGGGCTTGGGAGGAGTCATCATCTCGCTTGGCACATGAATTGCCTAGAGATGATGGTCGTCTTCAATGCGTTGAGACATCTCCTCCCAGACCTGAGGGGCCATCATGTGTTGTTCTGAAACAGTGACTGTTAGGCCTCAGGGCAGCAGCGTTCAATGTGATACCCTTTGACCTGCTGTACGTGAGACCTTTACAGTGGTGGCTCAGGACCAGAGGGTTCTCCCTGAGGGGAAACCCACTCCGTACGATCAAGATCACGCGGCAGTATCCCCGCGCCTTGGTTATATGGAGGAAACTCTGGTTCTTGACCCACAGACAACACGTTGGTGGCCTATTATTTTGGTCCCTCAGGAAATTACGCTGTCTGAGGGCAGTGTATATTCCAGGGGGGCCAGAATATTGGAGCAGACACCCTGTCGAGGCAGGGGCTGAGGCCAGGGGACTCCACCCCGAGGCGGTGGAGCAAATATGGGAGTTTTATGGCCAGGCAGAAGTGGATTTGTTCTCGTCTCAGCATACGACGCACTGTCCACTCTGGTTATCCCTCACTCAACCAGTCCCCTCGGGGCTGGTTGCTATGGTGCAGACGTGGCTGAGGCTACGTCTGTACGCATTTCCCCCTGTTGCTCTGCTCCCAGGAGTTCTGGAGTGATTCCGCCAGGATGGAATAAGCCTATTTAGTAGCACCACCCTGGCCGAGCTGAATTTGGTTTGCGGACCTAATTTTTCTCCTCGACGGACCTCCCTTGGAGGTCCCGATCAGGAGAGACCTTCTGTCTCAGGCAGGGGATGCAATATTGCACCCCCGGCAGGGGATTTGGAAACTGTGGGTTTGGCCTCTGAGGGGGCCCAACTCATAGAGAGTGGTCTCTCAACCGAGGTTGTTGAGACCATTCTAAGCTCCAGAGCTCCAGCTACTAGGAAACTATATGCGCTAAAATGGAAAGTTTTTTCTGTATGGTGTCACCGACATCAGTGAGATCCGGTTAACTGTTCTGTGAACACAGTACTCGAGTTCTTGCAGGAGCGCTTTACGTCAGGTTTATGTCCTTCCACACTTAAGGTTTACGTGGCGGCCATTGCGGCTTACCACGCCCTGGTGGGGGGTACATCGTTGGGTCGAGACCCCCTGATTACACGTTTCCTTCGTGGCACATTGAGGCTGAGGCCTGCATCTCGCACTAGGGTGCCAGCTTGGGATTTGGCAATAGTTCTAGAAGGCCTGTCTAGGGCTCCATTCGAGCCCTTAGATTCGGTTTCAGAGAAATTTCTTACCCTTAAGACTATCTTTCTGCTAGCTATTTCGTCCCTTAAGAGAGTTGGAGACCTTCAGGCTCTTTCGGTTTCCCCCACTTGCCTTGAGTTTGCACCGGGGATGGTCAAGGCATTCTTTTATCCAAAACAGGGATACGTCCCTAAGGTGCCGACCTTGATTCCGAGGCCTATCGTGCTGCAGGCTTTCTGTCCTCCTTTTACATCTGCGGACCAGGAAAGGCTGAACCTCTTGTGTCCAGTGCGAGCACTGGATACTTATGTTCATCGGACATCGTCTATGAGGAAGTCCGACCAGTTATTTATTTGCTTTGGATCACCTAAGAAGGGTCTTCCTGCTTCTAAACAGACGGTTAGTAAGTGGATAGTTGAGGCTATTTCACTTGCATACGAGTACTCTGACCAGCCGTGTCCTTTGGTGGTCAGAGCTCACTCTACGAGGGGTATGGCGGCCTCTAAAGCCTTACTATTTGGAGTTTCTCTCCAAGACGTTTGTGATGCGGCAGGCTGGTCCTCACCGCTCAAATTCGTCAGGTTTTACAGTTTGGACCTGGATGCTGCCCCAGGTTCTCAGGTGCTTAGTGCTTAGTTCCAACAGACTGACACTCAGGTACTTGGAATTCTGGCGTTTTGGGTATTCTCGTTCCCAAAGCGTCAAGTGACGCATCGCGAGTTCCCTCGAAAGGGAACGTCTCAGGTTACTACTGTAACCATAGTTCCCTGAGATAGGGAACGAGACGATGCGTCACCCTGCCATACTTCCTGCATCCCTGTGATCGGCTTGCTTCGACTTTTTGAAGCTAATGCCGCGTTTCACCGGATGTGCTCTTATGCCTTCCTGGTCATGACGTCACCCGCCCGTGACGCTCATTCTTTCCATTGGACTAGTTGACATTGATGCTCAGACGCATTCACGCTGGGGGCGTTCCCAAAGCGTTGTAAGGACTGGGCTAAAAGGGTGAATCTGAATAACTAAATACATCCTGCTAAAGACCCAAAAAGACTGAATGCAACACACACACACACACTCTCTCAGGAATGGCCAGAGTCATAAAATGCTTGAAACATTCCATGCCCTCCGCCATCTCAGAACTCAGAGATAACAGAACTCTAACAAACACACACACGAACCAACACACACACACACATAATGGACCTTTACATTACACGCATAAAACGAGCCATTACCAATTGTATACGATATATTCCTGTATGTCTGTGTGTTTCCCAGTCCATGGTAGTTTAGAAATGATCTCCTAGCGTATCAGTGAAACTCTTGAGAGTTTAAAAGTTATGTATTAAGATGTATCTTCATATTCCAATTATGTGTAAATGTTGTGTTTGGTACCGTTTTAATTATCTCGTTCCAACTGATTTGGTCAGATACAGAAGATTACAGTAAAATGTATGTTTTCTATGTTTTTATCATCTTGTGGAATGATTCTGACAAATTCTGACTGGTCATAAAAGAGGCGGACACGGCCATAGTTTAACTTTGACAAGACAAAGAGAATTTGGCCGCCAAAAGTTTCGTTGAATGTCATTGGCCAGTTCGCACCTCAGAGGTGTGGACTCCAGTTCCTCTAAAGAGGACTGAACCTCCCTCTGGACTCTCTCTTGCAGTCTGACCTTCTCAGAGAAACATGTGATGCTAGCGATCTCCTCCTGGAGATCTGATCCCACCATGGATCTTTTCTTTTGTTCGTCTAAAGTTCGTCTCTTCTTTAACTTACTCCCGAGTTCGTCTCCCAGGAAAGGAAATGGACTTTGCCGAAACTATTTCCTCGGGTAACGTCACCTCAAAGACTTTAAGCCTTTCAAACACTCGCGCCGAATGCCAACGAACGCCACGTGGTCCCCCATGGAACAAAGGGGCCACGCGCAAGCGGCCAACCATGCACGCGCCTGGACGGGCCGTGCAAAAACGCTGCGGTCGCGCTCCACACGACGCGCGCAAGCAGGACAGGACCTTCGTTCAACATGCGGGCCGACCGGACCGCGCAAGGAGCCCGCGACACACACAGACCTCATATGCTTTGCAAGTATCATTCCCGTTACAGCTTCTAAGAAGCCTTACAATGGTGTTTTCGTGTTGTTTCAGAAAGGTTGATGTCGAGGTGAAATTGTACCAGCTCTGTCTCTCTCCCTCGCTCTCTCACCAACTCTCTCACCAACACTCTCACCAACTCTCTCACCAACTTTCTCCCTTTCTCTCTCTCTCTCCAACTCATGTTTACATGGGTACCAATTGTCTAAACGCCCCGCGTCGTCTTAGTTTGTGTTTAATGTTTGTAAATACATGTATCATTGTAGTAAATGCTTAAGTAGTTCAGCTTCATTAAATACATTATATCCTTTTGATTGACTCATTGCCTGTTGCTCATAACCCAAGTCACTGATATGCTTCGATAACGTTACGAGCTCTTTACAGAAATACCTCAGACGGGTATGTGTAAACTTTATAGAGCAAGAAAGCTAATTCTTGTGGCCACAGAATTTGTTTTCACAACTCTATAAATTAATTGAGCTAATTAATTTTACCTGTCTTGTAAAACGTGGTCTGTATAATTAGTTACAATTCATTTGTGATTAATTGTGGGGATACACATGTATGCACGCAGGTAAAATGACAAAGCCTCCCTTAATGGGAGATTTATTAACATGTAAGACTGGGCTGATCCAAATCTGTATGAATAATTATTAGTTATTAATTATTAATTATGACATGCAAATTCCCCATTGATCAGACCCAAGTAGAGTCTTTACAGCGTCAAGTGACGCATCGTCTCGTTCCCTATCTCAGGGAACTATGGTTACAGTAGTAACCTGAGACGTTTTATTGAACAGAGCGTAATCCAAAGACGTAATCCAGAAAACAGGCCAGAGGTCTTAAACACCGGGTAATCAGTCCAAACTATAACAGGATCACAGGCAAAAAGGAAAATCCAAGGACAGGCCGAGATCAAAACCGGGAATAACAGACAGAACGCTCAGATTTGCCGTACAAACACTAAACAAGACTTCGCAGGGAATGAATGTGAAAACCAGGCTATTATAGGGTGAGTTAAACACGGTAATGACAGGTGAAGGTGATCGTGGATGATAGTCTGAACTAAGGATTATGGGGAATGGCGTCTGTGGATGTGAGGTACTGTCTGTGGTGGAGCCCTCTTATGGTAATCCTACAGCGTCACACATGATATAAACATCTTCACTTTTATTACTGTAATGTTTATAAAATAAATGTAAAAAAAATATGGTGACATGAATATGCTGTTTTAAATAGAGGACAGCTCCTGTTGGGTAATCTATCATTTTTGAATAAATGTTTATATTAGTGCTAATTTCTCCATACATAGATATTAATATAAAATATTATAATCTGCTCTGAAATTGAGGGATGTGTTTATATGATGCTGTTAATATCTGAATTATGAGGGATTAACTTAATAAATCAACAGACTTATTAAACTGGTCAAGCAGAACGTGTGTATGATTCTGATGATGCAGTTTAGAAAGAAGAATATATTAAATTATAAATGCAGAAAATAAAAAATGTGGTGAAGGATTGAAGAATATCCACTGAAGTGAAAATCAAAAGTGACTGAATTTCTACATGAAGGATGTAATAGAAACAGGAGACAAATACAGTCTGACTTCTGAAAAATCACAATCAAAAATATTAAAAACTGATGAAGCTCAAGATCATCATGTGTGTGTGTGTGTGTGTGTGTGTGTGTGTGTGTGTGTGTGTGTGTGTGTGTGTGTGTGTGTGTGTGTGTGTGTGTGTGTGTGTGTGTTTGAGCAGCTGCAGTTTCAGTTCAGTCACTGTGACTCTGACTGACCGAGGTTTTTGTACGACTCTTTATCACTGTGTGAACACAAAATCACCCACACAATCACCATCAGAATCTGGTCTGCAATGTAAACTCTGACAGTAATAATGTCCAGCATCTTCAGTCTGGACTCCACTGATGCTCAGAGTGAAATCACTGTTAGATCCACTGCCACTGAATCTAGATGGAGTTCCTGACTCGAGGCTGTCTGCTGCATAAATCAGGAGTTTAGGAGCTTCTCCAGGTTTCTGTAAGTACCAGGATAGAGGCTGAACACTCCAACCCTGGTAAACTTCAGGACTGGTTTTACAGGATATAGTAACTGTGTCTCTGAGATGAACAGGTTTCACTGCAGGCGTCTGAGTGACTGTCACTTCACCAACTGATTCTACATCAAGAAGAATAAATAGGCCTAAACATTCAGAATTACATATTTGGATAATATTTCTAACACAAATGATCAATTGGATTAGCAGTTTAACTTCATATTTCCTCACCTGTGAAACAGCTGGAGAACATCCAGATGAAGATGATGAAGATGAAGCTCATGGTTGCTGTTGGTTCAGATTCTCAGTGTTCAGACTCAGAGTTATAAATCCTCCTGAAGCGTGAGCTGCGATGCAAATAATCTATATGTAAATCTGTGTAAGGATTCCAACACATGATGCACATAAATCATAACAGTGTTTATGATATTTTTCCATGTTACGAGTCATAAACATTTATTCCTGTGTCTGACGCTACAGGCTTTCTGATGATTCAAATGAGAAGCATCACTAAGATAAACAAGTTTGTCACTGTGAACTTCATTAGAGGTGTAAAGGTCATTCCAGAGGTCATAGGTCATCAGAATGTATTAAAATTGCTTTAATTAATAATTAATAATGCATTGAGATGAATGATAGATTCAGTAGTTTTGATAAAACAGTTATGAGTAATATCTTATCTTGATAAACTTCGAGGGAAAGACAAAGCTTAAAAAAGCTCAAAAACATAGATGTGTAAATCTTTGGGTAGATGGAGATCTGATTCAAAGTCTCATATTCAAATAAAAGAAAATCAGCTCTATCCTAAAAGCCCTTAAAAGTCATCCACTCGCCCAAATAAACAATGATTTCAGTAAAACAACAGTATTTCATCTTGTAAAAAATAACTGCAGTTTCCACACAACGAAGCGCTTTATTTCAGTGGCCGAGCAATAACATCTTTCTGAATGTTGAAGTGTGTTTGCTGAGACTGAAGTGTGTGTGAGAGATCTGTCTTCTGCTCGTGTGAGACTCAGACGCATCATCGCAGGATTAATAATGAATGATCCAGAAACAGTGAATGGTTACAGACAGACGGATCGTGGGACGGCGGAGCGTCTGATCATGTTAAAGAAGGTTTCTCTCTTTCACTGTCATTTTGCTCTGAATCCAGTAAATCTGTGACTCTTGTAGATGATGATCTAAACAGCGGCTTTATGGAAGATTGTTAATAAACTATTCAAGTGTTACGTTCCCTCTCTCTAGTCTAGGGGAAAAGAGGGACTAACAATAAATGAAAGATGTAACAATTAAAAAGAAGTGAGAAATCTCCTTTTCCTCTATCCCAGCTCTATCTGTATTTCACTTTTATATCTAACAGATTTACACAACACCCTTTGAGTTTGACCTGATCATAAAAGGAACTTGAGGGAGAATGATTAAGTAGTTCTTTATTTATTTTCTTGAATTGAGGCCAACAAAGGCTTGCTCAATATATTTACAAAATAAGCAAGGGTCAGTAACAGATAAATAAGTTTAAATAATAACCAAATCGTCAGGAGAGGGCGAGGCCAAAATAACAAACAAAATGGAGACTTCCTAAGGTTTAAACCCAATTAAATTTCCTAACAAAAAGAAGATGAAATCAAAGACAATTATCTTACCTCTCTCCCTGACTAACAAAGAATAAACAGGAGAAAAGTTCAGGAGTAGATACTCCAAACAAATTGGCACCCGTCTCCCTACACGGTTGAACAACTTAAACTCACACAGTCTAAGAGCTCGTGGTACTCAAACACAGATCACACAGATCTCACAGATAAAGTTTTAACAACAAGTAACACCACAACGTCTGGGATAGCCGAAGAGGGATCTCTTTCGAACACGGTGTCTTTGGTGTTTTATATCCACTCCTGTTAATCAGCACCAGCTGCAGGTGATTTGGGGCGCTGCCTGGCAGAGGGAGAGAGAGAGACAGAAGGAGGGGAGAAAACATCGCCAGCACCCATAAACTCTAAATATTACGTCATGGGACGTAACACCCCCACCGATAAGTTTATAAATAACAAGTTATTTATAACAAACAGTCACCAATTCACTTTCACTATTTAAAAGTAAATAGCATTCACATGTTATTATAATCATAAAAACTATTTATGACCTAGATAATGCATCCGCAACAACATTTTCTGAGCCTTTTTTGTAACGGACGTCAAGATTAAACTCTTGAACGGCGAGAGACCACCGCATAAGCCGCTGATTCACATTAGACATGCGCTCAAGAAAAATTAAGGGGTTATGGTCTGTGTACACTACGATTGGAGCTACACCACCACCTAAATACACCTCAAAATGCTGTAGGGCCATCAACATTGCCAGTGCCTCCTTCTCAATGACACTATAGTTCTGCTGACACCTTGAGAACTTTTTAGAGAAGTATGAAACCGGATGCTCTACACAAATTATCATCCTGCAACAGGACCGCACCAGCCCCTGTAGCTGAGGCATCAACTTCTAACTTAAATGGGGCATCAAATTGAGGGGCTTTGAGTATTGGGGCGCTACAGAGCAAGTCTTTCGATGCATTGAAAGCATACTCACAACTGGGTGTCCAGACAAACCTTTTTGTAGTGCTTAGTAGATCAGTTAGTGGCGAGACAACGGTGGCAAAGTTTGGGCAGAAAGCACGGTAGTATCCACACATTCCAAGGAACCTGCGCAGTTCACGTTTATTAGAAGGGATATTGTATTCAAGGATAGCTGCAACTTTGGCTTCGACAGGCTTCACCATTCCTTGTCCCACTTGTTTACCTAAATAGCAGATCATTCCCTTAGCGAACTCGCACTTGGCGAGGTTCAAGGTCAACGAGGCATTAGCAAAGCGCTGAAACACATTCGCAAGGGAGGATAGATGTTCTGTCCAGGTATTTGAGTGGACAACCACGTCATCCAAGTATACTTCACAGTCTTCCACACCTGCTAACACATTATACATTAAACGCTGGAATGTGGCAGGAGCGTTTCGCATCCCAAAAGCTAAGACAGAATATTGCAGAAAGCTGTCTGAGGTGACAAAAGCTGATATTTCTGATGCCCGCGGAGTCAGAGGGACCTGCCAGTATCCTTTCAGGAGGTCTAGCTTTGTTACAAACTTAGCGTTGCCCACCCTGTCCACACAGTCTTCCATTCTAGGGAGTGGGAAGGAATCTGCTTTAGTGATGTTGTTGACTTTGCGGAAGTCGGTGCAGAAGCGATAGGTGGAATCAAGCTTTGGTACCAGTAAGCAGGGCGAACTCCAGGGACTCTGACTTGGCACAGCAATTCCATTCTGCAGCATATACTCCACTTCAGCCTTCATTATGTTACGCTTTTGGGGATTGACTCGATAAGGATGCTGTTTGATGGGGGACGCATTTCCAACATCAATGTCATGGGAACACATTGCAGTTTTTCCAGGCACATCTGAGAATAAACTAGGGAACTTATGCAGCAAATTAGTCAGTTCTTCAGCCTGACTTTCACCGAGATGAGCAAGGTAACTCTTAAGGTCACTTAGAATGGCAGAGTTCTGTAAACGTGTGGAGGAAACTTGACCTTTATTACACAATCCATCGTCTTCCATGGTATAGCTGATAACCATAGCAACAGTGGAGGTTGGCACACTTGCGGTCTCACACTTCGCTTCCACTGTGGGTTTGTCACACTTTGTCTCACTTTGTGTAGTCACATACCTTTTCAGCATGTTGATGTGGCACAAACGGCTTTTACGTCTGCGGTCAGGTGTGTCAATGATGTAATTTGCGTCACTCACTTTCCTCTTGACAACGTAGGGACCATTAAACTTCGCCTGGAACACAGAACCAGGAATGGGTAGCAAAGCTAGAACCAAATCGCCAGGCTGGAAAGATCTGCTAACAGACTTCTGGTCAAAGCGTGCTTTCATCTTGCCTTGTGCGGTTTCAGGGTGTTTTGCTGCTACTCCACGAGCGCTCTGAAGTCTCTGACGAAGAGACTGGACATAGTCAGGGATAGCCACAGGGGTTGAATGTTCAGTCAACAGTTGCTCACTCAACTTTAACGGTCCTCGCACCACATGACCGAAGACAAGCTCTGCTGGACTATATCCTAGAGACTCTTGTACTGTCTCTCTCACAGCGAACAGAAGAAAGGGGAGACCCTCGTCCCAATCTTTTCCTGTCTCAACACAATAGCTGCGCAACATCGTTTTAAGAGTTTGATGAAACCTCTCAATCGCACCTTGTGACTCTGGGTGGTAGGCACTGGATAACTGATGATTTATGTCAAGCTCCTTTAGAATCTGCTCAAACATTCTTGACGTAAAATTAGTGCCACGGTCTGTCTGGATTACTTTTGGCAGGCCGAAAGTGGAACAGAACTTGACCAGCTTTTTCACAACTGCTTTGGCTTTCAGGTTGCGTAATGGGACTGCTTCGGGAAAGCGTGTTGCAGCACACATGATAGTTAACATATATTGATGTCCTGCCTTGGACTTAGGCAATGGGCCCACACAATCGATGATCAGTCGTTCAAAGGGCTCACACATCACAGGGATTGGCGTAAGAGGAGCGACAGGAACTCGTTGGTTCGGTTTTCCCGTGAGTTGGCAAACTTTGCAAGCTTTGCAAGCTTTGCAAAAGGCAGACACAGCAGACTTTATACCAGGCCAGTAGAAGTATCGGGAAACTCGATAGGATGTCTTCGTCACTCCTAGATGACCGGACATTACGTGTTCATGAGCCAGCTTCAACACATGCAGGCGATAGCCAGAAGGCAACACAATTTGCTGGACCAGCTGACAGTTCTCATCCTCTTCATCTGGTTTCCATCTACGCATCAGTAGTCCATGATCCCAGAAATACATAACCCCAGAATTAGGCACTTGCCCAAGATCTGCAGCTTTAACACACTTAGCTAGCGTTGGGTCTTCTCTCTGAGCAGTTATCAAATGTTCTCGACTCACTTTTAAGGGGCTTTTTGACTCTGAACTAGGATCAGGTGAAAGCTCAGGCACTGGGATCAGCGAATACTCACATGGGGTAGTGTCAGAGACCAGAAAGGAATCAGCAAGATCCACCACTTCCTTGAACTTTTGTGCCTGTGCACGGGTCACTGCGCATGCTGGGAATGCTGAAGGATAAAAGGTAGACAGGTTAGACTGCTCCTTTACACTTGGGGTATGTGTCACAATTGGAGAAGGAAAAACTTCGCCACCTGCTAAATCATTCCCTATAATTAAGTCTATACCTTCTACAGGTAACTGTCTGCGGACACCCAGTTTAACAGTTCCACTTACAAGACCTGACTTTAAGTGAACCGTATGCAAAGGCACATTAGCACAGCACATCTCAATACCACGGACCAACACATCATATCCTGTGTACGTGTCAGCAGAAAATGGAAGGCTACGCTCCAGAATGAAGGACTGCATAGCTCCAGTGTCTCTAAGCATGACTACTGGCTTAAACTCAGCATCAGGGAATATAGAAACCATGCCCTCCTGAAGAAATGGCTGGTAACTTTCTACATCAGTTGGGCTTAATTTTGGTAATGACTGAGCAAGTGCTACACTCTTCGTTTTCGAACCCTTCTGCTTCCACTGATGACAGTCCGCAATCAAGTGTTCAGGGCTTAGACAGTAAAAACATTCCCGTCTCTCACTATTTGCAGGTTTAAATTTACGAGCACTCTTTGGGAAATTTTCTACTCTAGCAGGGCGTGCTACAGGAGGCATCACATTCAACGAATCGCCTGAATACGGTGTGGCAAATTTTGTCTGCCGTGCTGTAGTAAAAACAGTGCGATGTGTCAATACAAATTCGTCAGCCAAAACAGCAGCGTTAGACAAGCAAGCGACTTTTTGTTCATTCAAATGAACCACCACATTCTCTGGCACACAATTCTTAAAGTCTTCTAGCATGATTAACTCCTGCAACTGTTCCAGAGTCGTTATCTTGCTAGAGAGACACCATTTATCAAAGAGGATTTTTTTCTCCCTTGCAAACTCTACGTAAGACTGTCTGGCTGTTTTCACGTGGCGCCGAAATTTTTGCCGGTAAGCTTCAGGGACAAGCTCAAACGCGCGTAAAACCGCTGCCTTAATTATGTCATAGTCAAGAGAAGATTCGATTGGTAGAGCAGAACAGACCTCCTGCGCTTTTCCAGTGAGACTACACTGTAACAATAGAGCCAACATCTCCTTCGGCCATGCTAACTTTCCTGCGACTCGCTCGAACGTCACAAAGTAGGAATCTACTTCCGCCTCTCTGAACGGTGGTACTAGCTTAATAGATCTACTGGGGTCAAAAGGAACGGCAGAAGATACATGGCTATGCCCATCAGACAAAAGACTAGTTGCTGTCAAAGTAGGAGAGGAAACTGAAGAGGTTTTGACATGCGGAAAAGGGATTGGTTGTACAGCAGTACGCTGAGCTTCTAAAGCCAATTTTTGCAACTGAATATCCCGATCAGCCTCCGCTTCAATGGTTCTCAATTTAATCATCTGAGCTTCACACTCCTGCTTCTTTATTTCTAGATCTAATTCCTTTAACCTCACTGCTAACCTAGGGTCTTGAAAAGCCATAGAGTCAATGTCAGGTGGACCTACACTATCCACATCTTTATCTGCTGCTGCATGTTGCTCTACCTCCTCACCATCATTGCTTTGACTCGGCAAAATTCCATCGCTTACCAATTTGTCATACAACTTTTCTTTAATGACTTGTTTGGTAGCTTCTTTGGAAATTACGATGTTAAAAAACTCTGCTATCTGAATAAGATCTTTCTTCTTACAGCGATCAAAGACTTCAAAAGTCGGCGCAAGGGTAAACGAGAGCAGATCAAATTCCATCTCTTAATCCCCCACTACACTCTCCTCTTTCACCCAAAGAAAACAGCCAGCAATCAAGAATAAAGTAGTACTCAACAAAGTAGAGTTGTACTAACGAGTAACGAATCCTCAAAATTAGCAATAGGCCTCATGAGTTAATTGTCACAGGACAAAACTACCTATTGTTAAAAAGGAATCCACAAAATTACACAGAACGACGCAAGGGACGAGCCCCCAATTGTTACGTTCCCTCTCTCTAGTCTAGGGGAAAAGAGGGACTAACAATAAATGAAAGATGTAACAATTAAAAAGAAGTGAGAAATCTCCTTTTCCTCTATCCCAGCTCTATCTGTATATCACTTTTATATCTAACAGATTTACACAACACCCTTTGAGTTTGACCTGATCATAAAAGGAACTTGAGGGAGAATGATTAAGTAGTTCTTTATTTATTTTCTTGAATTGAGGCCAACAAAGGCTTGCTCAATATATTTACAAAATAAGCAAGGGTCAGTAACAGATAAATAAGTTTAAATAATAACCAAATCGTCAGGAGAGGGCGAGGCCAAAATAACAAACAAAATGGAGACTTCCTAAGGTTTAAACCCAATTAAATTTCCTAACAAAAAGAAGATGAAATCAAAGACAATTATCTTACCTCTCTCCCTGACTAACAAAGAATAAACAGGAGAAAAGTTCAGGAGTAGATACTCCAAACAAATTGGCACCCGTCTCCCTACACGGTTGAACAACTTAAACTCACACAGTCTAAGAGCTCGTGGTACTCAAACACAGATCACACAGATCTCACAGATAAAGTTTTAACAACAAGTAACACCACAACGTCTGGGATAGCCGAAGAGGGATCTCTTTCGAACACGGTGTCTTTGGTGTTTTATATCCACTCCTGTTAATCAGCACCAGCTGCAGGTGATTTGGGGCGCTGCCTGGCAGAGGGAGAGAGAGAGACAGAAGGAGGGGAGAAAACATCGCCAGCACCCATAAACTCTAAATATTACGTCATGGGACGTAACACAAGCAACAACATGTTTATGATTCACTTTACAGCGTGATTGTATGATTAAGAAGGAAAAATAATCATGCTTTATAAAAACACATGAACAACCACGAGAATAGATAAACCAACAATTATCAAAAAATATATGATCAAAATCATTTCTTATTATCTTCAGTAATATTAATGAAGTGCAGCAAAATTGATATTAAGTTAATTTGTGTTTTTTCATTGTTGAGCGTGTGTGTGTGTGTGTGTGTGTGTGTGTGTGAGCAGCTGCAGTTTCAGTTCAGTCACTGTGACTCTGACTGACGGAGGTTTTTGTACGACTCTTTATCACTGTGTGAACACTGGACCACGGTTGCTACTCATGCAATAATAATGTCCAGCATCTTCAGTCTGGACTGCACTGATGGTCAGAGTGAAATCTTTGCTAGATCCACTGCTGCCACTGAATCTAGATGGAGTTCCTGACTGGCGGCTGTTTACACGATAGATCAGGAGTTTAGGAGCTTCTCCAGGTTTCTGTAAGTACCAGGACACACAGGGTGGGCTGCAGGCTGTATCATCACTACTGAATTTACAGCTCATCTCTACAGTTTCTCCTGGTTTAGCAGTTTTCACTGAAGGAGTCTGAGTTGCTGTGATCTGAGCTCTACATCCTGAAAAACAATTCATTTATCAGTCCATAAAGTATATATTATTTATTTAAAGTATATAGCTCTGTTAAAATTATATATTTGAATTGATTTATATAAAAAATAAACGTTGCACCTTGTAGTATAAAGCAGTATAAAAGTGTCCAGATGAAGATGATGATGAAGGTCATGTTGATGAAGATGGTTGTGTGTGTCAGTGATGAAGTGTTAAACTCACAGCACTATAAACACTCTCACACACTGAAGATCTGATCAATATGCAAACACACTCCACATCATTTCCCTGAAGACAGCAGAAACACTGTTTTGCCTTTTAGTGTCTTTGCTAATAAACTTCTATTTATCATTTTCAGAAACAGACACTCATGATTTACTTCATGTTATTTTGGGTCGATCTTCTCGCTCTAAACACTGTTTTAATGATCAGTTTCATTCAGACTTTGATGCTGAGAGCATTTAATACCTGTGCTGTATTTATATCATCCATGATACTGTATAACAGGTCAAAAGTCATCCAATAGAGAATGACCATCTAAATCTGGCTGAAGATTTCATTATAGAGAAGGGCAATAGAATTAGATGATTTTATATCACATGTGTTTATGTGATGACTGCATTTCAGGACTGATTATGCAGTTTTTTAGATGAAGATTTTGTGGCTCTTTTTTGATCAATAGTGGTTTAGAAGATCTGCTCTTGAGTCTCGTGTGTGTGTGTGTGTGTGTGTGTGTGTGTGTGTGTGTGTGTGTGTGTGTGTGTGTGTGTGTGTGTGTGTGTGTGTGTGTGTGTGTGTGTGTGTGTGTGTGTGTGTGTGTGTGTGTGTGTGTGTCGTTGGTCTATTTCTCTGCTGGTGTGTGTGTTCATTTGAGTGTGACGGAGGTTTTTGTACGACGCTTTCACTAGAATGAAACACTGTGGTACACTTTCGGTGGAGGAACTAAACTGACGATCAGTAAGTCTCTTCTATTCTCTAAAAATGATTTATTTTTTATTTATTTGTTTTGTTTTTAGCTTATTTTAGGAAGCATTTGGCAACAAGATAAAAAAAAAGTTTTTAAAAAAATGTACTGCAATATTTTATGGCGAATTTGATTGTTTCACAATTTCTTTAAATTTGTCTGTTATTTTACAAAAAACACTTATTCTGTGAGATTTCATCACGTTTATCTTAGCATATTTCATATCGTTTTTAAAATTGTCTTTTTACATGATTAATTTCATATATTATAATTGCTAACATTCATTGTTTTTTAATATATTGATTGCAATATTTGGTAACGCTTTAGATTACAGCCCGGAAAGTAATGTGTAATTAAGAGGAATTTACTGTGTAACCTTCGGTAATTATAGTATAAAGTACTTACATGTAAGTATGAGGGAACAATATGTAAAGTTTGGGGAATAAAGGGGTAACAACCAGGAGAATTAAAAAATATATTTATACTGTAAGTATTATAGAAATAAGGGATATTTATTCTACTATTATGATACAACAATCTTACAATTAGGAGCAATATAGCGAGAACACTGCGTACCTTTTTGTAATAATTGTGTACCAATACATACTGTATAGGCTTTTTAAAAATGACAGGGTACATATCTATGCATTTATACCATTTTTTATTTTTATTTATTTTTTTCGCAAAAGTGCAGATGTTTAAGTTTGGGCTTACTTAATTTTAAATACTGGGAAATATATCTTGTTTCATGTGGTTACAGGGTAAGTGGTGCTTGTATAATAAATAAAGGTTTCCGAGTCAGTGATATAAGATTGTGTATGCATTTTTATTGTTACCCTGTAACTACATGGAACAAGAGGGTAACAAGCACCACTTTAATTTACAGCCCGCAATGTCACACTTACCCTGTAACTACATGGAACAAGGGGGTAACAAGCACCACTACATGAAACAAGAGTATCTTTCCACAATATTTAAGCAAAAGTTGCAATAGTTTTCATTTTTAGTGCACTTTTGTTAAAAAGATTACTTTATTTATAAAGCCTATACAGTATGTGCTGGTTCACCATTTTTTCAAAAAGGTACGCAGTGTATGTTCTTGCTAAATTGCTCCCAAAATGTAAGATTGTTGTATCATAATAGTAGAATAAGTACCCCTTAGTTCTATAATACTTACAGTATAAATTATTTTTTTATTCTCCTGGTTGTTACCCCTTTATTCCCCAAACTTAAAATATTGTTCCCTTATACTTATATTGTAAGTACGTTACAGGTACACTATAATTACCGAAGGTTACGCTGTAAAATCGCTTTAATTACGCAGTCCTTTCCGGGCTGTAATCTAAAGCGTTACCAAATATTTTTGTAATGTTATATTGAATGTAATATTGTGATATTTTCTGTCATATTCAGGGTTTTTTTTAAGTACATAATTGTGTCCATAATTCTTGGTAAATTTAACTGCTAATACTTTTTGAAATCCATGACACAAAAGTTTGATTATACGGATAAAATAATTATATTTTTTAGGCGTCGCCATCAGACAAATAGAAAGATTTGAAAAATTCATCATTTGAACTGAAATTTGCTGATCATTATGATTGTGAGAGTCTTAAGAATTTTTCAAAATACAATTAATGATGAAATGATTATTCAGAAAATATCAAATTACTGTAAGATTCGCTGTATATCATGTCTGCTTTACAGAACTGATTTATATTTAGAATTACATGATACATATTTGAGTATTAGTGAATATTGATTTAACTGAGAATATTTTTAAACTGAATTCAGGATATTTGTGGTTTATGAATGAAAGCAGTTATGTGGAATTTCTGTAAAGATATAATGATTGTGATTTCTACTACATGACCGAGTCTGACATCTAACTAACTGTGTGTGTGTGTGTGTGTGTGTGTGTGTGTGTGTGTGTATGTGTGTGTGTGTGTGTGTGTGTGTGTGTGTGTGTTTCAGCCGGGCCCTCCGTGTCTCCCTCCGTGTCTCTGCTGGTCTCTGGAGACTCCTCCGCTCTGCTCTGCCTGCTCAGCTCTTACTCTCCACAGGGGGCGACGGTGAGCTGGACGCTGGACGGGTCAGAGGTCACCGAGGGGGTTCAGACCAGCGCAGAGAGCGAGCGGGGCGGTCTCTACAGTCGCAGCAGCGTCCTGAGCCTCAGCAAAGCACGCTGGGAAGGCAGAGAGCACTTGGTCTGCAGAGGAACACATGCCGGAGCTGCTCACGAGGCCTCGTTCCTCAAGAGCTCCGAGTGCTGATGTTTCTCCAGTGAAGACCAGCGTATCTGAGCGGCACGTGATTTACAGCTCAATACTGAAGCAGTCTGTCAATGTGCTGCCATTGCTGTTCATTCAATAAAGCTTCATCTGAACGCAAGCTTACATGTGTGTGTGACTGCATCATTGATCAGTGTGTCGTTCCTTCAAAGTCCTGCACTAAAGTTTCAGCTGCTTTTGATTGATTGTAATAGTTGAGAACAGCTGCATTCAGCAGTAAATGTCAAATGAAGCTCTAGGGGTTTGAACATGGTCACTGGAGACGAGCTGCTCTATTCTGAGACCATCACAATCACTAAACCTGACAATGCAAATGAGATTTTCACCTCAAACTCACAGTTTCTCTCTTTTACTGGTTCAACGCTCTGAACTGGAACAGTTTCACTTCTGCTGATGGAGGGATGAGACAGTTGTGAAGTTTGAGTGGTAGTTTTATATGACGTGTATGACTTATTTAACGTAATGAGACTCTTCACTGGTAGATACATGTGTGACTAGAAGTGTAAATCTTTGGGTAATAGTGATCTGATTCAATTCACGAATCATAGGTTTTTGATTCTTTCAAGAAAGATTTCCTTCTAATTCATATTGAATTTTGAATTGAAATTCACAAACTAATTCACAGAGTGCAATGTTCCTATAAAATACCTAAGGTATTCCATATTTCATAATTTCAGTAAACTAGTATCCACGTATTAAAATGATAGCTGATACATTCAAAGCCTCATATTCAAATTAAAAAATAATAAATAGTAAAATAGTAAAACAACAGTATTTCATCTTGTAAAAAATAACTGCAGTTTCCACACAACGAAGCGCTTTATTTCAGTGACTGAGGAATAACATCTTTATGAATGTTTTTAAGTGTGTTTGCTGGAGACTGAAGTGTGTGTGAGAGATCTGTCTTCTGCTCGTGTGAGACTCAGACGCATCGCAGGATTAATAATGAATGATCCAGAAACAGTGAATGGTTACAGACAGACGGATCGTGGGACGGCGGAGCGTCTGATCGTGTTAAATGGTGTTTCTCTCTTTCACTGTCAGTTTGCTCTGAATCAAGTTAATCTGTGACTCTTGTAGATGATGATCTAAACAGCAGCTGAAGATGTTTAATAAACAATTCAATTCAAGCAACAGCATGTTTATGATTCACTTTACAGTATGATGATTAGGAAGAAAAAAAATCATGCTTTATAATATTAATGAAGTGCAAGTGCAACTTCATCACATGAAGTGTGTGTGTGTGTGTGTGTGTGTGTGTGTGTGTGTGTTTGAGCAGCTGCAGTTTCAGTTCAGTCACTGTGACTCTGACTGACCGAGGTTTTTGTACGACTCTTTATCACTGTGTGAACACATAACCACTGTGATAACTCTGACAGTAATAATGTCCAGCATCTTCAGTCTGGACTCCACTGATGCTCAGAGTGAAATCACTGTTAGATCCACTGCCACTGAATCTAGATGGAGTTCCTGACTGGAGGCGGTTTGCTGCATAAATCAGGAGTTTAGGAGCTTCTCCAGGTTTCTGTAAGTACCAGCTCAGACATGGTTTGCTACTACACCAGGAGACTGGATCACTGCTAGTTTTACAGGTTATAGTGACTGATTGTCCAGGTTCATAGAGCCGCTCTGAGGGAGTTTGAGTCACTGTCTCCTGACCAACAGATTCTGACAAGAGAGAAATATTAGAAATCACAAACACTTTTACAGCCATATATCTTCACAACACACATAATAAATAATGTATATAATCTTGACTGACACAAACCTCGACATAATACTGCCAGCGTCCAGATCAATATGGTGATGAAAGTCATTTTTGTTGGTTGAAGGTTCAGTTCTAGTGAAAAACAGTTGTTGATCATGTTTGGTGTTTGACAGAGTTATAAACACACGCAGAGCGCTGAAGCGTGTGTCGCTCATGTAAAACACACTCTCTATGCAAACGCTTCAGTAGTAACAGATTTAACTTGGTTTAATGTTCTGTTTCATGGAGACTTCACAAAACACTTCACGAGTTCACATGTTAATATGATCCTTTATTCATACCCACATGGAAAGAACCTATATGAGGATATATGCGCATATATGAAACCTATATGCAGTTTATATGCACATATATGCTTCATATATACAGCATATATGCACATATATGATAATATATATGCTGCATATATGCGTATATATTGCACATATAGGCAAAACTGAGGTGCATATATGTGCATATACAGGCATATAGGTATCCTGTATTGCTTCTTTTTATCCACATATAAGCCCTATATGTGCATACATGACTCCTATATAGCTCATGGCAGGATCTGGTCATTATACCTCACTTTGGCAACTGTCATATATGATGCCTAGCTCATATTTTCTATTATCGAGGCAATAACTAGAACTAACTAAAAAAAAGAAATTATGCAAGAACTGTATATGTGCGAACATGTGAAATTGGTATCACATGTAATTGGCATGTTATGGAATTTAACTATGGCAATTAAGTGAGAGGAGATGGAAAGCTATTACAAGGTCAATTCTTCCTTGTATGAAGATAGTGGAAAAGAAGGAAATAACAAAATGGTTTGTGTTTTTTTTATTTTGTCAATCAAGCCCTTTTTCCAATTTCAAGTCACTTCCAGATTTACATAGCTCATACACATCCACACATTCACCGTTCCACCAAATGCTATGCAAAATGCAATGTTTTCTGTATTGTCTTAATGCAGTTTCTATATGAATATGGCTGAAAGGTCATTACAGTCTAAATGTAGCAACAACAAAAAAAAGAAAAGAAAAAAGAACAGAACATACATTGAAGTAATCATCTTCATCATCATCATCATCCCATCTATCTGAGCATTTCACTATGGTTAATGAATTTAAAGACAAGCATTTTGAGTCTGTAAAGTTTTTAAAAAATCGAAAAGCCCAAAGATCTGTATCTCTGCTAAATGAATCAAATAAATGTTTGAGATGGCCTTTTTTTTTTTTTTATCTTTATTTTTCTTTTTCTTTTTCTTTTCTTTTCTTTTCTTTTTTTCCAAAGAATTGTTGTTTCAACTTATACTTATCAAATGTGAAAATCTGTAAAAGAAATGTGTCAAGAACTTGATATCAAACTCTGTAATAAAAAAAAAAAAAAAAAAAAAAAAAATCTCCACTCTGATGCTACCATGGCTACAGCGCCGCGTATTTGATGACGTCATCCGCCTGACGTTTGACGATTCGCGCCGAAAGATATCGGCTGGGAGTGAAAATGGCGATATCAGCGTTGGAGATCCGCTATGTCCTACTTATCATCAATCGTAAGTATTCCTAATTCTAATATTTATTAGCAGGGTTTTTTCTGGAGATGGATATAGCGGTGGCAGAGAAGTATAAACTTAGAAATTGTATGGGCTGAAAGTTTAACACGTGTTTGGCAAAATACATGCTATGTTGTTAACTGAGGTAAAGTTAGTGTGGGTGCTCACGTAGCAGTTGATAAGATTCAAATTAGAATTATATTTATGTGTCTCTTTCTAGAGGAATTCGTAGAGGGTTAACAAAAGTCATGGCCTAGAGAACACACAGGTCATGAGAATAAATGATGCTTCTCTGCCTTCAACGGCTCAAGAAGTCAATCGGCTCCAGAAAAAAACCCTGGGGAATTTGAATTTGGGAGAAATTGGAGAAAGACATTTTTTTTTTAATTGCGTTCACAACCAGGTTTCCTCTCCAGAGCCTTATCAATGGGCTTTGGAGGGTTGTAGCTTGCGTTCACAGCTGCAGGAAATGTCTTTCGAATAGTAACGTTAACATTAGGGCACTGAGTTGCTGGGTGCTATTCTGCTTTAGTGATTGTAATTGTTTTTTCTTTAGGCTATATAACTTCTTGCTAGAAATCCATCAAATGAAAAGTGACCTCGCCATTATTGCTCAAAAGGTAAGTTCCACTGATTTTCATTGCTTTTTAAAATTGTTTCTCAAGCAGAGCTGTAGAGACTTGTGATGTTGGGCTGATTCATAATGATAGTGTTAATTATTTGATGTATTTGCACTTTAATTTATTGAAGAGAATGACTATATTTGTGTTCTATGAACAGGACTGGAAGGAGTCCTGTGGAGGATCTAGATGTCTCCTTCTCGACTTTTGGAGAAGTGCAACCGGTGAGTAACCCCCTTGCATTTGTATTTATTTATTTAGTTTACTTGTTACTCAAACAGAGCTATATGGATTTTTATGATGTTTGGCTGATTTTTTTTTATTTTTATTTTTTTTATGTTTGGCTATGAATTTATTGACATGTTTAATGTTTTCCAAGCCCCCCCTGTAAATAAGAATCTATAGTGGCTTGCTTGGATGAATAAGAATTGTTGTAGAGTTTTACTAAGTTTCTTTCTTCTCTAAGACTCCAGAGAGGAGACCGAGCCCTTTAAAGAGAGTCCCATGGTGACTGAGTGCTTTCGAGAGACACCACAGGTGTGTGTAACCCTTATATACCTCAGATTTTTCTGTACTTATTTTACTTAAGGCATATGTAGTAAGGATGGGTATAAACTGTGTGCTTTGTAGGAGCCAATTAGTGTTATAAGAGGCAATCATCCTTTTCTCCTGCCCCCCTTCGCTCCTCTCCACCCACTGTCTTTTCTCCTTCCCTACTCTCCATCCAACCTCCTCCTTCTCTCCTTTAATAACGTTTAGGGCAATGATTAGTTTGTTTCATATCTTTATCATTAATCTGCATTTATACATCATAACCTATTAACTTTTGGGACGCTAAGCATAATAATCAATATGAAACATGAAAAAATTTCTAAAAGTTGCCAATAAATTAATATTGTGATGTGAAATTATTTTTCAGATTGAAGTTATAAAGGGCTCTGGGGTGTTTTGCCAGGCAGAAGCGTGGAAAGCAGCCTGCCTTGCCACCTCTGCCACTGCCATGGTGCCGAATCTGCTGCTGGGCACCTTTGATTTGGAGACTTTGCTGAAAAGCAACCTGAATGGTACTAAACAACATGTTCCTAATCTCTTCTGTCCTTCAAAAAAACAAGTCAGTCATATTCTGTGGAATATATTATGTTTGTGTGCGGGCATACCATCACTTTTTTACTTGCCATTTTTGTATTTCCTTGCACCTCAAGAAAATGTGATGTATATAAAAAATCTCTTATTTTCACCACCTTCATTTTACCCCCCTTTCATAATTAATTTTGAAATATTACTTTAAGGTGGGAAGCCAACCAGAGGGGACGGGGAGCAGCTGGTCCCCCTTGACCAAATTAAAAAGGCAGCCATTATTGGTGAGTAAATGCATAATGCGTTGAGAAGGGAAAACAAAACTTTTAAGACTTTATAAGTTCACCACTTTAACCATAGCCTACTTGTATCAATGTTTATTAGGCATCAATGGAGACTGTATAATGTAGGGCACCCATTATTGTTACTGTATCTGCTTGGAACCTATAATACTAATTCATTGCTTGCTCACTTCTTGATCCTACCTTTACTCTTCTAAAGCCACATTTCTGAAATTTTTCTATCCATGAATTTTCTCTGCTTTGGATGCACATGATTGACCGTGTGACTGTTAACAATGAAGTCCCCATGACGGACATGTGCATATGAAAGAACGATGCCGCTAAAAAAAAAAAGGGGGATGATGTTTCCAATTAGAATTTCTTTCAGATTTAGCAGAATCCAATCAGAATCTTCCAATTGACGTGTTTACATGACGCATTTTTTATTATGATCAGCCCTTTATCCAAAATGTGTGTCCAATCGCAGCTGTACTGTAAGCACTTTGGGTTCCTGATGAAGCAATATATTGTTATTATTATTATACTGTCTTATTATTTTTGTCTTCTCTAGATGCTACATTGAAGAAGTGGCCGGCAGCCAGCCGAGGGCAGATAGGCACAACTACCAATTCGAAGCTCACGGAGCTGAGAAGATCAACAAGATAAATTGGGGTTTTTTTCTGTACAGTTTTTTGTCTTATTTTTGTTCTTGTACTATTTGATTGTTCTTGAGTAAATAAATAATTTAAATTTCTACATTTTGGGCTATTATTTGTTGCCTAGTAGCTATGGATTTTAATAATTATACTAATATATAGGTAAACATATAGCTGGATATATACGTGCATATATGTACCTATATGTGCACATATATAGGTACATATATGGGTACATATATGCACCTGTATAGGTACATATATGCACATATATAGGTTCATGTATGCACATATATATGCACCTATATAGGTACATATATGCACCTATATATGTACATATATGCACACATATGCACCTATATAAGTACATATATGGACGTATATATGTACACATATATGTACACATATATGTACATGTATATGTACATGTATGTGCATATATGTACATATAATATAGGAAAACGGCCAATTTTATATATGTCACATATATTGAAATCCTATTTCAAAACCTATATTAAAACATATATGTTTATATAGGTTCTTTCCATGTGGGTATAAAGCAACATCAGACGATCAAGAGCGTTTATTTTCTGAATATCAGACCAACGGCACGAACGTGAGTGTAATATTACTTTGATACAACAGTTTAATGAACAAGAATCTATTATTGAGTACTTTACATTTTAGTCATTTATATTGCCAGTTATTTACTAACTGAAAGTTACGGCTAACTGAAATATTCCCAAACGAAGCCACAGTCGAACAAACCACAGAGCGACTGAGAAACACAACCATGGCCTAATGGTTAGAGAGTCAGATTGGTTAAATGCAGAGGACAAATTCTGAGTTTGGGTTTCCAGACTTGTCCTTCACATGTCACTTTCACAATAGTTCCTGAATGAATCAGTGTTTTAAATCGGATGATAAAGTTAATGGCTGCATCCAAAATCACATATTTCCTTAGGCAAAAAACATAGCAGTGAAAACATGGATAGCTGGAAAATTTAGTCAATGGTGGGGAAAGAGTAAAGTAGAATTAAAGTAAATTCCTGTATACTACCAGTGGACTAGCCTACACAAAAATTCAGATACGCAGAATTAGAAACATCTGTTTTATGTCAATATTTTAATCAATATTTTCAAACAATGTAAGTTTCATAAGACTGTATATGAAAAACTATGAAAAAAAGTTAGCTACTCGATCAAAAGAGTTAACACAAGTACAAGCCAAGTATACTTTGAATACTTAATTATACTTTTAAGTATATCTCGATCAAAAGATTGAGTACAAGTACAGGACAAATATATTTGGAATTTTCTCTCAGTATAAGTCTCTTAAGTGTAATTTTAAGTATATTTTTGAGAAGTATATAAAATGTAGACTGAAAGTATGCTTTCTTATTTTTAGTTGAAAAGAAGTTTACTAATAGAACACTTGAATAAACGTATTGTTCGTAAGGGTAATTATTATCGTGTACAAGATCAGGTTCAGGTCCATGCTTATTTGATCTACTCTATAAGCTATTCTACCAGAAAGCTTGTTACTATATAACTTGAACATGTTAGTGTATAAGACAGTGTGTATGTTTTAAAAAAAAGTTTTTTAATAAGCTACTCGATCAACATAGTAAACACAAGTACAAGCCAAGAATACTTAGAATGCTTAATTATTCTTTTATCTATATTCTTTTATCCATATATTCTTTTATCTATATTCTTTTATCTATTCTTTTATCTATATCCTCTTTTAAATATATCTCCATCAACAAGTATAGGCCAAATTTCCTTAGACTTTTTTGTCAGTATAAGTCAAGTATACTTAAGTGCAATTTGAAGTATATTTCTGATAAGTACATAAAGTATATTTCTGAGAAGTACATAAAAAGTAGACTGAAAGTATACTTTCTTATTTTTTCGTTTAAAAGGAGTATACTGATAGCACACTTGAATAAACTTCTTTTTCGTAAGGGTTACATCCATACAGACACTCATTTATACTATATAGAACGGGCTTGTTTAGCGGTCGTGAAGTAATTACTTATTCAAAATAAGGTCTACTCAAGAGAGTATTTGATTTTTGGCCGTTGATTCATTTGCTGCGTCCCGATTCAGAGACTTCATCCTTCGAAGGCCGATTGCGTCACCGTGGCGAGACGAAGTCTGTCTCAATACAAAGACTCCTTCAAATGCGTCTTCGTTTTTACTTAAAGTACTTTTTCTAAACTCTTAAAACAGCAACACACCTACATCACACAATTACTCAATTAGCCAACTAGTTAATAAAACCACATTTTGTTCATTAAAGCAGCACTATGTAGTTTTTGCTCTCGGGGTTCCCCTACAGTTGAGAAACAGTATTGTCTTCTACTACGGTAGTAAAATCTGTCATGGTTACACCAGGGGATACACCGATACACGTGCATTTGTTGACAAGCCGATACTGTCTTGAGTTCTCGCGAGTTCTCATGTCTTGGGCAGACTGCCAGCATTGCGTGTGAAATGTCTTCATCCCAGGTACATTGGCATATATTTCAGCATGTCATATGGTTTTTATTTTTTTCAAGCACCAAAAGATCGTGTAGCTCACGTTTACAAGCCAGCGTCATTATAGTAGCCAATTGGCTACATAATGGATATGCTAATTCAATTCAATGTTTGTGTGGTAGGTAATAGCCATGTATCGTCAATATTATAATATCAAGCTACCATAGATGAATCTGCAAATTTGAAAAATCGATTTGCATTATAGCCTGAGGCAAGACACTTTCACCAGAAAAATAAATAAACAAACATGACTATCATGAAGATAAATGGAGGACCAGATAGATTCCGTAACATGGCCAGGCAGACAACAAATTCGAAAAAAATAGAGATAGTATGCAAGCAATATATTTACTATTCCAACAGCATGACGGCCAGGTCAGCATCAGTCGGGAAACCCTCCTCATCCTTTAGCTCACGCCAGCGAGCGAATGGACCAATATTGATCCTCGTCCGGCCTTTTATTTTGTCTCTTTCTAGTCTCCTCCAACAAAACCCTTGCCTTCTTCGTTTTAGTTGCTACTTCGGCCATGACAACAACAGACAGACGGCAAACAAACGCTAGTTGGGCTCTCACATCAGAATTTGAGGAAGTGGGGGAAGTGAGGTATGCCGTAAAGCAGTTGAATTTTGTAGTTCTTTTTGTGCTCGGGTTACTACCCGAACCCTGCAGTTACGTAGTGCCAGTAAAAGACGTCTATGCCAGGCTATGGCAGACGTGTCATTTAACCTATTGTAAGTCGATGTACCATCTCAAGGGTCTTGGAAATATATTATGAAGGTTGAAAAACTACATAGTGCTGCTTTAAATACCAAGTCTACATTTAAAAATTGCAAAAGAAAACATTTTCTACATGTTTTTCTGCTTAATATTTATTTTAGGTGTTTCTGGTATTACAGGAATATCATTAGAGGACGATGAACATCTGCTCTATTCTGAGAGAAACACAATCACTTATGATGAAATATGAGTTTAACTCGCTCAGTTTCACTGTTAGACTTCAGTGAATTGAGACTGTTGAGGCAGTTTGTTGCATAAATCAGGAGTTCAGGAGCTTCTCCAGGTTTCTGTAAGTACCAGGCTAAACGATCTCCATCACTATCCCTGTACACATTACTGCTGGTTTTACAGTTGATATTCACAGTTCCTCCTGGTTGTTCTGCTGACGCCTTGGGAATCATTTTGACCATGCTTCAATATTCGACGCTTTAGGCACCCTTTAGCGTCAGTTACATGACGTGATCCTAGGGCGTCATCTTGCTGACGCTTTACCTTTAACGTCAGTTAGATGACGCTATCTAATCCTAACCCTACCCCAGACCTAAACCTACCCGCGTCATCTAACTGACGCTTAGGTAAAGCGTCAGTAAGATGACGCCCTAGGATCACGTCATGTAACTGACGCTAAAGGGTGCCTAAAGCGTCGAATATTGAAGCATGGTCAAAATTGTCATTTTAGTGACGCCTTGGGGTGAGAATGCGTTGGCTGTTATTGAGGGACTCTGAGTGACGGTGATCTGTCCTCTACACTCTGAAACACACAACAAGAAAATCATCAGAATAAATGAATGATCTTTGCTAAAACAAGTAAATGTAAAGTAGTAAATGCAGTGAAAGTGAGAGTCACCGTTGAGGATCAGCAGCAGAGAGCAGAAGATCAGTGTGTGTGTCGTCATCTTTACTGGGAATGAGTGAAGCTGAAGGACAGAGATGTGGGATTCACAGTCGGACAGACGCTCTGATATTGAGCTTCAGTCGCAGGGGAGGGACACACACATTCAAAGCGGTTTCCTCTCTAATGTGACACAGCCACTGACAGAAGAGCAGAACTGAGACACATCACATTTAAAACCTTCATTTCCCCTCATCAAACACTCAACTCATATTAGTTTGCATCATTGTTATTCACGTTCAGCAACGGCACAGAAATGGATGTTGGGAGAAAGTAAACATGAGGATGAGGAATCGAAGGATGAATTATTTGTATATTATAATCTTCTTAATCACTCGATCGTCCCTTTAAAGCATCATCAGCTGCGCTCAAGGAATTTGTCCTCGTGTTTTTAAGTTTGGTTAAGAAATTCATAATAAATAACATTAATGTCCTGTTGAAATATGTGAGATGTATGATTGATTTAAACTGCAAAGGAAAAACATAAATGAAAATGATTGTGACAGATGTGAAGGGGAGAGTTCATACGCATGTCAGTTTCTTCTTCTGCATGATACACCTGTGCATCCTTCATTTGTCTGAATCTCTGTTAATGATGAAAATGGAGCTGCATATGAGTGACAGAGGCATTATGACGAACTCCGCATTGGCAGAGGTCATCTCAGAGGTCAGAGGTCATCTCAGAGGTCACAGGTCAAGATGAAGTTGTGACAGCGCTTGATGGCTCTGAAAACACAATTTTACACCATAAATTAACGTTTAGTAATTCTCCAAGAACACTAGCATCACACCTCAGTGTTTAGATACATATTTCTGTGCCTTTATTACTTCATGATTTGACTTTTTCACTATGAAAATGAAAGTCTATTATTAATAAGGTGGTAACGGACAAACTGAAATCACTCGATCTCAATCATGTCTCTGATATATAAAAGCAAAAAATCTCACAGCTGAGCAGATTCACTCAGTCCAGATTACAACACATTTTTATTCTCCCTACAGAAAGTAGAAATATATCTACTATATTCCCTGCAGAAATAACTAAACAATTTATAGTGTAAAAGAAGGAAAAGACACACATAATAATAAAGATCAATAAAAACGAGTCTGACAGAGACTCTGACAGAGACATTGATGGAGTTTTTAGTTATTTCTCTCAAGTAAGTCTTTGACTTCTGACCTGTTGAATTATTAATTATTAGTGTCAGATTAATTTAGATGGTTTTATTTCAGATGCAAGTGTGACGATGTTATTTCAGATCCTCCTTTGAGCAGCTGCAGTTTCAGTTCAGTCACTGTGACTCTGACTGACCGAGGTTTTTGTACGACTCTTTATCACTGTGTGAACACACCACCACTGTGATAACTCTGACAGTAATAATGTCCAGCATCTTCAGTCTGGACTCCACTGATGCTCAGAGTGAAATCACTGTTAGATCCACTGCCACTGAATCTAGATGGAGTTCCTGACTGGAGTTTTTTTACATAACGAATCAGGAGTTTAGGAGCTTCTCCAGGTTTCTGTAAGTACCAGAATAAATAATCATCCTCATCACCATCCCTGAGTACATCACTGCTGGTTTTACATTTGATATTCACAGTTCCTCCTGGTTGTTCTGCTGTTATTGAGGGACTCTGAGTGACGGTGATCTGTCCTCTACACTCTGAAACACAAGAAAATACACTCAAAACTTTGACAATATACTTGAAGAAATGAAGTGATATCAAACTTGTGCTCCACAAACCTTGAGCAAACGCTGTGAGAGTCCAGATGAAGATGATGATGAAGGTCATGTTGATGAAGATTGTTGTGTGTGTCAGTGATGAAGTGTTAAACTCACAGCACTATAAACACTCTCACACACTGAAGATCTGATCAATATGCAAACACACTCCACATCATTTCCCTGAAGACAGTCACTCAATAACAGACACAACACGCAATCACTGAAGTGAGAACAGAGTCAAAATGAATGTTTTTCATAATATTGTATCCTCTACAATAGTCAAAATGTTAAAAATGATATCATTCAATTCAGTTCTGATAACATCAACAAGACCAACTTCAGTATATTAATCTGAATATCTGAATATGAGCAGATCCGGATCCAGACTCAAATCACTGAAGCTTTTCTATAGTAAAGTGACATCACAGCCTCATTTTCATTCCTGTCTACAAATAAAAATGTTGCTACCCTGAGAAGTTCGTACTTACGAGGTGGGAAGTCTGTTTACGACGGCAGGAGCGTTCAAGTCATTTTCGTCGGAGTAAGATGGCGGTGTACTTTCTCTTAATTAATTACACAAAAATACAGCAAGGTTCTACTCTAGTTCTAGAAAATGAAGAACAAAGAAATGTGTATCAGTTGTGCTTTGTTTTTGTTTTTTTATTAATTTATGAAGCCTCTGCAAACTTTGTTACATATTACATTTTTATATTATAACGCCATCATATTCTGTGCTGGTAAATACTCTAAATAGAAAAGCCTTACAATATCACTGCTAAATACCTTTCAGTAGCTTTATGTGAGTAAAATATAGGCAATTTTTTTAAATGGCAGATGACTGGAAAAGTATTGGAAATTCAATGATCATATGATGTAGAGGACCGACTGAATACTGTGAAGTAAACCAGAAAGTGTAGGCTGTGCAAACGGTAATGCAACGCTTTTTTCACACAGTCTCATTTGTAATCTTATTAAAATAAGCCATTGAAGAGATCATGGATTTAATTACTTCCAGATCATTTGATTAGATTATTCACTTGAGCTTTCTCAATCTCTGTTCCATTTCGAGGGAACTCGCGATGCGTCACTTGACGCTTTGGGAACGCCCCCAGCGTGAATGCGTCTGAGCATCAATGTCAACTAGTCCAATGGAAAGAATGAGCGTCACGGGCGGGTGACGTCATGACCAGGAAGGGATAAAGGCTCACCCGGTGAAACGCGGCATTAGCTTCTGTGTCTCAGCAAGCGATCTGTGTTACTCTGTCTCTGTCTATTTATTGTTGTCTGTTGCATATATTTTGGATGAGTTATGGCGAAACAAATGTACAAACAGTGTGCTTCTCCCTGCCCGCGTTATTTAACGGGTGGGGACACACACGAGCTTTGTGTAGTTTGTTTGGGAGTGGAGCATGCGGTCTCAGCCTTCGAGGGGGCTGAGTGCCAGCATTGTGAGAAGCTTTCGCTTCGCATGCTCCGCTCTCGCCTGTCACTTTTCGAGGAAAGTGGCCAGGCTCGCGATTCTCAGGGTGCAGGATCCGCGTCTGCCGAGGCAGCGCGGAGAATGCATTCCTGTGGATCGCAAATAGGATCTCTTTACGGGGTTGGAGACGGGTCCGCGGATCTTTTCTCCTCCCTTTCCCGAGCGATCCAGTGCTCTCTCTCCGGTCTCGGAAGCCCGCGTTGCGGTCTCTTCCGCCCGGGGAGAGAGACCAATGCTTCAGTGCTCTACCTCCGAGGAGGTAGATGTGCTGGGCATTGAAAGTGAAAAACACAATCATGGGGGAAGTGGATTTGCCATCTCTTTCCCCAGCGTATGAGAAATATATAACCCTATATATATATATATATATATGATAGTTTATATATTATATATAAAATAAAGTGAATATATATAAAATATATATATAAAAAATAAGCTGGTGGAGGTGTTTACTAGGGCTGTAGATAAATTAAATATTTCATGGCCAGCAGAAATAAGGGGGCACTCGTTCTAAAAAATAAATAAATAAATTAAACGAGTTTCCTTCCCTCTATTTTTTCACCTCCATCACGGGGCCTTCCATTTTTCCCGGTCTGCACAGCGAGCTGTCTAGATCATGGAAAAAGCCTTACTCTTCTTGTCTTTTAGCCCCCACATTCATGTATATTCAGATATTTGGGGGTTAAGAGAGTATGGCTATGGGGCAATACCCCGGGTAGAACAGACACTTGCGAGCTATGTCTCCCGGTTCAGTATCGTCCCTGAAGGCGTCGGCTTCTCTCACTAAACCATTAAAGAAAACTATTTTTTAATCTAGTGGGAAAAGCATATATGGCAGTGGGTCTAGCATGAGCCTGCTTGCACACTATAGCAGTGCTGCAAGCATATCAGGCTGACCTGCTGTGGTATTTGGACAGAAGTGAGGGAGTTTGGCCCGATGGGGTTTGAGAACTCCGTCGGGCCTCAGATTTATCTCTCAGGGATGGCAGCCAAAGAAATGTGGTCACTGAGAGACACCTCTGGCTCAATTTGATGGGAATCATGGAGAAAGATACAAGATAATCTCTCCCTCGCTATGTCCAACCCACTGGGGCTGCTGGGCGTGAGCAGCTCCAGCCGGCTAGTTTCTCATACACAACACAGCAGCCAAAGCCTTCAAAGCAGAAGCCGGATCCGAGGACCGTTCTTCATGCTGAGAAGGCTGCGGCTCAAAAGAAAAGGTCTGGCGCCACGGCGTCAGACCGGTGAGGGCAGCCCCAACCGGGGTGGAATGGTGTACACCTCATTATACGGTGCCCTTTCCATCTCTGTGCCCTCAGGGGACCGTTCTGCCAACCCCGCCACCCTTGGTGCTTCGGGGCGCAGCGTTCTCCAGCGAGCTTCTGGCGCAGCGTCAACTCGACATTGCGTCGGACTTGCGCCCTCTGAGGGGGGTTCGAAAACAGTCAGTTCGGGTGGTTCCTGCCAGTATGTTTCAGGTCCCCGAACTGGCTGTCTTTATTACACCAGAGGCCAGCCTCGAGGGGCTGGTTCCCTTGGTAGATTTTCTGGCAGCGCGAAAGCTACTGCCAAATATATCTCTATGGGTAATGGTAATCTCTCTGGTAATGGAGCAAGGGGTAAAGGCCCTGTTAGCAAAGAAAGCTATAGAGCAGGTGTACTCACCCGACATTGCGTCGGGTCTTTACAGTCGTTATCTCATTGTTCCAAAAAAGGATGGAGAGCAGCGTCACATACTAGATCTTCGTCTGTTGGAGTGTTTGGTGCTGGAACTCAAGTCCAAGATGCTGACACTCAAACAGATCGTGACTCAAATCAGATCCGAGGACTGGTTTGTCACGATAGATCTAAAAGACGTATACTTCCATATCTCCATCAGCAAAGGAGGTTCCTGAGGTTTTCTTTGGGGCAAAGAACACCAGTATCAGGCACTTCCTTTCAGTCTAGCTCTATCACCCCGCACATTCACGAAGTGTATAGACGCAGCTCTGGCCCCGCCAGGCTGCAGTGTATACGCATTCTGAATTGCATAGATGGCTGGCTGATTCTAGCGGAATCAGAACAGTTAGCGGTTCGGCACCGAGGTGTCGTTCTCGCTCATATGCAGATGTTGGGGTTGAGGCTCAAGGCCAAGAAGAGTGTGCTTTCTCCAGTACAGAGAACCACTTTCCTTGGTGTGGTATGGGATTCAGTGACGATGCGGGCCACTCTGTCGCCCGTTCGTGTAGCTGCTATCCTAACAGCCACAAAAGAGCTGAGGCTAGGCCAGTCACGCACTGTAAAACAGTTCGAGAGACTGTTGGGTCTTGTGGCAGTAGCGTCCAACGGGATACCTTTTGGCCTGCTGTACATGAGACCTTTGCAGTGGTGGCGCAGGACCAGAGGGTTCTCCCCGAGGGGAAACCCACTTCGTATGATCAAGATCACGCGGCCGTGCCTTCGTGCCTTGGTTATATGGAGGAAACACTGGTTCTTAACCCAGGGTTCGGTGTTGGGAGCTCTTTGCCATCGAGTTGCTATCTCGACAGATGCTTCCCTCACCGGCTGGGGAGCGGTATTGGAAGGCCGCTCAGCTCAGGGCTTGGGAGGAGTCATCATCTCGCTTGGCACATGAATTGCCTAGAGATGATGGTCGTCTTCAATGCGTTGAGACATCTCCTCCCAGACCTGAGGGGCCATCATGTGTTGTTCTGAAACAGTGACTGTTAGGCCTCAGGGCAGCAGCGTTCAATGTGATACCCTTTGACCTGCTGTACGTGAGACCTTTACAGTGGTGGCTCAGGACCAGAGGGTTCTCCCTGAGGGGAAACCCACTCCGTACGATCAAGATCACGCGGCAGTATCCCCGCGCCTTGGTTATATGGAGGAAACTCTGGTTCTTGACCCACAGACAACACGTTGGTGGCCTATTATTTTGGTCCCTCAGGAAATTACGCTGTCTGAGGGCAGTGTATATTCCAGGGGGGCCAGAATATTGGAGCAGACACCCTGTCGAGGCAGGGGCTGAGGCCAGGGGACTCCACCCCGAGGCGGTGGAGCAAATATGGGAGTTTTATGGCCAGGCAGAAGTGGATTTGTTCTCCTCTCAGCATACGACGCACTGTCCACTCTGGTTATCCCTCACTCAACCAGTCCCCTCGGGGCTGGTTGCTATGGCGCAGACGTGGCTGAGGCTACGTCTGTACGCATTTCCCCCTGTTGCTCTGCTCCCAGGAGTTCTGGAGTGATTCCGCCAGGATGGAATAAGCCTATTTAGTAGCACCACCCTGGCCGAGCTGAATTTGGTTTGCGGACCTAATTTTTCTCCTCGACGGACCTCCCTTGGAGGTCCCGATCAGGAGAGACCTTCTGTCTCAGGCAGGGGATGCAATATTGCACCCCCGGCAGGGGATTTGGAAACTGTGGGTTTGGCCTCTGAGGGGGCCCAACTCATAGAGAGTGGTCTCTCAACCGAGGTTGTTGAGACCATTCTAAGCTCCAGAGCTCCAGCTACTAGGAAACTATATGCGCTAAAATGGAAAGTTTTTTCTGTATGGTGTCACCGACATCAGTGAGATCCGGTTAACTGTTCTGTGAACACAGTACTCGAGTTCTTGCAGGAGCGCTTTACGTCAGGTTTATGTCCTTCCACACTTAAGGTTTACGTGGCGGCCATTGCGGCTTACCACGCCCTGGTGGGGGGTACATCGTTGGGTCGAGACCCCCTGATTACACGTTTCCTTCGTGGCACATTGAGGCTGAGGCCTGCATCTCGCACTAGGGTGCCAGCTTGGGATTTGGCAATAGTTCTAGAAGGCCTGTCTAGGGCTCCATTCGAGCCCTTAGATTCGGTTTCAGAGAAATTTCTTACCCTTAAGACTATCTTTCTGCTAGCTATTTCGTCCCTTAAGAGAGTTGGAGACCTTCAGGCTCTTTCGGTTTCCCCCACTTGCCTTGAGTTTGCACCGGGGATGGTCAAGGCATTCTTTTATCCAAAACAGGGATACGTCCCTAAGGTGCCGACCTTGATTCCGAGGCCTATCGTGCTGCAGGCTTTCTGTCCTCCTTTTACATCTGCGGACCAGGAAAGGCTGAACCTCTTGTGTCCAGTGCGAGCACTGGATACTTATGTTCATCGGACATCGTCTATGAGGAAGTCCGACCAGTTATTTATTTGCTTTGGATCACCTAAGAAGGGTCTTCCTGCTTCTAAACAGACGGTTAGTAAGTGGATAGTTGAGGCTATTTCACTTGCATACGAGTACTCTGACCAGCCGTGTCCTTTGGTGGTCAGAGCTCACTCTACGAGGGGTATGGCGGCCTCTAAAGCCTTACTATTTGGAGTTTCTCTCCAAGACGTTTGTGATGCGGCAGGCTGGTCCTCACCGCTCAAATTCGTCAGGTTTTACAGTTTGGACCTGGATGCTGCCCCAGGTTCTCAGGTGCTTAGTGCTTAGTTCCAACAGACTGACACTCAGGTACTTGGAATTCTGGCGTTTTGGGTATTCTCGTTCCCAAAGCGTCAAGTGACGCATCGCGAGTTCCCTCGAAAGGGAACGTCTCAGGTTACTACTGTAACCATAGTTCCCTGAGATAGGGAACGAGACGATGCGTCACCCTGCCATACTTCCTGCATCCCTGTGATCGGCTTGCTTCGACTTTTTGAAGCTAATGCCGCGTTTCACCGGATGTGCTCTTATGCCTTCCTGGTCATGACGTCACCCGCCCGTGACGCTCATTCTTTCCATTGGACTAGTTGACATTGATGCTCAGACGCATTCACGCTGGGGGCGTTCCCAAAGCGTTGTAAGGACTGGGCTAAAAGGGTGAATCTGAATAACTAAATACATCCTGCTAAAGACCCAAAAAGACTGAATGCAACACACACACACACACTCTCTCAGGAATGGCCAGAGTCATAAAATGCTTGAAACATTCCATGCCCTCCCCCATCTCAGAACTCAGAGATAACAGAACTCTAACAAACACACACACGAACCAACACACACACACACATAATGGACCTTTACATTACACGCATAAAACGAGCCATTACCAATTGTATACGATATATTCCTGTATGTCTGTGTGTTTCCCAGTCCATGGTAGTTTAGAAATGATCTCCTAGCGTATCAGTGAAACTCTTGAGAGTTTAAAAGTTATGTATTAAGATGTATCTTCATATTCCAATTATGTGTAAATGTTGTGTTTGGTACCGTTTTAATTATCTCGTTCCAACTGATTTGGTCAGATACAGAAGATTACAGTAAAATGTATGTTTTCTATGTTTTTATCATCTTGTGGAATGATTCTGACAAATTCTGACTGGTCATAAAAGAGGCGGACACGGCCATAGTTTAACTTTGACAAGACAAAGAGAATTTGGCCGCCAAAAGTTTCGTTGAATGTCATTGGCCAGTTCGCACCTCAGAGGTGTGGACTCCAGTTCCTCTAAAGAGGACTGAACCTCCCTCTGGACTCTCTCTTGCAGTCTGACCTTCTCAGAGAAACATGTGATGCTAGCGATCTCCTCCTGGAGATCTGATCCCACCATGGATCTTTTCTTTTGTTCGTCTAAAGTTCGTCTCTTCTTTAACTTACTCCCGAGTTCGTCTCCCAGGAAAGGAAATGGACTTTGCCGAAACTATTTCCTCGGGTAACGTCACCTCAAAGACTTTAAGCCTTTCAATGGTGTTTTCGTGTTGTTTCAGAAAGGTTGATGTCGAGGTGAAATTGTACCAGCTCTGTCTCTCTCCCTCGCTCTCTCACCAACTCTCTCACCAACACTCTCACCAACTCTCTCACCAACTTTCTCCCTTTCTCTCTCTCTCTCCAACTCATGTTTACATGGGTACCAATTGTCTAAACGCCCCGCGTCGTCTTAGTTTGTGTTTAATGTTTGTAAATACATGTATCATTGTAGTAAATGCTTAAGTAGTTCAGCTTCATTAAATACATTATATCCTTTTGATTGACTCATTGCCTGTTGCTCATAACCCAAGTCACTGATATGCTTCGATAACGTTACGAGCTCTTTACAGAAATACCTCAGACGGGTATGTGTAAACTTTATAGAGCAAGAAAGCTAATTCTTGTGGCCACAGAATTTGTTTTCACAACTCTATAAATTAATTGAGCTAATTAATTTTACCTGTCTTGTAAAACGTGGTCTGTATAATTAGTTACAATTCATTTGTGATTAATTGTGGGGATACACATGTATGCACGCAGGTAAAATGACAAAGCCTCCCTTAATGGGAGATTTATTAACATGTAAGACTGGGCTGATCCAAATCTGTATGAATAATTATTAGTTATTAATTATTAATTATGACATGCAAATTCCCCATTGATCAGACCCAAGTAGAGTCTTTACAGCGTCAAGTGACGCATCGTCTCGTTCCCTATCTCAGGGAACTATGGTTACAGTAGTAACCTGAGACGTTTTATTGAACAGAGCGTAATCCAAAGACGTAATCCAGAAAACAGGCCAGAGGTCTTAAACACCGGGTAATCAGTCCAAACTATAACAGGATCACAGGCAAAAAGGAAAATCCAAGGACAGGCCGAGATCAAAACCGGGAATAACAGACAGAACGCTCAGATTTGCCGTACAAACACTAAACAAGACTTCGCAGGGAATGAATGTGAAAACCAGGCTATTATAGGGTGAGTTAAACACGGTAATGACAGGTGAAGGTGATCGTGGATGATAGTCTGAACTAAGGATTATGGGGAATGGCGTCTGTGGATGTGAGGTACTGTCTGTGGTGGAGCCCTCTTATGGTAATCCTACAGCGTCACACATGATATAAACATCTTCACTTTTATTACTGTAATGTTTATAAAATAAATGTAAAAAAAATATGGTGACATGAATATGCTGTTTTAAATAGAGGACAGCTCCTGTTGGGTAATCTATCATTTTTGAATAAATGTTTATATTAGTGCTAATTTCTCCATACATAGATATTAATATAAAATATTATAATCTGCTCTGAAATTGAGGGATGTGTTTATATGATGCTGTTAATATCTGAATTATGAGGGATTAACTTAATAAATCAACAGACTTATTAAACTGGTCAAGCAGAACGTGTGTATGATTCTGATGATGCAGTTTAGAAAGAAGAATATATTAAATTATAAATGCAGAAAATAAAAAATGTGGTGAAGGATTGAAGAATATCCACTGAAGTGAAAATCAAAAGTGACTGAATTTCTACATGAAGGATGTAATAGAAACAGGAGACAAATACAGTCTGACTTCTGAAAAATCACAATCAAAAATATTAAAAACTGATGAAGCTCAAGATCATCATGTGTGTGTGTGTGTGTGTGTGTGTGTGTGTGTGTGTGTGTGTGTGTGTGTGTGTGTGTGTGTGTGTGTGTGTGTGTGTGTGTGTGTGTGTGTGTGTGTGTGTGTTTGAGCAGCTGCAGTTTCAGTTCAGTCACTGTGACTCTGACTGACCGAGGTTTTTGTACGACTCTTTATCACTGTGTGAACACAAAATCACCCACACAATCACCATCAGAATCTGGTCTGCAATGTAAACTCTGACAGTAATAATGTCCAGCATCTTCAGTCTGGACTCCACTGATGCTCAGAGTGAAATCACTGTTAGATCCACTGCCACTGAATCTAGATGGAGTTCCTGACTGGAGGCTGTCTGCTGCATAAATCAGGAGTTTAGGAGCTTCTCCAGGTTTCTGTAAGTACCAGGATAGAGGCTGAACACTCCAACCCTGGTAAACTTCAGGACTGGTTTTACAGGATATAGTAACTGTGTCTCTGAGATGAACAGGTTTCACTGCAGGCGTCTGAGTGACTGTCATTTCACCAACTGATTCTACATCAAGAAGAATAAATAGGCCTAAACATTCAGAATTACATATTTGGATAATATTTCTAACACAAATGATCAATTGGATTAGCAGTTTAACTTCATATTTCCTCACCTGTGAAACAGCTGGAGAACATCCAGATGAAGATGATGAAGATGAAGCTCATGGTTGCTGTTGGTTCAGATTCTCAGTGTTCAGACTCAGAGTTATAAATCCTCCTGAAGCGTGAGCTGCGATGCAAATAATCTATATGTAAATCTGTGTAAGGATTCCAACACATGATGCACATAAATCATAACAGTGTTTGGGATATTTTTCCATGTTACGAGTCATAAACATTTATTCCTGTGTCTGACGCTACAGGCTTTCTGATGATTCAAATGAGAAGCATCACTAAGATAAACAAGTTTGTCACTGTGAACTTCATTAGAGGTGTAAAGGTCATTCCAGAGGTCATAGGTCATCAGAATGTATTACAATTGCTTTAATTAATAATTAATAATGCATTGAGATGAATGATAGATTCAGTAGTTTTGATAAAACAGTTATGAGTAATATCTTATCTTGATAAACTTCGAGGGAAAGACAAAGCTTAAAAAAGCTCAAAAACATAGATGTGTAAATCTTTGGGTAGATGGAGATCTGATTCAAAGTCTCATATTCAAATAAAAGAAAATCAGCTCTATCCTAAAAGCCCTTAAAAGTCATCCACTCGCCCAAATAAACAATGATTTCAGTAAAACAACAGTATTTCATCTTGTAAAAAATAACTGCAGTTTCCACACAACGAAGCGCTTTATTTCAGTGGCCGAGCAATAACATCTTTCTGAATGTTGAAGTGTGTTTGCTGGAGACTGAAGTGTGTGTGAGAGATCTGTCTTCTGCTCGTGTGAGACTCAGACGCATCGCAGGATTAATAATGAATGATCCAGAAACAGTGAATGGTTACAGACAGACTGATCGTGGGACGGCGGAGCGTCTGATCGTGTTAAATGTGTTTCTCTCTTTCACTGTCATTTTGCTCTGAATCCAGTAAATCTGTGACTCTTGTAGATGATGATCTAAACAGCGGCTTTATGGAAGATTGTTAATAAACTATTCAAGCAACAACATGTTTATGATTCACTTTACAGCGTGATTGTATGATTAAGAAGGAAAAATAATCATGCTTTATAAAAACACATGAACAACCACGAGAATAGATAAACCAACAATTATCAAAAAATATATGATCAAAATCATTTCTTATTATCTTCAGTAATATTAATGAAGTGCAGCAAAATTGATATTAAGTTAATTTGTGTTTTTTCATTGTTGAGCGTGTGTGTGTGTGTGTGTGTGTGAGCAGCTGCAGTTTCAGTTCAGTCACTGTGACTCTGACTGACGGAGGTTTTTGTACGACTCTTTATCACTGTGTGAACACTGGACCACGGTTGCTACTCATACAATAATAATGTCCAGCATCTTCAGTCTGGACTGCACTGATGGTCAGAGTGAAATCTTTGCTAGATCCACTGCTGCCACTGAATCTAGATGGAGTTCCTGACTGGCGGCTGTTTACACGATAGATCAGGAGTTTAGGAGCTTCTCCAGGTTTCTGTAAGTACCAGGACACACAGGCTGGGCTGCAGGCTGTATCATCACTACTGAATTTACAGCTCATCTCTACAGTTTCTCCTGGTTTAGCAGTTTTCACTGAAGGAGTCTGAGTTGCTGTGATCTGAGCTCTACATCCTGAAAAACAATTCATTTATCAGTCCATAAAGTATATATTATTTATTTAAAGTATATAGCTCTGTTAAAATTATATATTTGAATTGATTTATATAAAAAATAAACGTTGCACCTTGTAGTATAAAGCAGTATAAAAGTGTCCAGATGAAGATGATGATGAAGGTCATGTTGATGAAGATTGTTGTGTGTGTCAGTGATGAAGTGTTAAACTCACAGCACTATAAACACTCTCACACACTGAAGATCTGATCAATATGCAAACACACTTCACATCATTTCCCTGAAGACAGAAGAAACACTGTTTTGCCTTTTAGTGTCTTTGCTAATAAACTTCTATTTATCATTTTCAGAAACAGACACTCATGATTTACTTCATGTTATTTTGGGTCGATCTTCTCGCTCTAAACACTGTTTTAATGATCAGTTTCATTCAGACTTTGATGTCGAGAGCATTAATACCTGTGCTGTATTTATATCATCCATGATACTGTATAACAGGTCAAAAGTCATCCAATAGAGAATGACCATCTAAATCTGGCTGAAGATTTCATTATAGAGAAGGGCAATAGAATTAGATGATTTTATATCACATGTGTTTATAAATGTGATGACTGCATTTCAGGACTGATTATGCAGTTTTTTAGATGAAGATTTTGTGGCTCTTTTTTGATCAATAGTGGTTTAGAAGATCTGCTCTTGAGTCTCGTGTGTGTGTGTGTGTGTGTGTGTGTGTGTGTGTGTGTGTGTGTGTCGTTGGTCTATTTCTCTGCTGGTGTGTGTGTTCATTTGAGTGTGACGGAGGTTTTTGTACGACGCTTTCACTAGAATGAAACACTGTGGTACACTTTCGGTGGAGGAACTAAACTGACGATCAGTAAGTCTCTTCTATTCTCTAAAAATGATTTATTTTTTATTTATTTGTTTTGTTTTTAGCTTATTTTAGGAAGCATTTGGCAACAAGATAAAAAAAAAGTTTTTTAAAAAATGTACTGCAATATTTTATGGCGAATTTGATTGTTTCACAATTTCTTTAAATTTGTCTGTTATTTTACAAAAAACACTTATTCTGTGAGATTTCATCACGTTTATCTTAGCATATTTCATATCGTTTTTAAAATTGTCTTTTTACATGATTAATTTCATATATTATAATTGCTAACATTCATTGTTTTTTAATATATTGATTGCAATATTTGGTAACGCTTTAGATTACAGCCCGGAAAGTAATGTGTAATTAAGAGGAATTTACTGTGTAACCTTCGGTAATTATAGTATAAAGTACTTACATGTAAGTATGAGGGAACAATATGTAAAGTTTGGGGAATAAAGGGGTAACAACCAGGAGAATTAAAAAATATATTTATACTGTAAGTATTATAGAAATAAGGGATATTTATTCTACTATTATGATACAACAATCTTACAATTGGGAGCAATATAGCGAGAACACTGCGTACCTTTTTGTAATAATTGTGTACCAATACATACTGTATAGGCTTTTTAAAAATGACAGGGTACATATCTATGCATTTATACCATTTTTTATTTTTATTTATTTTTTTCGCAAAAGTGCAGATGTTTAAGTTTGGGCTTACTTAATTTTAAATACTGGGAAATATATCTTGTTTCATGTGGTTACAGGGTAAGTGGTGCTTGTATAATAAATAAAGGTTTCCGAGTCAGTGATATAAGATTGTGTATGCATTTTTATTGTTACCCTGTAACTACATGGAACAAGAGGGTAACAAGCACCACTTTAATTTACAGCCCGCAATGTCACACTTACCCTGTAACTACATGGAACAAGGGGGTAACAAGCACCACTACATGAAACAAGAGTATCTTTCCACAATATTTAAGCAAAAGTTGCAATAGTTTTCATTTTTAGTGCACTTTTGTTAAAAAGATTACTTTATTTATAAAGCCTATACAGTATGTGCTGGTTCACCATTTTTTCAAAAAGGTACGCAGTGTATGTTCTTGCTAAATTGCTCCCAAAATGTAAGATTGTTGTATCATAATAGTAGAATAAGTACCCCTTAGTTCTATAATACTTACAGTATATTCTTCTGGTTGTTACCCCTTTATTCCCCAAACTTAAAATATTGTTCCCTTATACTTATATTGTAAGTACGTTACAGGTACACTATAATTACCGAAGGTTACGCTGTAAAATCGCTTTAATTACGCAGTACTTTCCGGGCTGTAATCTAAAGCGTTACCAAATATTTTTGTAATGTTATATTGAATGTAATATTGTGATATTTTCTGTCATATTCAGGTTTTTTTTTAAGTACATAGTTGTGTCCATAATTCTTGGTAAATGTAACTGCTAATACTTTTTGAAATCCATGACACAAAAGTTTGATTATACGGATAAAATAATTATATTTTTTAGGCGTCACCATCAGACAAATAGAAAGATTTGAAAAATTCATCATTTGAACTGAAATTTGCTGATCATTATGATTGTGAGAGTCTTAAGAATTTTTCAAAATACAATTAATAATGAAATGATTATTCAGAAAATATCAAATTACTGTAAGATTCGCTGTATATCATGTCTGCTTTACAGAACTGATTTATATTTAGAATTACATGATACATATTTGAGTATTAGTGAATATTGATTTAACTGAGAATATTTTTAAACTGAATTCAGGATATTTGTGGTTTATGAATGAAAGCAGTTATGTGGAATTTCTGTAAAGATATAATGATTGTGATTTCTACTACATGACCGAGTCTGACATCTAACTAACTATGTGTGTGTGTGTGTGTGTGTGTGTGTGTGTGTGTGTGTGTGTTTCAGCCGGGCCCTCCGTGTCTCCCTCCGTGTCTCTGCTGGTCTCTGGAGACTCCTCCGCTCTGCTCTGCCTGCTCAGCTCTTACTCTCCACAGGGGGCGACGGTGAGCTGGACGCTGGACGGGTCAGAGGTCACCGAGGGGGTTCAGACCAGCGCAGAGAGCGAGCGGGGCGGTCTCTACAGTCGCAGCAGCGTCCTGAGCCTCAGCAAAGCACGCTGGGAAGGCAGAGAGCACTTGGTCTGCAGAGGAACACATGCCGGAGCTGCTCACGAGGCCTCGTTCCTCAAGAGCTCCGAGTGCTGATGTTTCTCCAGTGAAGACCAGCGTATCTGAGCGGCACGTGATTTACAGCTCAATACTGAAGCAGTCTGTCAATGTGCTGCCATTGCTGTTCATTCAATAAAGCTTCATCTGAACGCAAGCTTACATGTGTGTGTGACTGCATCATTGATCAGTGTGTCGTTCCTTCAAAGTCCTGCACTAAAGTTTCAGCTGCTTTTGATTGATTGTAATAGTTGAGAACAGCTGCATTCAGCAGTAAATGTCAAATGAAGCTCTTGGGGTTTGAACATGGTCACTGGAGACGAGCTGCTCTATTCTGAGACCGTCACAATCACTAAACCTGACAATGCAAATGAGATTTTCACCTCAAACTCACAGTTTCACTCTTTTACTGGTTCAACGCTCTGAACTGGAACAGTTTCACTTCTGCTGATGGAGGAATGAGTTATGAATAATAATTTCATTAGTTTGAGATGAAGGAGCTTGAAAAAGGTTCAAGAACATATTTATAGGTTACACTTAGGAGTTTAATGTACAAAAAAAAAACCCACAAAATAATGCGCCACTGTTGTTTGTTTGATTTATATCAGTTTACACACTCAGTTTTCTCTGATTCTGAGAATGTTAGAGTCAAACTCGTCTGTCACAGACAGATCACAGTCTAATAGAGTTAATTTCAGTCATAAGTCATTTTGTGCAAATGTGTAGTTCCTGTGTTTGTCCTCTGAGTGTGTGTGTGTGTGTGTGTGTGTGTGTGTGTGTGTCATTTATTTACAGTAATAAATCCTTTGACTTATTAAACTGCTCAACATATATTAAGATGCTGATGGTGCAGTTTATAAAAAAAACAATATATTAAATCATCAATGCAGAAAATCAAAAATGTTTTGAATGAATTGAAAAATATCCACTGAAGTGAAAATCAAAAGTGACTGAATTTCTACATAAAGGATGTAATAGGAAACAGGAGGCAAATGTCAGTCCTGAACAATCACAATCAAAAAGGTCAAAAACTGATGAATCTCAACAAAGTGATGTTCACTAAGATCATATTGAGTCGTTTCTTCATGTTGAGTGTGTGTGTGTGTGTGTGTGTGTGTGTGTGTGTGTGTGTGTGTGTGTGTGTGTGTGTGTGTGTGTGTATGTTTGAGCAGCTGCA